>NW_023458555.1:71653071-71682161 GCF_013731165.1 Rhagoletis pomonella | reverse complement strand
TAAAATAAAATAAAATAAAATAAAATAAAATAAAATAAAATAAAATATGATGGTCAGACTAGATAAGTTGAGAAAAATAATTATAAATAACAGTTCTATAGTTGCTTTTGTTTATTGTACTCCTTATGGCGGTAGGAATCGAGTTCTAGGTACGTATAGTGTTCACAAAAAAACAATCTAGTCGAGGCTACAGAGTTAAAGCTGGGGACTATTAGATCGTATAAACGGGACGATTTTGTAAATTTCAGCTTCTCATAAAGATATGAAGACGTTCTAGTTAGCATAAGCCGATAAAGAAAGATACAGCTTCTGGCTTCAATGTAGTCCAGGATTTGACAGCCCAACAGATCGTATCTCCATTGGGATATGTGGTCAAATTTAGGTGGGCCATGCACATACCGAGTGATATTATTAAAAACAACCTCAACCTTATCAGCAGACTGTGAGTCTAGTCCATTGTGGATGAGTGCAGAGTACGTCAAATTAGGTATCAGATGGCAAGCTTACGTCTGACGGGGTAAACTACGTAGCGCGCAATACACCTTACCTATTACCATATTTATATGATCAACACATATTAAATTCGAGTTGATTACAAAGCCTAGGTTAGTAATTATACTTACAAAAGCAATTGGCTTGGCACCTCTGTAAAGGGATGGAATATTATTTACAACCAACTTTCTTTTAGGGATAGGCAGTACATATGTTTTATTTGGGTTAAGGCAAAGACTGTTGGTTTCTGCCCAGTGCATTATTGATAAAATATCCCGATTTATCTTATCACAGAGATCATTAACATTTTCGAAAGAACTTGACAAGTAAAGCTGGACATCGTCTGCATAATCATGCATACTAACAAATTTACACACCGAAAAGATATCATTAAGAATAAGGTAAATAATATAGTACATTCTAAAATTCTAAATTCATGTTGCGTTCAATAAGTACATCAATGCTGCATTAGAAAAGTTGATGTCATTATCTATATTACAAAGTAAAATAGTTTTAAATGCCAATTTCAATGAATAGTAGTATATATTTTGTGGGGTGAACATTGAAAAATAAAAGTAAACAAATACGTAATAACGTTAGAAAGAATCAATACAAAGAGTCGATACAAATCCAAGAGACTCCAAAGAGAGAAAAAAAACTATATTTACATTACATACATAATTTTATGATATGCTAGATTACAATATAGACCTCAGCAAGGCTTCAATTTCACAGTGGTTTAAGTTGAACAGGTGAACTTTAACATTTTTTTGAAATAAACTGAGATTTCTTATGACCCGTACAGAAGCAGGAAGTGAGTTGAACCATTTACAAGAGGCGTATATATAAAAACATGTAAAGTGAGACTTACGAGCAGGCGGAACGTGAACAATTGGAAGCAAGTTCCTACGCAGGTAATAAATTTCTGACGGAAGACTTTTCAAGTATCCAGATTTGATGAAAAAAAGTTTTAAAACTTTAAAACAGCATAAATATCGCACCGGAAATATAGAGTGAGTATTACGATTTGCGTTACAGATACGTCTAATTATGCACTTTTGAATTGTAATGATGGAGCACAATTTTAGTCTGTTCCAATAGCAGTCCGGTTTACAGGATTTAGTCAGAATTTACAGGAAGTCGTTCCTATTGACATAAAACCTGTAAGTAGGAACACATTTGAGAGAGTAACTGAGCAACTGTTCCTAGTCAGAAGTTACAGGATTTAGTCCGGAGTTTTTTTTTCCTGTAAGTTCATGAAAAGTGTCAAACGATCAGCTGATTTGCATGTGCAAGCAAAAACAAACAGCGGTGAAAGCAAAGTACCTTATATTTGTAAAAAAATGGAAGTAAACAACGAAATGCATGAACGAAAGACACAAGATCACGCGGGAAGGAAAGAAAGAAAAAAGTAATTTTCTAACTGCCGAAATCTCGACGCCATCTTTGTTGTAAGAAGCAAACAACGAAGAGAACGGAGAAAACCACGAAATTCTTCTATAATTCATGCTGTTGTGTTAAATTATTCTTTATCTTATGTGTACACACGTTGTCACAGGCGAAAATGAAGAAAATTGCAGTAAAAAGCCACCACCAAATTGTAAACAACGAAGAAATGTAAACAAACGGCTAATGTCAAAATCGTTAAACTTTTTTCCTAAATGCGATTCTAACGGGCTACTCTCCTGCCCGCGTGATCTTGAATTTTTGTTCATAAACGAAAAGTTTGAATATGAATAGATTTTAATAATTATTTAGTGATATTTCAGCTAAATCAGTGTTGTACAAATGACATGTAAACAAACCGACTGACGTTTTTACAGGAAATAGTGCTTTAGCGTTCCTACGCACTTCTGCATCTGTTCTCCTTTTACTCTCATTTGAGAGAGTAAAATTGTAGTTTGACAGTTCCACAGGTTTTAGTCCGAAGTTCAAAGGAACAGACTTTTTACTAGCGGAAGCACCACCCCAACAGCTGATACCGTATTGCAGCTTTGATTGAAATATTCCGTAGTAAACCATTTTTAGTGTAGAAGTAGAACAAAACTTTTTAAGGCGGTATAAATGACGACTGGCGTAGAGAAAGTATTGTTTTAGCGTATTTTAATGTTCAGACCAATTTAAGCGGTTGTCAATTACTACTCCTAGGTATTTAAACTTTTCAACATTTTCAAGCTGGAAACAAGTATCGTCGCAGTTGACTGTGCGTGCGAAAGACTTTTTTGACTCATTCAGAGAGCACTCATGATTATGCAAATTAAAACGCAGACAATCTGAAGAATGAAACAAAATATCACAGTTTGGGGATTCTTTGGCAACGAACATAACATAAAGAACATAAACTTAGTTTTACTACTTACAGACAGTTTATGCAATGCAAACCAGATTCTCAGTATATGTATGTCGTGATTAATGTCACATATTTCTTCAAGGTAGCTCGAAGTACAATAAGCAATGGCAAGGTCATCAGCAAAAGCAGTTACTTTGCCTTTCAGTGGGAAAGAAAAAATTTAATTGATATAAATCAAAAATAGTATTGGACCAAGAACTGAACCTTGGGGTACGCCCAGATGAACAGGCTCCAAACTACTATAGCTATTTGCTACTTTGACTTTTTGTACTCTGTTCGAGAGATAGGATTTAAACCACTTATGCATAAACCCTCTGAAACCAGCGCTAAATAGCTTATTTAAAAGTATATCTCTATCTACCATATCGAAAGCTTTTGTAATGTCAACAAAAAGTCAAGCATAGAGATTTTCACTGTCCAAGCCTTGGACGTACGGGCAAAAATCTAGTAGAGCATCTTCCGTAGAAAGTCCCGAACGTAAGCCAAACTGCATTGGGCTAAAGAATTTCGACCTATCAAGATAGTCTACAATTCTATTTTTAATAACTTTTTCAAATACTTTTGATATTGTCGAGAGCAAAGATATAGGCCTGTAATTATTTGCATCCTTCTTATCGCCTCTTTTGAAAACTGGAATTACAATAGCGCACTTCAAATCTTCTGGAAAAACAGCCTGTGTAACACTAGCATTGAATAAGTATTTAAGTATGTCTACCAGGGATGATAAATGATTTTTTAATTTTTGTACCAAATGGACAAAAAGAATGTACTAAATCTGCCGAAAAAGTACCAAAATTTAAAATACCAGACATACATATGTATACGGGTAATTTTCAAACAAAGTGTTCATGACAGGTATTTTATATATATTTTTTAAGATTGATAATCTTATCCTCTAAAATCGTTCACTGACGTGAATACGAAACTGCTTTCAGGCTCTTCAAAAATAAATTTTTGTTCTTATTTTTGCATTTTTGTAAAATTTTTTCCAGAATGTAACATTTACATATCACTTTTATACTCATTTATCAGATAAGCCAATGTTGGAGGTTTTTTCCGCCTTCTTCATGACATTAACGTGACGTTTTTCTTGGGAGGCAGGCTTTTTGTTTAATCTTTCTTCAGCAACAACTTCCCATATATGCCATTTGAACACTTTTGCAGAAAAAAAGCGAAACGCTACGCTACGAAAAACGAAAAATCCACATGCATTGATGCCAAACATTGCCTGTTAAAAATCCCACGAAAATGGGGAAAAAATCCCTCAATTACCCACATCTTGAAAATTAGTCCCACAAAATTCCCAACGAATTTAAACATACACATGTTTCAGTAGTAAAGAAGTAAAATTCATATAAAATAATAATAATAGTTTGGCGCTTACACATATGTGCTTTTCATCCAATTTGTGGCGGTCCCCTTGATGTTGTCACACAAAGTGGAGGGACCTACAGTTTTACGCCGACTCCGAATGGCGAGGGTATTTTTATGAGAAGCTGTTTTTCATGGCAGGAATACACTCGGAGGTTTGCCATTACCTGCCGAGGGGCGACCGCTGTTAAGAAAAAACCCCTTTTTCTGCATTTTTTTCACTCTTTCATTTTTTTGCTCTCACTAAGGGTCTAAAAAAATTTTTTTTGGTGACTTTAAAATTGAAGCACATTCATGTGCTATTTAACATTTCATCAGATAATTTGTTCCGCTTTTTACATGAAACACCAGTTACAACTGAAAAGATTCTTTCTTACTCAGCGCTTGAATTGGTTAACGTAAGAAAATTTTCGAAATTGTCCTTATACATTTTAACAATTACATATCGAGCCTTTACCGCCGAATTGGTGTAAGGGACAAATAACAAATTATACAGGGGGAGGTTTTTTTTAATTATCTCTGTTAATAAGCAAAGAATTTGAACTAAATTTTGTACACGGTCCTAGTTGTGGTCTAAGTACATAACGCAACTAATTTCAGTAGCTAAAATAAGTCGTAGTTGTGTTTTTTGTTACTTACATCAATTTCGCTGGCACACTCACCACCTGCTGCTGAAATTTTATGTTACTTACATCAAAATAATCATAAAGTTTTTTCACAAATAAACTTTTATTTCATTAAAAGAACGTTACAGTATTTTTTATAAAATTAACAATAGTTCATTAAACGTAATTTAAGCATATCAGGGACCGTAAATAACAGTTGCTAACCAAAACTGAACCAAAAAACCGAAATTCACAAATTAACTTTTTTATGTATATTCATCTAACTTGGTGTTATTTAAAACCTAAAATGCATCTTCCTCGTCAGTTTCAGGTAACTCATCTGTAATTGTTGCGCTTTGTTGCATATTTAAATACTCATTGTGAAACTGTTTTGGTATAGCGCCTTTTTCGCAAAGTTTTTTTAAATCGTTAAACTTTTTTAAAGAAATTTTCAAGGGCTTATCATACAGAGAAAGGGGTCCTTCGTTACTAATGGAAATATTGCGTTTGCGTTTGGATTGGCCCATTGAAGCTAGATTGTATTCTTTTATCTGTGAGTTATTGCAGTATCCATGCTTTAAAGTCATAAGAGAGGAATCCTTTTGGAACATAGCAGATCGAAGAGAGTTAAATTCTATTTTGGTTGAGGTAGGAAACATAGTACGCGCAAAGTTTTTCCAGTCTTTGAAATCGGAATATTCCATTATTGTACACTCGTAATTTTTTGGGTTAGTTCTCGCATTGGAAATAACGGTATACCATTCGCTGGGAGCCCAAATATTTCTTTGGCGCGTAAATGACTCTATTGTACTATGAATAGAGTCGACTGGCATCATGGTATGGCCGGGTAACAGAAAGGTTATTTTTAGGCTTTTTATATTTGTACAGGATTTAAAAAAATAAACGAACATAGCAAGCATGGCTCTGTTTCGATTTTGTCCTGCACAACTGTCACAGTAAAGGCTAATAAAGGTAAACGTTCCTTTTTTATCAAGGAGTTTTAAGTACTTAAAAATTACTGTGCAGGTCTCATTACATCCCCGTTTTCCGTCCTTTTCGCCCCACAAAAAGCAATAACCATTTCTTGTAACACTTTCATAAATGCTTTCATTGTAGTAGGCGTATTTTCTCGAGTAAAACAAATTTACACTTTTTGAATGGGGCATATTAAGAACCTTTTGTAAATCAAAGCTCGCACATAAGAATGAAGAATCTGTTCGACCTTGCTTTTGGTCATTTAAAAATATTTGTTTTGACGTTTCTTTATCCTTAAGATGCTTTTGAAATTCTTCAGTTTGCCTTAAAAGAATCTTAGTTTCACTGTCCGAGTTCTTAAATTTTTCACATAAAGCACATTTATCTTTTTTGGGCATATGGAAGCCAATGTGAAAGTATTAAAAATTTTTCTAAACACTCTTAAAGATAACTTAGATGATTCCTTATTAATCTGACTTAAATGACTTAAATAATACTTATACAGAGTTGATATGTTTTTGAACTCTGATGGTAAATAAAGTTTACTGCTTTTATTACGACAGTAATGTGAAGGTACAGCAGGCAACTGGGTAATAAAAGATTTCAAAAGTGCCACTTTATTTTCATCAGACTTATTGTATGGTTTTAGGTTTTTGTTAGCTTCTTTGGTTGTTTGTATACACTGTGCGTTTTTTCTAGTATAGATTATCATGTTTTGAGATACATTGAGAGTGTGAAGCAAAAATTTTTGGCATACTTTTGCTTTTATATTATTAAAACTTATTGTGTGCTCAAAACTCCACTTCCTTTTATTACTTTCGGATTTTCTTCTTTTAATACACTTACGTGTCGTACATGAAAGTATCCAGTCCCGCTGCCTTATTTTATTCCCCATACCCCAGAAGTGCTCGTTTATTGCCACACGATCTGATTCCGTAAATTTGTCTGCACATGAGTTTCCACAATTTTTATTCAAACAGGGGTTCGGTTTGACGCCATTGGATTTCCGACTCTTGTTTTGCGGTTTTTTTCGGATAACTTTTGACTTTTTAAAGCCCCTATTACCAACACACGTTTCATCATCAATGGAAATATTGGACTCACTTTCACTATAGGGGACGAGAGCGTGTATCTTTGCAAACTAAAGAAAACAACGATAAACTCATTTATTACTAAGCCATAAATAGAAAGGTATAATTTTTCCTATTGCTTGCAGCCAAAATAATTACCTCTGGCTCAAAAGCTTCCATTATTCGCACAAAAAACTATTTATTATGTTATTTTATATGTAACTTATCTCCGTGAAGCGCATTTAGTTTATTAGAATTAAATATTTTTTGCTACAAGCAAAAAAGCACACTAGATATTTTTGATGCAAGTAACAATGTGCGGTCATGGAAAAATATAAACAAAGTGTATTGCGCATTTACACCAAAATTGTTTCTGCTATAACTTTATAACGGTAAAACATAGAACTATGAAATTTTCGGAGATGACAGATCAGGACAAACACTATCGATTTCGATAATAAAAAAAAAAAATCGATTTTTTGTCCCTTACACCAATTCGGCGGTTAAGGCTCGATATATACCATTTCACTCCACATCACATCTCCAGAACGATTATTTACGTAAGAATGTCGAATATTCTTGAATTTTGATCAATTATGCAACAATAACTGCGTCAAAAGAAAATCCCTTATTTATATGAAATGTCCCTTTTTTCCCTTTTAATAATTTTGTATGCAAAATATCCCTCAAATAGGGAAATTACCCACAATCTGGCATCACTGTCCACATGCTGCAACCCTTGCGGAAATATGTGCAGCATTGCCAGCTATCAGTTGTTTTTCGAAGATAGCTGAATGAAGGAAAACAAGGTGGAAAGGAATTAAAAAAACACTCATCATGTGCTTGTTTATTGTAAAATTGGTTAATTTTACATATTTTGAGGAAAATTATGGATTCTGATGTATTTGCAATTATAGCAGCAGAGTAAGCAGGCGCTATGGCAATGGATTCACAAAGGTATGCGGAGCTGTCGGGCGTAGTAACCATGGGCGCATCTATGTCAGCTTCTGGTTGAATTGTTGAACCACAAGCCAGAACTTATCACACCGGAAATTTGAAACATTTATCTTAAATAAAATGTGAATCCTTTGAATACACGTGTATGTTAAAGTTTTTGGATTCTCGTTACGCGTTTGGACACAACAACCGAAAATCATTTTACAAATAACTAAACCGGACCCAAGCTTCTCAATAAGGGGCAACAAAGATTTTGTTTTGCTCATTTATATAAAGCAGTGGATAAAAATATACGTATATGCGAAAGGCAAATTTATCTGTTTAAATGAACACCACCAATATTTCTTGTAAACACACATCGATTTACATCTTTTATTTCGCCCCCGACACAGAATTGTTTTCGTACAAAATTACGCAAAAAAGCTAACTCGTTCGTTTTTAGGCATGCCATTGTTACGAATTTCGAAAGTTCGAAAATACGATTCGGATTGCAGCATACTTTTTCTACGGTTCGTAGCAAAATCCGAATACGAAAGAGTTGCAGAATAGGGGTGATAATCCAGGAAACCATTGAAACCAATAAATACGCATTAGTAATTATCTTATTTGTAGTGTTTTTTGTATAAAAAACTGGGTGACTTTCCGGAAATATTAAGACTTACTCGTTAATTTTAAATACCCTTTTATTCTTATCGGCATTAATTAATCACTCTGCTTTAGTTAGAACAGTGTTTTGGTTCGGCCAGTGTGTACTGCACCAAAAATCTGGAAAAATTTCGTCCGTGGACTTGGGTGCGTAACGTTATATGTACTTGTACATATGCATAGTTTAAAAAGGCCATGAAAACCCCAAGTTTGCAGTACAAATCAATAATTCAAGTTAATCAACAAAACCATACAAATATGTTTATTAAGTGCGAGTAGCACACAAATTTTAGAAAGAAACAGTTGCTTATATTATAACAGCAACTGTTTGATGAGTTTAAAAAGTCTTTCGTTTTTAATAAACACCACGCATTTACTTGTATAAAGTAGGAAAAATATGACTGAATTTTAATCCACAAGTCGTATTTCTACAAAATTTGTCGTAATGCTTTGACAAAATTGTATCAAAAATGTCGATATAGTAGCAATGTACTTTTGGGATCAAAAATGTACCAAAAAAATATAATTGTACCATCAATTTCATCAACTATATTAAAGGATATGCATTTTAGTATTTTATTGGAAATACCGTAATCACCGCAAGAACCTGAGTTATTTAAAGTTTTGATTATGTTTGTTATTTCTAAGCTGGAAATTGAATTAAAAAAGAAACTTTTGTGAGTATCAGGGTTTGAGGGCAGTCCTAAAGCAAAGTGGCAATTGCAGTCGGTACATTTAGTTTTCCCAATAGAGGTGAAGTGCTTATTGAACTCATTGGCTACTCCTATAGGATCTAGATCGAATGACCTTTCGACCACAGGGCAATTGACTCGACACGCTCTGCCGGTCCTCGATTAAGAGCCCGATTGACAACCTCCCACTCTTTTCTTGTATTTCCGAATGCGGATTTAAACTCATTTCGAAAAAAGCTATCTCGCCTCAATCGAATTGCTTTATTAGTTTTGTTTCTAAGTTTGATGTATCGAGAACGAAGTTTTCTATTATTTGGACGCTTGGGGCACTTTTTGCTTAATTTATTTTTTAGTTTTATTTTCTGTAAGAGATCTTGATCTATCCAAGGTTTCAGTCTCATGTTTTGCTTTCGCTGTAACGCATTAAATCTAGAAGCTCCAATATGAAACTTTAAGGTTTCCAGAAATAAAGCATAACGAAACGTCGTTTTCTGCGTAAACATGCGACCAATTCTCGTAGCGTAACTTGTCGTTCAGTAACTTGAAATTAATTTTAGTATATGATTTTCTAATGTTTTTTATTTTGCTTATATAATATAATAATAACAATAATAGATTGGCGCTTACACATATGTTAGTGTTTGGCCGAGCTTCTCCTCCGATTTGTGGCGTGCGCCTTGATGTAGTCACACAAAGCGGAGGGACCTACAGTTTTACGCCGACTCCGAACGGCGATTGTATTTTTATGAGAAGCTGTTTTTCATGGCAGAAATACACTCGGAGGTTTGCCATTGCCTGCCGAGGGACGACCGCTGTTAAGAAAAAACCTTTTTTCTATATTTTTGCGATGTTGCTTTGACCAGGTTTTGAACCCAGGCATTGTGGAGTGGAAGTGCGCACTGCTTACCACTACACCACAGCGGCCGACCGATTTTGCTTATAATCGTACCAAAATCTTTGATCCGAATACCTGTCATCGTAAGATCGGTAACTGTAAATGTTCAAACTGTTGCAATAGCTATTTGGTATAGTTTTAAAACGACAAAAAACATGGTCAATACAGGTGCCTGAACTTGTACGAGTTGGTTCATTTAAATACGATGTGAAGCCGTCATCAGCCATTAATGCTAAATAGTCATCTGTTGCGGCGCAACGATGTATTATATCTAAATTAAAATCGCCAACCATAAGGAAATTGGCCGCATTTTCATCGCATAGAAAATCAGAAGCCGGCATTGAATGTAGTCTGTATACACATACAAATGTAAATTCTTTACCTCTTATATTACAAGAAAGCTTTAGCATGTCTGCACTCTTGAAGTTAAAATTGAACGACGTACATTCATATACGTCACGCACAAAAACTCCAACACCCCCTGCACTGTAGCTATCGTTAGTATTAGCAAAAAAGTTATAACTTGGTATTTTGTAATCATTTTTCTCATATGAGAAAATCCATATTTCAGACACAAAAATTAGATCTGGTTGAATATTTAAAGCTTCAAGATTACATACAAATACATCAAAATTTTGCCTTAGATTACGTATGTTTTGATGGGCTTAAAGATAGAGACAAAATGCTTAGACTAGTTTACTACTTGTAACTAGTCTTTCATCAAATTTAAGTCTTTCTTATGTTCTGATAATGATAACCCGCGCATTGTCAGCTTTTTTTCATGCAAAAACTAGTTTTACCTATCCATAAATATTTATAGCGTTTTTCTATTTTAATTTTGTACGCAGCCGTAAACATAGCTCGATTATACCTCGTAAGAGAATCGTTTATATAAATTCTCTTATTAGAAGAATCATCAAACAATTGAGTGGTCAACTTGTGTGCTTTGATTTTTCTGGCTGCCATAACACTTTTCTTAATATCATTAGACCTAAAATGCACGCATATAATATTACGAGCAGGTAGCGAGGCAGTTTTCGGGTTTATACTTTTTATCACATATTTGTCAACTTGAGAAGGTGAGATCGAGGCTCCCAGAGCGTCAACGATTATTTACTGCATGCAAGCTTCAGAACTGCTACTGTTTTGCTGTGGTACGCCAGTTATTTCGATCACGTTCTCATGTTCTTTTTGTTCTCTCAAATGTATTTTACTCTCCAGCTTTACTACTTTCTCTTTTAAAGTCTTGCTCTCTTCAGTCAAGTGGTTGACCCGTAACTTTGTTTTCTTGCTTTGATGCAGTATTTCGAAAGCACGGGTCGTTGTTTTGATGACTATTGTTATTTGCGCCAGCCGTTTTTATGTGTTGCTGCCTATGTAGTGCACTCCCTTGTCCATCAGGTATACCTTGCGTTGCTTGCTGTTGGTTTTGTAGCGTTGACGGCTTCATACCTGGCGAAATCAAATCACCTTCCCGCGGAGAAATGCTAGTGGGCGACTGAAAATTCACAGGTGTTGCAGATGAAGAGTGAACGTCTGAAGCCGGTACCGGCTGTATAAGCATA
This sequence comes from Rhagoletis pomonella, assembly GCF_013731165.1. Taxonomy (NCBI): domain Eukaryota; kingdom Metazoa; phylum Arthropoda; class Insecta; order Diptera; family Tephritidae; genus Rhagoletis; species Rhagoletis pomonella. The sequence continues at coordinate 71,670,544 of NW_023458555.1, read as the reverse complement.
GAGTTTCGGGCAACACCATTGCATTTATCGCATCGATACTATACATTGCTACCTTTCATATAGGTCCTAGAATTGAGCCCTGTGGTACACCACAAACTAGTTTCATTGGTTGTGAGGTTTGATACCCTACTGTAACTCGTTGAGATCTGTTCTTTAGATAACTCGTCATAAGTTTCATAAAATATTCGCTGAATCCCAAAAAGTGCTCGAGCTTAAGAGAAAGGAACTGGTGGTCGACAGTGTCAAAGGCTTTGGAGAAGTCAAGGAGACATAGTAACGTAAGGTAAACTTTATCGAAAAAGGAACGAACGTCATCAAGCTCTTGCAGCTGCTGCGCTGCCCCTTTCCCAGCTTCGGGCTGCTGGCGGACAGCGACCAAGAACTGCCGCCTCCTAATCCAGGGTGTGACGCGACACCGTGCCTATTGGACGGTTTGCAGCCAGGAGGGTAAACCGACTGTATTTTAACGGCGCCTTCTCGACACCGGGCCGCCTCGAGGAGTAACGGTGGCCTTACCGCGACAAAAGGCGCTGGCGCGGCGGACGTTCGAGATCCCCATCAAGCAAATACTCTGCTACGCTTGGCTAGTCAGGCACGCGGTCGTAAGAAAAAGATAAAGACAACAAACAAACAAACAACCAAAATCAACAACAACAAACAAGCAATAATAAAGAGGAACAAACACAAACTGGTACAAGGCACGACAAAGGTTCTCTGGCTCAAACTAAGCCAAAAAAGAGCAAAGAGGAACGGAGGAAGAGCTTCCTAGAGGGCCTCTCCGATGCCGAAGCAGCGCTCTTCTTTGAGCACGAGAGGGTTGATGATGAGCCCTCCACGAGCAGTGGTATCTTCCACGAAAGGGCGTTGAGGGACTCTGAAGAAGACAAGTGGTACAGGGGTTGGCACCACAGCGAATCGTCACGCGAGCGCCACAGGTCTCCAAGCCAGTCCGGCTCGACAACATCGCGCGAGTCCATGCGGCCGGACAGAGACTGCCATATGGATAGGCGGGCCGCCTACAGCTCCGGGTCGAGGGCAACCTGGCGCCCTAGACGACCGTAGGCGATTGGGCCTCAGCGGCTCCCAAACGAGGCACTATATTAGGTACCTAGAGCAGGGCAAAACTTCCGAGGTAGCCAGGAGCCTGGCTCTCGCCAGATCACCCCAGCAGTAGTCCAGAAGAAGCGGCAATGAGCGCGAGGGCAAACCGACCGCACCCGCAAATGAGCGGAAGAGCGGGCAGCACCAGCAGCAGGGTGCAGAGGCATCCGGCAGTCAGACCGCACCCGCTGAAAAGCGAAAGAGCGGGCATTACAATGAGACGGCTGAACCCAAGCCCGCTGGTAAGCGGATCGTTGAGCAACCCCGTGATTCGGGCAAAGGTTTGACAGGCGCGCCGACGAGACCGCACCCGCTGGAAAGCGGAAGAGCGGGCACTGTAGTCGAGATGAGAAGTACGGAGACCAGAGGAAAGGGGTAAGTGGTTCCGGTGAGATCTCACCCGCTGCAAAGCGGAAGAGCGGGCAATTAACCCCCCAGAATCTGGCTTCAAAGAAGCAGCGTGAGTTTCCACCCCCTCCGGCATCGGGACCCGAGGGTAGGGCGGCGAAGGGCAGACGCACAGCTACTCAGACGCGCTAAGGGGCATCAGCGTGGCGGTGATGCCTAGAAACTATCCCGCGGAGGCGCTAAGTCCGGATGAGTTGACTACCCTGCAGGACGCCATAATGGACGAGGTCTTCAAAGGGTGGAAGCACCCGCTGGCCTTCTGCGGAGTTTATTTCCGTCCAGGTATGCTCCTTGTGGACTGCAAGGATGAAGGTACGGCAAAATGGCTGGAAGATTTTGCACCAAAACTAGGGAGCTGGAAGGGAGTTGCACTATGCGTCAAAAGGGGTGATGAAATACCACCCATGCATAATATGACTATCTTCCTGCCGAGAAGTGCCGACAGATCGGCAGAGTATGTGATGGGGTTGCTAAGGGCGTAAAACGTAGGTCTTAATACACCAGCGTGGCGCGTCATCTTGAGCAGCATTGAGGATGGTGGCCTGCGGTTAAACGTGGGCATCGATGAGGACTCCTTCCTTAGCGTCAGGAGGGCTGAGTATAAGCTGAACTTCAGGTTCAGCTATGTTACAATGAGGCCCTGGCGACAAAAGGCAGCGGAAGAAGAGAAGGTAGCTGACGAGGGAATTATGCAGGTGGACGAAGTCCCACCCGCGTCAACAGCTACAACAGCTACAGCGGTAGAGGACGCACAGGTTTACCAGCCCGCACTTTCAGCCCAAACTTCTAACCCGCTAGGCACCAACGAGCTAGTATCAGCGGCTCTTGCACAGGGGCATGCGTAGTGCTTAGAAACGATATTGATTATTTCTGCATTAGAGTTTTTAACGCAAGATTTCGTAGCAGTGCAGGTGACACTTTGGGTGGATGGAAGGCCCGTGGAATTAGTCTTCGCTGCTGCATATTTCCCCGGGGACAGCAACACCATACCCCTGGCAGAGGTACAACAACTGGTGGTGCATTTTCGGAAGACCCGACTTCCTCTTATCCTCGGATCCTACGCAAATGCGCACCACGTGGAGTGGGGGAGCACCAACACCAATAAAAGGGGTTAGTCCTTATTAGAGTACCTATTAAGCGAAGATATGTGTATAAACAATGATGGACATTGTACGACGTTTGTCACCAGAGTAAGACAGGAGGGCCTTGACCTCACTCTGAGTAACAGCTTGGGTAATGACCTGATAACGCAATGGAGAGTGTCCATGGAGCCTTCGTTGTCTGATCATAGAATTATCCAATTCGTGCTCGGAGCGGAGGCCACGGTAAGTCCTCCTGTGAGGAGCCCCAGGAATGCAGACTGGGAAAAATATAGGAAACTATTAGATTTTAACCTACCCGGTATAGAGAGGCAACGCTAGAATACAGGGTTAATAGGTTGACGGTCATACTGACCGACGCCTTTAACTCTAGCTGCCCGGAGACCAAGTCGAAGGGGAAGACCAGAACTGCGTTGTGGTCTCGGGCACTCTCAGCTCTCCGGAAGGAGGAAAGCAGGCTATTCAACAAGGCCAAGCTTACAGGATGCTGGGAGGAATACTCAGCTAAACTAAATAGCTACAGCAAGGAGGTCAGAAAGGCCAAGAGAGAAAGTTTCAGGACCTTCTGTGAAGGCATCTCGAACACTTCAGCGGCCGCGAGGTTACACAACGCTCTTGCCAGAGAAACGGTGGAATCTTCATCTTCTTCTTCTTTTTTGGGGCTGTAACCGCCTAAGCGATTTTGGCCGAGTTCAGCAAAGCACGCCAGTCGTTTCTCCTCTGTGCCAACTGACGCCAATTGGAAACGCCAAGTGAAGCCAAGTCCTTCTCCACCTGATCTTTCCCTCTTCCTCTGCTACCACCAGCGGGTTCCGAGTTGAATACTTTCAGAGTTGGAGCGTCGGTGTCCATTCGAACGACATGACCAAGCCAGCGGAGCCGCTGTATTTTAATTCGCTGCACTATGTCCATGTCGTTGTAAAGCTCATACAGCTCATCGTTCCTTCGTCTGCGGTACTCGCCGTCGCCAACGCGTAAAGGCCCGTAAATCTTCCGCAAAGTCTTTCTCTCAAATACTCCAAGAGCCGCCTAATCGGATGTTGTCATTGTCCATGCTTCTGCGCCATATACCAGCTTGGAAAAGGCAGAACAGACTTCGCGGTTTTTGTTACCGATGATGTCGATGTCATCGGCATAAGCCAGCAATTGCACGCTCTTGTAGTAAATTGTTCCTGAGCGGTTCAGTTCTGCAGCTCTTATTATCTTCTCCAACATCAGATTAAAGAAGTCACATGAAAGGGAGTCGCCCTGTCTGAAACCCCGTTTTGTGGCGAACGGCTCGGAGAGGTCTTTCCCAATTCTGACGGAGCTGGTGGTATTGCTCAACGTCATTTTACACATCCGTATAAGTTTTGAGGGGATGCCAAATTCAGACATAGCGGCGTATAGGCAACTGCTTTTAGTGCTGTCAAAGGCGGCTTTAAAGTCGACAAATAGGTGGTGAGTGTCGATCCTTTTCTCGCGGGTCTTTTCCAAGATTTGGCGTATTGTGAATACCTGGTCTATGGTGGATTTTCCAGGTCTAAAGCCACACTGATAAGGCCCAATCAGTTCATTGACGGTGGGCTTAAGTCTTTCACTCAGTACGCTCGATAAGACCAGATTCCAGTCGTCGGGCATGCGTTCATCTAACCATATTCTGCACAAGAGTTGATGCATGCACCTTATCAACTCCTCGCCGCCGTACTGGAATAGCTCAGCTGGCAGGCTGTCAGCTCCAGCAGCTTTGTTGTTTTTCAGCCGCGTTATTGCTATACGTACCTCGTCATAATCAGGCGGTGGAACGTTGACTCCGTCATCATCGACTGCGGGCTCGGGTTCTTCTTCTCCACAACTTTCCGTGCTGCTTCCATTTAGTAGGGCGGAAAAGTGTTCCCTCCATAATTTAAGTACGCTCTGGACATCAGTTACTAGGTCGCCATTATTGTTCTTACAGGAGTACGCCCCGGTCTTTAAACCTTCCGTAAGTCGCCTAACTCTCTGGTAAATTTTTCGGGCATTCTTCCTGTTGGCCAGCATTTCAAGCTCTTCGCACTCACGTATTTCGGCCTCTCTCTTCTTATTGCGGCAAATACGTCTCGCTTCCCTCTTCAGATCCCTATAGCGGTCCAACATAGCGCGCGTTGCGCCCGATCGCAGCGTGGCCCTGTAAGCGGCATCTTTTTTTTTCTGCAGCTTCCTGACACTCCTCATCGTACCAGTTGTTCTTTCGGGCTCGCTGAAATCCGACTACTTCTTCGGCGGCGGTACTTAATGAGCGGGAAATGTGGTTGCACTGCTCGCATATGCCGGTTTGTTGAAGAGTGCTCTCTGAGAGTAGGTGTGAGAGTCGAGTAGCGAAAGCGCTGGCTGTCTGTTGTTATGGCAGCTTTTCGACGTTAAGCTTTCCTTGCATATTTGGGCGCACATTTTTTGCTGTACAGAGGCGGGTGCGTATCCTGGCTGCAAGAAGATAGTGGTCCGAGTGGATGTTTGGGCCTCGGAGTGTGCGTACGTCTAAAACACTGGAAGCGTGCCTTCCGTCTATCCCAACATGATCGATTTGGTTTCTCGTTTTTCGATCCGGAGACAGCCACGTAGCTTGATGGATCTTTTTATGATTGAACCTAGTACTGCATACTACCGTGTTTCGGGCCCCGGCGAAGTCGATCAGCCTCAATCCGTTGTCGGACGTTTCGTCGGGGAGGCTGAATTTTCCGACGGTGGTTCCAAAATCCCTTCCTTGCCCACCCTGGCATTGAAGTCGCCAAGCACGATTTTGATATCATGACGGGGGCAGCGCTCGTATGTGCGCTCCAAGCGCTCATAGAAGAGATCCTTGGATGCCTCATCCTTCTCTTCCGTCGAGGCATGGGCGCAGATTAGCGAGATGTTGAAGAATCTCGCTTTGACGCGGATTGTGGCTAGACGCTCGTCCACCGGGGTCAACGACAGTACTCGGCGACGGAGTCTCTCTCCCACCAAAAATCCAACACCGAATTTGCGCTCCTTTACATGGCAGCTGTAGTAGACGTCGCGAGGCCCCAGACATTGCTTGCCTTGCCCCGTCCAACGCATTTCTTGGATGGCGGTGATGTCAGCTTTTGTCCTTACGAGGACATCAACCAGCCGGGCAGAGGCACCTTCCCCATTAAGGGTCCGGACATTCCAGGTGCATGCCCTCAAATCGTAGTCCTTTAAACGTTTGCCGTGGTCGTCATCATAAGGGGGGTCTCATCCGAGGCTTTGCCTTGCTTCTTCACTGGAAGTGGTTTTTACGTGGCGGGTCCCAAGCCCAGCCCACAACCCATTGCTGGGACGGGGGTGGTTTCGCAACCAAATACACGTTTATATAGCGAGCCGCTTGCTCCAAGCAGACACCCGCTTGCAGCCGCCCCTACTGGTGAACAGACGCTGCAGACTTCAGTGAGCCCTTAAGCCGAATAAGTCGGAGTGGCCCCACCGAAGCTCCCTCTCTTTCTGCCGTGACCCAAGGCTCCACTCGGATTGGTTACCGCATCTCGCACATGGGTTGCTCACGTTGCCCAGAGTGCGCGAACGAGGACGCAAGAGTCGGGATTGAGTATAGCCATGCAACTGTAACTGCATACCCAGCGCAACGACTATACCCCATTGCACTCCGGTGCAAATCGGAATTAGCATTAGAGCGACCGGATGGCACTTATACAAACAGCTTAGATGAGGGTCCACTACCTTATAACAGGGGCCGGAGGTCCGGCGAACTAGACCGCGACCAGGTGACTGGAAACTGGCAAGAAGTATCTTCACCCAGGATTCAGTCAGGTGGGCGCTGGGATCGTTCGACCGATATAAGGCCCCTGGGGTAGATGGCATCCGTCCAGTCATGGTGCAGCAGGGTGGAGAGAACTTAATACCACACCTAGCGGACATAATGAGGAGCAGCCTTGCGGAGGCCTATGTCCCACAAGTGTGGCGGAGGGCGCGAGTAATCTTTATCCCGAAGGTGGGAAATAGGGACTACTCGCTAGCAAAGTCTTTCAGACCTATAAGCCTTACCTCCTTTGTGCTAAAAGCAATGGAGAAGATAATGGACAATTACATAAGATCTAACATTCTGAAGGTAAAACCCCTACACGTTTGTCAGCATGCGTACAGAGCTGGAAGATCCACGGACACAGCGCTGTATCAACTGACAACCGAAATTCAGGGGGCTTAGGAATGCGGAGAAACAGTGCTCTGCGCTTTCTCGATATAAAAGGAGCGTTCGACAATACGTCTCACACGGGTGTGCGCAGGGTACTAGAGAAGAGAAACGTGCAGCCAGTGAGCTGCAACTGGGTGGATACGCTGTTGCATACTAGGATTGCTGAAACCAAGGTGAGGGACAGCGTGGTACAGCTATTAACAATAAAGGGCTGCCCACGGGGAGGGGTTCTATCCTCTTTTCTGTGGAGCTTAGTGGGGGATGAACTCCTGCAGCTTCTCAGATAATGATATCCGCTGCCAAGGCTATGCGGATGACATAGTGATCATTGCCAGGGGGAAGTTTGAGAGCACCCTCTGCGACATTATTCAAAGAGGCTTAAGATTAACAAATAGATGGTGTGCTAAGTTACGCCTTAGCATCAATCCGGCCAAAACCGCCATCATCCCATTTACCAGGAAAACAGCCCTGTTGGGCATGAATAATCCTAGACACCAAACTTCTATGGAAGAAGCATGTGGACGCGATCACCTCCAAGGCCACGAAAGCGTTAATGGTGTAAGCGTCTAGCAGGAAAATCCTGGGGTTGTAGCCGCAGGATCCTAAGATGGCTCTACATCATGATAGTATAGCCAATGATTACCTATGGGGCGGTGGCTTGGGTTCCAAGAACTACTCTGGCCACGGTGTGACAATCACTCACCAAGCTACAGCGACTGGCTTGTGTATGCATAACTGGAGCAATGCGCACATGTCCGACGACGGCGCTGGAAGTAGTCCTCGAACTCCAGCCTCTTCACATAACCATAGAGCAGGCAGCCAAAAGAACTCTGCTCAGGTTTGCTAGAGAGGGATGTGGCAAAGGTAAGGTCATATCCTCTCGGAATATGGAGAAGCTAGGGGCCTTGATCCCGCTTGCTCTGTTCCCTAGAGATGACATAGGAAAAACAATAGTATTTGAGAAGAGATTTAAGATAGAGTTATGCAGCAAAGCAACCTGGAGCGCCCCCGAATTCGAGGGATTACTCCAGGAGTGCACACTGCACTGGTACACAGACGGCTCGAAGACCCCAGATGGAGTAGGGGCAGGAGTCCTTGGGCCCAGAACAAGAATCTCTGTTCCCTTGGGCAAATACCCGAGCATCTTCCGAGCAGAAGTCTATGCAGTCTATATATGTGCGGAAACAATCATGAGTAGAGGGTATAGAAATGAGAAAATTATAATGTTGCACTTAAGGCTCTTCTATCTTATGAAGTCAAATCCTCACTGGTCCTTGAGTGCATTGAGAAGCTAAACTCCCTTGGCAGGCACAATAACATCAGGTAAGCGTGGGTACCCGGCCACAGGGGAGTAGAGGGAAATGAGATTGCAGACTGCCTCGCTAGAGAGGTGGCAGCCATCACTCCAGTTGGCCCAGAGCCCTTCCTGGTAGTGGGTCCCAATACCATAAAGGAGGAGCTTAGGAGAGAGAGGCTCACACTAAGGAGCTTTAACTTGCGCAGTTCGGTAGGAATGCGCCAGGCAAAGAGTTTACTTGGAGGGTTTAACAAGAAAAGATTTCAGGGCTTAATAAACCTCCCAAAAGAGAGGCTTAGAATTTTAACAGGATTCCTTACAGGACACTGCAGACTGAGGGGTCACCTACATAAGATGGGCATATGGTCGAATGATCTTTATAGGTTCTGCGACCTGGCCAGTAAGACGCCGCTTCACATTCTCACCGAATGTGAGGCTGTCTGCAGAGGACGTGAGAGGAGTTTAGGCTTGTTGTGGCCACAGCTTGAGCACATCCACTCCCTACCCCCGAAGGCACTATTGAACTTTCTGAGGGAGCTGGGCTTAGATGAAGTGATGTGAAGAGAAGAGGGCACAATAGATCACTAGGTCGCAGTGTACACCTCATATTAATATCTATCTATCTATCTAAAGCCAGACTGAAGCGGATAAAGCAGGTTCTTCTCCTTAGCAGTAGGGCGCACTAAAGCCACCTTCCACTGATAGGGAAACACGATGTGGTTATACAGTGATTAATTATGTGTGTTATCGTATTGATAATAGATAGTAGTACCATTTTGATAAATTTTAACGGTATACCATCCTAACCGCACGCATTTGATTTTATTGTTAAAGTACTTTTAATAACAGCTTTGTTTCACACGAGCCCGCGGGGGCCCAAAACAGCCCAGTAAGCGTTCCTCACGCTATATAAATGGATAATAGAGAGCGAATACCTTCCACTTTTGGATTGCAAATGTCTTATTCTTCGTGCACGGAACTGCCCGGATAGGTATGTAAAAGAAGTTAATTTGAAATAACAGCCGTTGTTTGTTTACATCCGATAGCAAATTTTTTTAAAATACAAAAATGGAAAAGAGCACTACAGGTTCAGAAATGTAGGTATTTGCTGATTGTATTAGCTATATAAGATAAAAATATACAAAAGTCATTGTTTAGAACTGATTAGTCGCGAAAAGTGTTTTTTTTGCGTTCCTCACGCTCTGGGCACTTTTGGCACGGATTGACACATTTTTGACCCTTGTGAGAGAGTAACTTATTTTTACGCTCTAATTACCGAAACAGCCTGGAAAGCGTGTGGAACAAACTTAACATCACACTCAGTCACTGTTGAGAACTCCAGAATAAATTAGATGATCACAGGGGGCAAGACGTTGTTGGTAGGAATCAGACAAAGGACTACTAATGAACGCTTAATTGGGTGTATCTGCGTCTATTGTGCATTCGACATCTTCTCTTCCACATGCTCGTAAGCGTTTAAGGTTATGCCACAACACGTTAAGTGGCAGGGAGGAATCAAGGTTCTTCGAATAATACCTACACTTCTCTTTTCTTATAGCCAATGCAGCTTTATTTCTTGCTATTTTAAACAGACTCCAGTAAGTTTGGTTAGGATGCCTTTTCCATACATATAATGCCTTGTTTCGAGCCTTGATTGCAGCCCGTACATAGCCCGTAAATCAGGGTGACACGGAGGATGTGCTTTAATATGTCGTACTGGGACATGTTTATTCAAAAGGGTCAATAAGTTTCTGATAAGAAATTCTAGTTTTTCATTAACATTAATTAGATATCAACAGTCACGCCAGCACACGTTTTCTTCATCAAAAAGTAGTGAATCAGTGTCAACCCTTCGGTAGCCTCTATTCGAAAAAAGTACCAGTGGTCCTGAGGTGGCCAAAACTAAGATCAAGCGCGCAGAAAATTAGGTCGTGGTCCGAAATAAATTATAGTTGATCAAACTTTAATATTGATAAATTGTCAGGAATGATAAAATAATCTAGTAGACTAGGGTTACACTTATTACCCTATATCAGTATCAACGTTTTAATTTTAGCAGTCGCTTTTCGAAAGTATATTTTCGGGCACTAGGCCCATTCTAACTGTCCAGGTATGTAATTAAGGGAATATTCCCCAAAAATACCCGAGTAATTACGTGTAAAACCAAATTTTTAGCTGCACTATAACATGTCACGAATATAAAAAAATTGAAAACATCAGCGTTTTTATAAAAAAAGACTAGCGCGACCTCAAAAAATTTTTTTTTTTTTGTCAAAATAAAAAAGTATCCTCCCTGAAGTTGAACTCATTAGAAGAATGGGAGGAGCTGAAAACTGCGTTTCCTTTGTTGTATAAACAAGCACGATCATATTCACATATAGGTGCAACATCAGTTCCTTGCGAACAATTCTTTTCGAAAGTAGGAGCAAAAATAACCACGTCAAGAAATTGGCTGTCTCAAGCGTCAAGGGAACTCATGGACTACGACGAGCGAGGAATCTTTAGGTCTCCTCCTGAACACACACTTCCCAGGTAGCAAGCCGATGGAACTTAACGATCCCACAGGTGACGGGGGGCTATCTGATCTAGGAAATCGACTGATGACTAAGGCGAAAATCGAATGGGCTATTAAGACTTTTGGTCCTTACAAGTCACCGGGACTTGACGGCATACACCCAGTAGAACTGCAGCAATCACGGGATATTATCTCCCCATTCATTGCGTCTATCATAAGAAGCTGTCTTAACATGGGCTATATTCCGCTAGGCTGGAGGCAAATCTACGGAAACCGCCTTGCATCGGGTTGGTAAAAAAAGTTTATCAGATAAAGAGTATGCTCTGGTTGCCTTTGTTGATATCGAAGGCGCCTTCAACAACATTAAGGCGAGCGCCATAACGGGTGCCTTAGAAGAGCTGGGGGTTGACCACAACGTAGCGTCGCTGATTGAGTCTATACTTGTCAACAGGAAGATAACCGCTAAGCTTGGCAACACCACAATAAGCAGAGAGGTCTGTAGAGGCACTCCTCAGGAAGGCGTTCTCTCCCCTCTTCTCTGGAATTTGGCAGTAAACTCTCTGCTGAAGGCACTCGAGAGGGGGGTTGCCACGTCACTGCATACGCTGACGACCTGGCAATTGCCGTTAAAGGCAAATACCCAAATACTCTAATGGAGATTTTGCGCTCTAACATGGCTAAACTTAGAAACGGGACAGAGAGTAGAAAAAAAACGAAGCAATTCTCTTTACAAGGAAACATAGGCTTCCTACAATCTCCCCGCTAATCTTTCTGGGTCTGGAGATATCTTTGAAGGAGAATGTTAAGTATCTAGGACTCATATTAGACAGGAAACTCACGTGGAAACCTAATATAGAGGAAAGAGTAAAGGAGGCTAACGTTGCATTATACACTTGCAAACAAGCGGTCGGAATCAAGTGGGGGCTAACACCTCGTATTACACATTGGCTTTACACCTCGGTGATCAGGCCAATATTATTATACGGAGTACTCGTATGGTGACCAGCAACTCAAAAATCAAGTTACCTAAAACTATGAGTAAGGTCCAAAGAACAGCATTTCTATGCATTTCAGGTGCCTTAAGGACCACCCCAAATAAAGCGCTAGAGGTGGTAACCAATCTGCCCGTAATAAACCTGGTGGGTAAATACGCGGCCGCCAATTCAGCGCTTAGACTAAAAAGCATGGCGCTATGGAAGGATCGGCGGTTCGGTCACGCCTCTATACTTCACACTCTGGGTAGTCACGAACAAGAAGTGGACTACTCCGCCCCTAAACCAACCTTCGATAGGCATCCCGTCAAGAAGAGAATGGCAAATACTAAGACCATGGAGAAGGTGGGAACTGAATTTTTATACGGATGGATCCAAGCTAGACAATAGGGTTGGCTATGGAGTTTTCTCCAAGGAACTAAGACTAGAATTATCCGTCCGAATTCCGGACCACTGCAGTGCTTATCAGGCAGAGGTTTTAGCTATAAAGGAGGTGGCTGTGTACCTTAGTACGCATGTCGTAACGAGGACCACGATTAATATTTTCTCGGACAGCCAGACGGCCATTAAATCATTGAACATGGTAATGCGAGATCGAAGGTTGCGAAGGAATGTCTCCCAGCTCTAAACGATATCAGCGCCGTGTTCAAGGTCAGCCTCATTTGGGTTCCGATGAGCTAGCCAGAAAAGGTACCAATCTCCCCCTATGTGAAAACAGAGGCACAATTGGGATACCCATGGTAACCTGCAAATTAGAACTTCGAAATAGCATGATTCAAGAGACAAACAGGTCATGGCTAGAGGAAGGCACTTGTAGAACAACTAGGATACTTTGGCCACAAATTGATAAGAAAAAGACGAAAGAGTTGCTCTGCCTCTCAAGAGAGGATATTGCAAGGGTCATGGCTTGTGTTACCGGTCATTGGCTATTTGGCAGGCATTCTTCGAGGCTAGGAATATTCTCCCACGAATATTGTAGAAGTTGCAGGGATGAGGAAGAGGAAGAAACAGTGGAGCTTCTTCTGTAGCTGCCCAGCTCTGGCCAGGAGGAGAGCAGGCTTTTTAGGTAGGCCCTTCTTTAGCTCACTTACGGAACTATCATGCGTAGGAATAAAGCCAATCCTACGATTTATAAGAGCTTCGAAATGGTTCTCTGAAGATTAGGCACAGAGGTTCCCGTGTTCTGCAGTGGCACCACAATGGACCTTCATAAGGTCTAAGTGAGTTGGTAATTTGAACCGACTGCCACATCAACCTAACCTAACCTAACTTGAAATCTTTTACAATGTGTAAATATCTTTCATCAATAAACATATAGTTCTGCTGTGTAACGGAATTTAATTTATTTTCAGTTCCTACATTATTAAATTTTATTATTCGATGATGATTAACTTGAGATTTAAAGAAATAAATTCAACTTAATACGGAATACACAATTGGGGTATTCACAACGGTGTCGTAAGTTTCATATTGTTGTATGTCGTAAACTTTAAACGCTAAAAACATATATTACGGGGTTCGCAAAGTATCATCAAAGTCATACTATAAATTTCCGCAGTGTTAAAAAATAGTTGGTTGTGGTTTCAGGTTCTCTAAACATTAACTTAACATAAGCTTAACTTTAGACATAGTTTTATCTTTAATCCAACCCTTAAATATAAACTTTATTATAAATTTATTTTTATTATTTATTATATTATAAAGTGAGCTTTAAAGTCCTAAGTGTAGCTGTTGCTAAAGCAGCTCAATTTGATCCTGCACACTTGTATTTATGATATTGGTGGAGATGGGATATTGTGAGCTCCATGAATTTGGCGTCTGTCCTGGAGTCGACAGTCGTTGTTGCTGCTTCTGTTGATGCTTTGTTGTGATATCTGAAGTGTTTGGTGTTGGGCTTGTGGGGAGCCTGCTTGCTGCTTCTGGGTGTACAGCAGTTGAGGCTGCTTTTGTAATTCCTCAATTATTTTTTTCTGTCGTTTGAGGAATATCATTTGGGGAAGGGCATTGCGAGCTGCAAGAATCCAAGACAGGCGCCGGTTGGAGACTTAGCGCTCGTGGTAACTTATTGTCTTTCTGGGTTTTTTGGTATGGCGGAAGAGATTTTAGTTGTTGGGATTCTTGCTGTCTGTTGTTGTTGTGCCGTTTGTAGTGCTTGCTGTGGTTGTACTTTTTGTTGCCCTCTCCCTTTAAGAGGGGTACGTTTGATAGGCATTTTGCCAGAGGGCAGGGTTTTTTCTGGGGTATTTTTGGTTTTTTTACTTTATTTTGAACTTTGGTAACTCTGTTATGCTGATTATATTTAGGATTGCCTAAAAACAAGCATACTTTTGGGCAACTTGGAAGTAAGACCAATCTATTAAAATCGTTGTTGCTACTTGAAGTTTTTATTTATTTTGCTTTCTCCTCTGCGGAGTCTCACTCCACTTCAATTGCATTTACCACCCGCACGAGGTGAGATTTATTGTTTATTAAGAGTTTAAGCGGTATTTGCACTCAAAATTCGAGAAGTATTCGTAATAACCAATGTGTGTTAGTATTTTCGATTCCCTTTTTATTATTTTCACCAGTTTAATTGATTTTTAACCGACTTCAAAATAAGGGGGAGGTTATCAATTCGTCGGTATATATATATATATATTTTTATGTATGTTATCGCATAACTTTGGACCACGTCAACCGATTTCGATAGTTCTTTTTGCATCGGAAAGGTGTGTCTCGGAGGTGGTCCCATAATAATCTGGTTTAGATCCGATCATTGGATCATGACAAAATAACGGTACTCCTAAATTTTTACATGAGAATTGAAGTCGGTTTTGTTTTTTGCTTAAAAATTACTTGTTATTGTTTCACTTTGTGACACTATGTAATTTCCACCTACTCACAGCAGAGTTGCCAAGTGCATTATGAAAATATAGCTGATTACTTAACAAACACCATAGAAATCCAAGATTCGGACTTTGTGCCAAAATTATGAAATTTCTAACTTTTTTTAACTTTTTAGTCAGCGTCTTTAGAATAAATTATGGTAGTTATGTAGTCTATTAAATTCTAGTTTTATGAGGTGCAAATTTGAACTAGCCACGACTTACTGCTGAGTTTTAGCATCTTTTGAATGACGGTGTTACGAATTTTTTGCCATACAAAGTACAACGCCAACAAGAACAACTGACACATCTTCAACACTTATTGATCTGTGTTTAACCAACATTGAATCAAATAAAATCATGTGTAATGTATCTATCGTCGACCAGATCTCTGATCATGCAATACTAAAGATACAAATTAATGGCAATTACGATAAAGCTGTGATAAAAAATAGACAAATTTATATAAGGAGAAATTACAACGAAATAACGAAATCGATCTTTGGCGTTCTCTTGAAGATTCAATCAGCTCGTGGGATGCTGTGGAAAATAACAACGTTAACATAAAAATGAATTGGCTCGTTGAGGTCATTAAAAAAGCCACTCATCAGTTCAAATTAGTGAAAACCATTAAAACTTAACAAGACTTTTTCGACCATGAACTTGAGTTAATGCGGCGTGAAAAAAATCGGTTGTACAAAATTGCACAATTTTATATCAATTCCCCGGAGTCAGTAGTCAGGTGGAATAAATGCTGCTGTTTCAAAAATAAATATAAAAAGACGATTCAAATAAAAAAGTATAAATTTAATCAGCGACAACTTGATAGAGTGAACGGCAACAAGAAAGCAACATGGAGAGTATTAAACTCAATACTCAACAAACAAAGCAGTGAGATTACTCAAGTTAAAAACAATGATACCATCTATGATGACGATCTTGAAATTGCAAATGAATTTAACCAGTACTTTATTAGCAGCATGGTCGAACTTAACGAAAGCATTCCGCTAATTCAGTAGGGGTATTCTCTGAGTCTTGCAAAGCCCTTGCACGGTGCACGGATTGCACGGTTTGCAAAGCTGTCCCATACGAAAACCGGTTTTTACCGTGCAATCCGTGCAATCTGTGCTCCATGCAAGGGCTTTGCAAGACTCAGAGAATACCGCTAGTATGAAGATGACATCCAAAATATCACTAACATTCATTTTGACTTCAGAGGTGTATCCATCACCGAAATTAAACTTTGCTTACGAGAGCTCAAGAATAACACTGATAGGCATTTTATTAATCCAAATATTCTCAGGGATGCTATGTTTGTTGTGGACAGCTTGCTAATATTAATAACCAGTCGTTCGAAACCGGAATTTTTCCAGATGTGCTGAAGAACTCTACTATTATACCAATACAAAAGAAGCCGGGATCAATACTGATTAATGATCACCGACCGACACACCTACTTGATGCCATTGAAAAAGTATTGGAATCCTTAGCCTACAATCAATTTGCCCACTACATCGAATCCAACAAAATACCAAAAAATTTTCAGTCGGGCTTTCGAACCAAACATTCATGTGAATCAGCTATCAACGATGTGATGTATGATTGGAAAGCCGCTCAAAATGATTCGAAAGTGATTGTTGCTGTATTTCTGGACTTTCAACGTGCCTTTGAAACTATTGACACGAACCTTCTGATGCATAAGGTAACAAAGTTTGGAGTATGCGGAACATCATTCGCTTGGTTTAAAAGTTACATGAATAACAGAACTCAAACCGTTAAAATTGGAGAAGTCTTCTCAAGTAAATTATGTAATAATATGGGAGTACCATTCTCGGACCTCTACTGTTCATTCTTTATATTAATGATTTAACAAGTTGCTTAAAACATTGTCAGGCTAGATTATTCGCTGATGATACTCTTGTTTACATTATTGCAGATACTATAGAAGAAGCTTCCTCAAAGCTAAATTACGATCTAAGCACACTTTATATGAAGTCGTGCCAAAACAAACTTAAATTAAACGTTTCTAAAACTAAAGTTATGGCCATCACTAATAAGAATATAAACAGGAACAATATCAGTATTTTTATAAATGGAATCAGATTAGAAATTGAAAATGAAATCAAATATTTGGACATTATCATTGACGAAAAACTTGCTTTTGACAAGAACATTAGGTACGTTTGTAAAAAGGTTGGCCTTAGAGTAAAGGTTTTAAATAGATTACGAAACGAGCTTAACATGAATAAAAAACTAACATTGCATAAATCTATAATTGAGCCACTGTATTGTGCAACTGTATTGTTTCTCTCAAATATTACTGGTTTAAATGGTACTACAGAATAAATGCTTAAGACAAATATTGAAGGTCAGTAACTTTACTGAAAGTCATATTATGTTAAATAAATTAAATTTAATGAGCGTTCAACAATTAATTACTTTTAGAACGTTAATATTTATTTTTAAAATTTTAAATGGACTTTCTTCAGAATACCTTACTTGTAGAATCACATACAAAAACAAAAACCATGCTATAAGTTTAAGAAATTCTAACCAAATTAGTTTAACGAATTCAATTAAATTCTGTAGTCAGAACTCTTTATTTTATAAGGGCATACAAATTTTCAACTCTCTTCCTTCACATGTTAAAAATCAAGAAACTATGTTTAAATTCCAAACCTCATTGAGAAATCATATTATTCAAACTGTTTTTAATGGAAATTCTAAATTTCTAAATAAAGATATTATTATATTATGTTGGACAAGTTTTTCATATGAAAAAAATTCGAAACACCGTCAAGAAACAAATTTCCAAAAATCAGCGGGAAATGCTAGGTACTTTAAATTCTTACTTGATTATACTAAAATTTTAAATATCTAAAAATTTTGATAAAAAAGTTAAAATTTTTGTGAAAATTTGCAGAATTTTCGTAATATTTTCATATGAGCGCTGCCCCGTCAAAATCGTGCTGGGCGATTTTAATGCAAGGAAGGGATCTTTGGCGCCACCGTCGGAAAATTCAGCCTCCAC
>NW_023458555.1:71649775-71652971 GCF_013731165.1 Rhagoletis pomonella | reverse complement strand
AAAAAAAAACGCATAAAATTTGCAAAATCTCATCGGTTCTTTATTTGAAACGTTAGATTGGTCCATGACATTTACTTTTTGAAGATAATTTCATTTAAATGTTGACCGCGGCTGCGTCTTAGGTGGTCCATTCGGAAAGTCCAATTTTGGGCAACTTTTTCGAGCATTTCGGCCGGAATAGCCCGAATTTCTTCGGAAATGTTGTCTTCCAAAGCTGGAATAGTTGCTGGCTTATTTCTGTAGACTTTAGACTTGACGTAGCCCCACAAAAAATAGTCTAAAGGCGTCAAATCGCATGATCTTGGTGGCCAACTTACCGGTCCATTTCTTGAGATGAATTGTTCTCCGAAGTTTTCCCTCAAAATGGCCATAGAATCGCGAGCTGTGTGGCATGTAGCGCCATCTTGTTGAAACCACATGTCAACCAAGTTCAGTTCTTCCATTTTTGGCAACAAAAAGTTTGTTAGCATCGAACGATAGCGATCGCCATTCACCGTAACGTTGCGTCCAACAGCATCTTTGAAAAAATACGGTCCAATGATTCCACCAGCGTACAAACCACACCAAACAGTGCATTTTTCGGGATGCATGGGCAGTTCTTGAACGGCTTCTGGTTGCTCTTCACTCCAAATGCGGCAATTTTGCTTATTTACGAAGCCATTCAACCAGAAATGAGCCTCATCGCTGAACAAAATTTGTCGATAAAAAAGCGGATTTTCTGCCAACTTTTCTAGGGCCCATTCACTGAAAATTCGACGTTGTGGCAGATCGTTCGGCTTCAGTTCTTGCACGAGCTGTATTTTATACGGTTTTACACCAAGATCTTTGCGTAAAATCTTCCATGTGGTCGAATAACACAAACCCAATTGCTGCGAACGGCGACGAATCGACATTTCACGGTCTTCAGCAACACTCTCAGAAACAGACGCAATATTCTCTTCTGTACGCACTGTACGCATTCGTGTGGTTGGTTTAATGTCCAATAAAGTAAACTGAGTGCGAAACTTGGTCACAATCGCATTAATTGTTTGCTCACTTGGTCGATTATGTAGACCATAAATCGGACGTAAAGCGCGAAACACATTTCGAACCGAACACTGATTTTGGTAATAAAATTCAATGATTTGCAAGCGTTGCTCGTTAGTAAGTCTATTCATGATGAAATTTCAAAGCATACTGAGCATCTTTCTCTTTGACACCATGTCTGAAATCCCACGTGATCTGTCAAATACTAATGCATGAAAATCCTAACCTCAAAAAAATCACCCGTTACCTATTTCGGTGAGATCTCTTCATATGTTCATTGCTTCGTTTACAAAAATAAAATGCTTTAATTTCACGCTTAAGTAGCGATTCTTTATACGTTTACAAAACGTAATGCTTTCTACCATCTTTAATGAAAATCGATTTTTGAACGAAAAAAACTTTATAGGAAATATAAAATTTTGGCCTATTTAAAAAAGTATCCACATTTATACTGACCGGAAAAAATAAGTATCCCGCAAAAATTCGTCTAAAAATGTATCCAATTGGATCTATTTAGATCCAAACGGCATCGCTGCTTCTGCTTCCTCATCAACTTCTGCTGTCTCTAATCAGGGTTGCCGTTTTGGGCTTTTCCTACTAAAATTGGTAGGTTTTTTTCTCGTTGGTAGGATGGTAGGACGATTTAAATTTTGGTAGGTTTCTTTGGTCATAAAAAAGAAAACATTTCTGGCTTATTGTAATGTGTCAATTTGTCAGCGCTAAAACCCAAGAAAAATCACATTTTTTCTCGAAAAAAGCACAAAATTTTTATCGGATTAATTAATGGACTTTACAGGGATGCTGATTTAAATTAATAAAAATAAATGTGTCTTGCTTGGCGGTCGGTTTTTTTCTGTTTTTTATAAATTCAAATATTTTCGTCCAAGCGACGATAACATTCTTGTTCTTATTTTCTAATTTGAAACTGTCCAGCGTTGCCGCTTCGGTTAGATTCAAGAAAAATGTATAATTTTTTTCCTGACTGTTTATATGTTAAATTTTTCTTCGGTTTGCATAATTTTTTCTACAATTCCTGTCAAACGAAAGCAAAAACAAAAAAATGGAATTTCATGAACTATGTGTTACTTTAAATCAACACTGCAGTCTCTTATGATCTCGAGAACTAAAGGAACATAAAGAACTTTTCTTTCCGACTACTTGACACCTGAAACATAACAAAATTTGATTTCCCTTTTTAATGTGGCTTAATTGAGCGCATAGTGCACGGTTAAAAATTTCGGTTTTAATTTTAAACTTTTTGGACTACATATATGACCAAACTAAATTCAGTTTCAAATACAAACCTTCCAAGTTTAAAAAAAGAGAGCACATATGTTGGGTTTAGAATTTAAACCATTCGGTTTAAATGTTAAACCCAAACATTTTCATAATTAAGAATAAAAAAAAACAATCTTAAATTTCATGCTCCGTCTGGTTGGGATTGAACCTGGACAGCCTTGGTAGCAACCAATTGTATCAAGCATCTTTGCACACTCTGCTACAGCCACGCATGTAAATGTGCTTTCATATGTTGAGTTTGAATCAACACCACAGTTCGTTGTGCAAACATATTCTATTTCGGTTTAGATTTTAAACCAAATTTTCTATATTTGAAACCTAGAAACAGAATTAAAACATTTTGGTTTGATTTTTAAACCACGAACTTTTTGGGCTAAAATTTAAACCAGAATATATTAAAAATTGCGTAAAACTATTGACTGGTTTAAAAAGTAGACTATAAAAGTTTAAAAAAGGCAGTAGTCCCAGCGCGGTTTAAAAATTAAACCCAAATTTTTGACCGTGCACCAAGTTGGCAGCAGTGATTATAAAACCCCGTTGATTACTGGTGTAGGCAGAATTTTACCAATTACCTCCAGTAATTCTCTGAACTCTGTATTCGTATAAAAAGTTTTATTCACTGCGTATCTAAATATCAAGTGATTGAATTGGTGGATGTAAAGGCAGGTTTATAAATGAGATATTTTTCTTTGAAATGCAGTTGCGAATCGATTATAGTTTCCACAATGACAAGGTTGTTAAAATATTTTAAATGGCACTGGAAGAGCGATTCAAAAAATAAAACCACTTATTGTTAGTCATATTTCCAGTAAATCGGAGAATCTCAAAGTTTTTAACATTTGGCAAGCCTAACCGTGAGGTTTATTTTTAC
>NW_023458555.1:71646494-71649675 GCF_013731165.1 Rhagoletis pomonella | reverse complement strand
AAAAACGAAACAACTAAAAATGCGGCCATACAGACTGGAATGGACCGCTATGTTACAATAAAAAGAAAACTTAGTCCGCAAAATTCAACGGGCAGTAAGACAAAAATAAACCGCCTTACCTCAACTCAGCAAGTCAGTACGAATAGATTTGCACTGCTAAGTGACAATGCCGATGATGTGAATAGCCAAATTTCTGAAGGTGCTGCAAAAGCTACTAATGCCAAACCTCCGCCCATTTTTATAAGAGAAGAGAATCCAAGCGCTCTTGTAAAAAAATTCACACAGCTAATCGGTAGTAATAAGTTTCATATTATCCCACTATCTAAGGGAAATATTCGCGAAACTAAAGTACAAATTTATTCCGAACAGGATTTTCGAACAGTGTCCAAATACCTGAATGACACAAACACAAAATTTTATACATACCAACTTAAAAGTGCAAAAGGTCTACAAATTGTAATTAAAGGTATCGAACCAAGCGTTGAAGCTGTGGAAGTTTTGGAAGCACTTAAAGAACAAGGTTTCAATCCAAAAGCTGCTGTGAATATTTTTAATAGGAACAAAATCCCTCAACCTATATTTAAAGTTGAGCTCGAGCCTGAAAACAAACCTCTGGGCAAAAACGATGTGCATCCAATTTATAAATTACAATATCTGCTGCATCGTAGGATAACTGTGGAAGAACCGCATAAGAGAAATGGCCCTGTACAATGCACCAACTGCCAGGAGTATGGTCATACTAGGTCTTACTGCACGCTTCGCTCAGTGTGCGTAGCTTGTGGAGAGCTACATGTCTCTGCCACTTGCACATCAAACAAAGAAGACCCGCGTGCAAAAAAATGTGGTAACTGCGGTGGAAATCACACAGCAAACTACAGAGGCTGTCCAGTCTATAAGGAGTTAAAAAACCGGATCAACCAACGCGTGGCTTCCATACGTACTCATAATGTACCGAATGCCTTTGTACCCTCCCAAACGAATCCTGACGTCTTCTTCGCCAAAAGAGCCACGTCGCCAACAGTTCTATCAAATACCGTCAATGGCGTCTCGTTTGCAAGTGCCTTAAAATCAGGCTTAGAAAACCGTGCCCCTACAAAAACTGCACCTCAAGTTGCGCCGCAAGAACAGCATCCCCATGCACAATATGGTAAACAATCCAATATCGAAGCTATGATAGCGTCGATGCAACAAAGCATGATGAATTTCATGACTTTCATGCAAAACACAATGCAAGAACTCATGCGAAATCAAAATACGCTGCTCAACCTGCTTGCTACTCAGCAAACAAGATAATGACCTTACTTAAAATAGCCCTCTGGAATGCAAATGGCATTCCTCGCCACAAACTAGAGCTGTCAAAATTTCTTAAGGACAAGGAAATTGACATAATGCTCCTTGCTGAAACACACCTAACTAATAGATATAATTTTGACATTTCGGGATATACCTTTTATTGCACGAATCATCCAGATGGAAAGGCGCATGGCGGAACTGGTATTTTAGTCAGAAACCGGATTAAACACCATCATTTGACTGGAATTGCCGAGAATTATCTGCAAGCCACATCAATATGCGTACAAACAAAGCAAGGTGATATTACGCTGTCCGCGGTTTATTGTCCCCCGCGTTTCACGATAACAGAAAAACAGTTTATGGATTTCTTCAGTTCGCTGGGAGAGCGCTTCCTTGCTGCAGGTGATTATAATGCGAAGCACCCTCACTGGGGCTCACGCTTGTCCAACCCTAAAGGCAAGCAATTATATAACGCGCTTATATGTAGAAGAAACAAACTCGATTACGCTTCTCCTGGAAAGCCTACATATTGGCCGACAGACCCGCAAAAGTTGCCAGATTTGATTGACTTTGCGGTGACAAGGAAAATTCCTCGCGGCCTTATTAGTACAGAATCAGTTGCGGATCTCTCATCACACCACTCACCTGTACTTTTCACCTTGTGGCATCAGCCGCAAGAAAAAGAGTCACCCTATATGCTCACGACAAGGGCTACAAATTGGTTAAAGTATAAAAAATATATCAGTGCGCATATAGACCTCGATCCAAATTTAGATACGCCGACCGATATTGAAAACTCCATAGCCGCTCTTGAATCTACACTTAGAGCAGCCGCTAGCATTTCCACACCCCAGAAAGGTTATGTGCAAAATAAAAAATATAATTTAACCAATAGGAAAATTGAAATGCTTGTCTTGGAAAAACGATGGAAAGCACACCACAAGCTAAATGCGCCAATAGAGACTGAAATGCCAGTACGGGATCACAATGGCAAATGGGCTCGGAGTGACGCAGAAAAAGCAAACACCTTTGCTTCTCATCTAAAACATGTTTTTAGGCCAAACCCCGCAACTAATAATTTTCAACTTCCACCCGTACCCAATGTGTCAAAATTTGAGCCGCTGAAATTTGTACCTGAAGAAATTTCAAAAGTAATTAAGGATCAACTGCAACCAAATAAGGCCCCAGGGCACGACTTAATAACCCCAAAAATGATTATTGAGCTACCAAATTGTGCTGTACTTTGCATCTGTATGCTATTTAACGCAATCACTAAACATTGTCATTTCCCTCACCAATGGAAAAAGTCGACTATTGTGATGATACCAAAGCCCGGAAAGGACAAAACGCAGCCATCTTCATATAGGCCCATCAGCCTGCTACCGTGTATGTCGAAATTATTCGAAAAACTTCTTATGCTGCGCATCTCCCCACATCTGCAAGCCCGCAATATAATACCACTTCACCAATTTGGCTTCAGGGAAAAACATGGAACAATCGAGCAGGTAAATCGCATAACAACCGAAATCCGAACAGCGTTTGAAAAGAGGGAATATTGCGCTGCAATATTTCTTGACGTCGCCCAGGCATTTGACCGCGTCTGGCTAGATGGTCTTATGTATAAAATACAAATGCTACTCCCACAAAGCACACACAAACTGCTTAAGTCATACCTTTATAATCGAAAGTTTGCAGTTCGATGTAACACCACCATTTCTGAAGCCCATGCAATCGAAGCTGGAGTGCCACAAGGCAGTGTCCTTGGCCCGATGTTGTATGTCTTATACACCGCGGATATTCCTACAAACGACCGCCTGATAATGTCCACTTTTGCCGATGACACTGCCATAATCAGTCGCTCCAAGTGTCCTCTACAAGCAACTGTGCT
>NW_023458555.1:71617352-71646394 GCF_013731165.1 Rhagoletis pomonella | reverse complement strand
CCCATAAGCTGTTTTTTTTTAAATCCACAGAATTTTGTTAACATAATCCCAGTAGAAATCGGTTGTATGCACTCTTGAAGGATGCTTGCTATATGAGTGAATTAGTGTGAACAATTCATGCGTAGTCATGAATTACCACAAATAAATTCAAATTCTAGCGAATTGCAAGTGAATGTACGTTGTCGTCGTTTTAGTACATTTCTTGATAAATTTGAAGTGGAATTTTTGTAATATTTTCAGTCCTGTACAAAAATTTTAGTGAACGGACGTGTTGTGCGATACTATTATCAGCACAAAGGGGCTTTTACAAGATATGCGTTTGCATATGTATATGCTACTTTTTTGTATGTCCCCGTATATTGAGATGTATGAGAAAGGTAGCATTTACATATGGGGGTACATATCTTGTAAGAATGCTTTAATACTGTTCCATTAATGCATTTTTGTATGTTTGAAACATTAATACAGCCATATGCATACTGCAGTAGTACAAGTGTATGGTTAGAGTACACATACGCTCTGAGAAAGCACGCATGTTAAATGGAAATGAAGGTTCATTTATACTGGCATGTATACACAGTAGCAGGGCATGCCACCAACAGCAATGTCGTATGCATAAAATTTTTACTGTGTTATTTTCAAGTAAAAATTTGTGTATGCATGTGTACTTTTGCGACAACTGAGCCAGTGTGGCATCAGGTCACCAGAAAAAGCCAATTTTTCCAAAACAAAAGCGCCAAGTTTTTATTATCATGTTTAATAATTTTTTTGATTCAGTAAAAAATGTATATGTGACCTGGTCTACGGAGAGGGGGCTTAGGTGTCAAAAAATCAATTTTTACTTTTTGGTTGATTCGGATGGAAGATAAGATGCTTTTTCAGGTGGTGAAAAGCAGAAAATCCTGACTTGCTTAGAAGTGTACTAAAAATGTAGAGAAAGAAGAGTAAAAATACGACAAAATATAATTTATTGGTAATGAACAAAATACATTGAATTATAAGCTATAAAGACATGATTATACACTAGAAAAACGTATTATGGGCCAAAAATAATAATGCTGAGTAGTTTATGTGTTTTTTTTTGTTGTCGTTTTCCTTGAGATTTTTTTACGTGTTGATCCTGATGAAGATGGACCTGGTTCCTATGCCTCATAACTTCTGTATCCTGTCTCTGTCCATATTTCTTCCGCCCAGCAAGCTTTGCGTATACACTTTCTAACTTTTCGTTACTCATAATTCCAGCTTCGATGTGACAAACAATTGTTCCGCGTACTCTCGATCATTTCCCGAGGTATCAGTGTATGGCATTCATTATTACAACAATCTTTTGACAGAAATTTTGTTACCAGCTCCTCCTCCTTTACATCAACAACATACAGGTCCATCTTAACAAAAGTTTGTTCGGTATCATCTTCTGCCTGAGATACACATACTTCGTCTTCATCATCATCGCTCTCTTCATAGTTTTCATCATCGTTTTCATCATCCTTTTCATGGAAATATTGTCCGTATACGGCACTGAACTCCTCATCAACACTCATGTTTCATTTCATGCGAAATGCGAAGACGATAATCAACAGAAACAGTAAACGTCACTTCTTCAGTGTTACTTTTTTAAATGTTCCACACTAGCAACTTACACGATGAACTATAGTAATATTCCGACCAACAACAACACTTACTGGACCAACAACAACACTTACTGGATGTCCGGCGCGGAGAACAATTAACGAGATAATGAGAAACTGACGAAACGACTTGCTTACTTTTAACAGCTTTTTCACAGAAAACTAGTTTTCGCACGTTAGCTCCCTTTTCGTAGACCAGGTCACATATACATATCCATTTCCTCACGTTTTTATTAATAAATTAATTTCAATATATTTATAACATATTTAATTTACCTATTCCTCACATTTTATTCAGTAAATGAATTCCATTTTAATGTAGAATATTAGTGTATAGTGTATACATACATACATATGTATGTACCTATGCATTCGGTGTGCTTAAATTAAAAAAGCATCACTAAATACCGCACCAAGCATTGAATTCCAATTATTTTGGCTTTTTGGATTAAAAAGCACTAAATTTAGTGCA
The DNA here is from genome assembly GCF_013731165.1 of Rhagoletis pomonella. Lineage (NCBI taxonomy): Eukaryota > Metazoa > Arthropoda > Insecta > Diptera > Tephritidae > Rhagoletis > Rhagoletis pomonella. Next base: position 71,644,294 of record NW_023458555.1, on the reverse strand, counting down.
AAATGCACGAACTTGGCAACAGTGAGCTGAGCACATCAATGCTCAAACAGTGATGCCAGACCAAGTATTGAGTAAATGCGCTATGTATATTTTTCTTTTAAAGCAAAAGTTCTAATTGGCGAGGGTACTGATTTTTGGTTCTTACATAGAACACTGATAAGATTCACAAACTTACTTTAATACTTAATTAAAATAATCAACATTATTTGTAGACGAATATATTTGTGTTCGTATGAAATAGTAGCTTATGTCGGGAAGCTGGCTTTAGTAAAATGTACCATTTCCTATATTCATTATACAACAAGGAATTTTTTTATGAAACTTTATACGAATATTGACCTACTAGTATCGCCACTAACATCACCGTCTTTTACGTTTATTTTCCTAGAGTTCTTCAACGACTCGGCGCCAGTGAGTCTTTCGCAATCGTATGCTGCGAATGGTTCATTATACTAAAGCCAGTCTTCCGACATAAGCTACTATTCTATACTAATACAGATGTGTATACTTCCTAATAGGCTTGTAAAATGCCCAATACCCAAATCCCTCGCATGAGTTATTATCGGTAAAAAACTGGGTACGCTCAAATCTGGCATCGCTGCAGCAAGTACAGCGCCAGTGAAACAGTGTTGATATTTTAAGTACAATTGTACTTTTTTCAGTACAATTAATTTTAAAATGTACAAAAGTACAATTTGCCGATTTTAAGTACAATTTCAACATTAAAAATACTTTTTGTACCAAACGCTCAAATCTCTTCTAGCACTTTGATTCTTAATCCGTTTACATTTAAGAAAATGGATATACCTATATTTCATATTTGCTACAAAAGGAAATTATGAATTGTAATTTTGAATCTAAACGTGATTGTGAACAGTAATATTAGTGATGTGCGTTATGGTGATTGCGATTTCTTATCACCGGCGGGTGAAATATTCCTTATCGCTATTTATTTGCAAAAAATCTTTGGAAATGCAATTTACCTAATGGCCATCCTGCAGAAATAGACGTATTTGAGCAATTCGGGGGTTGAAAGTAAAAACATGTATGCAAATTCCATGCGTTGAAGTTATAAAGTTCCCTTGAGGATTTCCATTTTATCGATAGTGATCTCATTTTATGTTCATTAATATGAACTGACCTATATAGTGTATTAATGTTTTATCATCATTGTCTTCATCTTTTACAAAATTACACGGCCACCCGGTATTTATTTTATTTTTATACCCGAGCGCACTTGTGCATAAGGGTATTATAACTTTGTTCACATAACGGTTGTTTGTAACAGGCAAAACGAATCGAGATAGATATAGACATATGTATACATAAATGATCAGAATGAAAAGAGAAATCGATTAAGCGGTGACTGTCTGTCCGTCTGTGCACACGATAACTCGAGTAAAAATTGAGATATCTTAACGAAACTTCGTACATGCACTTCTTTTGGGCGTAGGACGGACGGTATTGGTAAAATGGGCGAAATCGGACAATAACCACGCCTACCTCCCATATAACGGTAATTTTCAGAAATACGAAAACTGCGATATTTTAGTAACTAGTGAAGATAATTCACTCAAAATTGACATTTAGAATAACCTTTAGACGAGAAATAAAAATATTAAAATTTAGCCACGCCCACTTATAGTTACATGTGTATATTTTGGTAACCGCTGCACCAATTTCTTCCAAACTTGGCACAGTTGTTGACCCTGCTACAGCATACCAAACGGCCGAAAATTTTTAAAATCGGACAATAACCACGCCCACATCCCATATAACGGTAATTTCGAGAAATACGAAATCCTCGATAAATCAGTAAATATGAAAGCTAATTTATTCAAAATTGATGATTGCAACAATTCTTTATCAGGAAATACGCTTATGATAAAATTTTGGAAAATGGGTGTGCCACCGACCACTTATGATCACATATATGTATATCGTTAACCGTTTTAGCAATTTGTACCAAACTCGGTATGGTTATTGTGCTTGCCACATAAAAGCTAACCGTTGAAAATTATTGAAATCGGACTAAAATTGCGGCCGCTTTTCATATAACGGTAAATTTCAGAAATGCTTGAAATTTCAATATTTCGAAATTTAAGGATGCTAGTTTACTTAATATTTATACACCCGCTTATCATGTAGCGGTCCGCCCGAACTTAGACTTTCTTACTTGTTTTTTTTTTTATGAAATTGTAGCTCATTATCAAACAAAAACCTTGCAAATAAATCGAAACTTGAAAGAATGAAAAAAATCAACAAAGTTTCATCAAATTTCCACAGTTTTTGTTCAGAATTTTTAGACATTTTTTGGGTTAACAATTTTGTAGCCCATTCATTCTAGTATAAGAAGGTGCAAGTTTGAAGTGTCTAGAAAATACCATTGATTTTTTGATGTTTTGATTTGTTTGCGGTGTTGCGCACTTTCTTCCATATAACGAACGTTCGCATTTTATGTTATATGGATGAATGCGCGTGTAGCGTTGTTGTTTTTTATTCCAATATTTTAAATTAAGCTTTATTTTTTAGTTTTTCTTAGACAATGATAAATGATGTACACAAATTTCAGTATGAAAAAAGTGCAACACCTTCAACGAAAAAAGTTCTCAAAAATCTACGCGATCATTTAAACATCTCGGACTCGCCCACCACTAAAAATGATTATTTAAATCTAAAGTATATATTAAATGATATTTAATATTTGCTTTAGAGATGAAATTTCGACAAATTTGTTTAGGACAAAATGTTAAGCGCATATGCAGAATGTGGAAGCGAGATTCTTTTTTGCTTGCGTTTCTATGTTTATATCATTTATCAGTTTAAGCACATACGATTAAATGTAAAAAAAATATTTTTAATTGCGGATCCGAAAGAAATATTTATTAGTTGCATTGAGTTACGAAAAAATAGTGCCGAAAATCAATCGATTGTGCTGAAGGTACCGACTGCTTCCGAAAGGGCCGAAAATGGCACAATGCACACTCATTTTCCATCACTGTCACACATACAATCTCACTATTCTGTTGACTTCGTTTTCCCCTTCCGATAACTTTTTGCTTCCGCGCTTGCCAGCACCGCTGTGCAAAGTTTTGCACGCGCAGTCGCCCGCGACACATATGTATGTGCTGATTTGGGCATCCCTACTGTATGGTAACAATAGTAGGTGTGTACGCGTATTGAGAGGACAAAATTCTCCAGCAGCAAAAGTTCTGAGAATTTAGCAGCATTCGCTCTCGACGAAATATCAACAGAAGTACGAGAACGCAAAATTAGCAAAAACTTTCAACCTTCGAAACAGCTGATCACTTGCACAGTTGCCACTGGTGATTAATTTTGGCATTTTATACAATTGAATAGTTTTCGATATAAAAAATCTTTTTAAAATACAAATTAATTATATGAATAAGTTATTTTTCTCATAATTATTTGTGATATCACATGGTGACGCATTCAAAAACAAGAGTATCTCCTCCAAACACCCATCATTGATCCAAAAACAATGTAATAGATATAGCACAGATCTAGCTTTAAAATTATAAAATTTTCATTTCAACAATCAACCTACCAAAACCGATAACTTCAGCAAAACAACATTTCAGCATGCTGCATTTGAATCTATTTTGGTATATTTAAAGGTAAATTATGGTACACACACGAAAGTAAACAAACTGGAGATTAATAGCAAATTAGCGAAAAATAAACACAACCAACGTTGTGCATTTTAAATTTACTCACTTTTTCGTTGTATACTAGCATTACTAATAAAATTTGCAATAAATAACTCAAAAAGGCCATCTTTTCTTTTGTTTATTTACAAACATGTGTTTGTGATCAGCTGATTTTCTAACTTGCAAGTTTTAGCTGGAAAAAAATTTTCCAGCAGAAATTTGCAGCTCTCTTTCACATTTTGCTCTGTCAATTTCCCGTACTTTGCAAGTTTTTTGGGTACGAGAACGCAAAACCAGTAAAAGTTTTCTAAAACTTTAGATAGTTGGGCGTACGAGTACACTCCTAATGATATAATACAAGATTCCGCATTCCCGGCGGCGATGAAATTGCTCAAGTAAAAGTAAACAAGGCGGAATGGGAGGATAAAATAAACAGCAAATTTTCTCAGTAACCAATTTTTCGACAGGAAATGTGGTTTTATTGTGCTAAATTGGAAAATATATGATTTATAAAAAGAAAATGTTATAGCGAAAATGTTAAAAAACGGCGATTTTTGTGAAAGTATTAGCAAATTTAAGTGCATCTAAATTTGCTGAGGCATTGTTTACTTTTACTTGAGAATTGTCAAAATCGGTAACTCCCAAGTAGCGGTTTCTGGAACGTGCCACATTTGTCAGCTACATCGTGATGTGATAAAAAGAAAAGCTGGCAGCACTCCGCAAGGTTGCAGGAACCTCTTAAAATATGTTCGCAAAATATCTTGATATGGAGAAAACTGCTTCAAGGAAAAATATTGCCAAAACTCAACGCAATTTTTAGCATTCAATCTTGCACTTTATTACACTAAAATAAAAATTTTTTAGAGTCTAATTAAAAAGTTTGCAATTTAGGCGAAACCTTGCAGAATTTTTTAATTCTTGTACAAAGTTTGATCTAAAAGCTGAGATCTACCAAATTTTTTTTAAATCTACCACATTTTTTTCCAGATTCTACCGCACAGAATTTTTTTTTTAAGTCCGATCACTGCTTGTACGTGAAAGCCGAGTGGCTCCATTCGGCTCACGTGCGCACCACTGATCTATACTATTATATAAAATTGATTATATGGAAATTGTTTGTCACAACTTATTTCTCAAAATACTAAACCGATCATAATAATTTTTAAAAAGAAGCATTTGTAAAGAGAAGCATAGTGGCATACTTATATTTTTTATACTTGGAACATAAGCACGCTTTTTATACCCGAGCGCACTTATGCACAAGGGTATATAGACAAATGTAAACATTAATGCTCAGAATGAATAGAGAAGTCGATTAAGTCATGTCTGTCTGTCCGTCCGTCTGTCCGTCTGTCCGTGTATACGATAACTCGAGCAACAAATGAGATATCTCAACTAAATTTGGTACGTAGGTTTCCATTTATTCAAGGTAGATTGGTATTGAAAATGGGCGAAATCGGACTGTAACCACGCCCACTTCTCATATAACGGTAAATTCCAGAAATACGAAAACTGCGATATTTTAGTAACTACTGAAGGTAATTCACTCAAAATTGATATGTACAATGACTTTTAGACGAAAAATAAGAATTTTATAAATTTTTGGAAAATGGGCGTAGCCACGCCCACTTATGGTCACATGTGTATATCTTGGTAACCGCTGCACCAATTTCTTCCAAACTTGACATAGTTGTTGGCCTTGGTACAGCATACCAAACCTCCGAAAATTTTTAAAATTGGACAATAACCACGCCCGCATCCCATATAACGGTAATTTAGATAAATACGAAATCATCGATAAATCAGTAAATGTTAAAGCTAATTTATTCAAAATTGATTCTCGCAAGAATTCTTTACCAAGAAATACGGTTATGGTAACATTTTGGAAAACGGGCGTGGCACCGCCCACTTATGATCACATATATGTATATCGTTAACCGTTCTACCAATTTGTACCAAACTCGGTATTGTTATTGTGCTTGCCACATAAAAGAAAAATGTTGAAAATTATTGAAATCGGACTAAAATTACGGCAGATTTTCATATAACGGTAAATTTCAGAAATGCTTTGAACTTCAATATTTCGAAATTTAAGGACCTTAATTTACTCAAGATTGACACACCCCGGCTTACCATGTAGCGGTAGATTTCGGAAAGGTGAAAAAACATAAGCTCTGTCGCGTACGCACTATCCAGTAAATTCAGTACTAATCTTACTGGCTTTTTACTGGATGTCGTTTTCGTACGCAAAAACTTGCAAGAAACTAGCAAAAGAGGGGAAATTGAGAAAGCAAAAATGACAGCTGAACTTGCAAGTTTTACTGAATTTTTACTGGATAAATTTTTTCTAGCAACTATTTGCTAGTAAGAAAAACAGCTGATGGCATGATGCTTAATGTAATTCACATTAACAAAACAATTCTTTGTGGTGCTTTTAGAGTTGCAATTGACAAAATAAACCCATTTAAATATGTAATAAGATGGAAAATACTAGTTTTCTACAACAACTACAATTTAATCAGCTGTTCATAATAGCCCGAACACAATGAAAACGACGAGCTACAAACCACAGCTGTCAAATTATTTTAACACGTACTCTTATGTAGATAATTATTTTGGCGACGACCGGGCTACGCGACGGCTGTGGTTGTGGCCAGATTAGATCTATTTCTATTTTTCTGGCGGCAGGTAAGGTTCTTCCTCTTCTTTTATGTCAAACTCATACAAATTCATGATGTCGCTGCCGCGTTCAAAGAAATCATGTCGCCATCGACAAAGCGTTTAGATATTGAAGATGACAAATTGGAAGCTGTGGTCCGTAGCTCGTCGTTTTCAATGTGTTCAGAACTTAAAATTAGCAGCTTCTTGCTGGTTTTGCGTTTTCGTACTTTCTTGCATATTTCGCTCATTGGGAGTATATATTGGCTTACTCTCTGAAATTTGGTTACTGGCAAGTTACTGGATATTTTTTTGCTGGAGAATACGAAAACACAACTATATACTTAATATCTGCGCCGGGTATTTAACGTTCGGCTCCGCCCGAATTTAGACCAGTGCCCGCCAAACACTTTCCTGGGAAACGAACTATATTCGGCCTTTCACATGTACACAATCGGCTTCTTACACGTACACAATCCGAACGTCAACCGAAAGAGTAGAAGAGCAACAAATTTTATTTAGTTGCATGCAAACAATAGGCGAAGCAGGTTGATGACGCATTATTGTTGAATAAGTAGGTACACTGAGCAGAATGAATGAATATTCATTCAAAAATTTTATAATACAATTTTTCGTACATACACCCCCATAGCTACGCGAAAATTCTGTACATCTGTGCCGATCAAACACGAGCTCACAAGGGCATGATGTGTATGAGCGACAGTGTCTAGATTTGGCGATTTCATGCGAATTTGGCGATTTTTTTTTGTATTTGCGCGTAAAAATTTAGGAAATCGCCATAAATAAATTTTTTCCAATTATAAAAATATACAAAACGTAGTTTTCCACGATAATTTTATAGAAGAGGCTAATGAACTGCGTGATAAACTTTACTTAAGAAGCATATTAAAAGACTGTCAAAAATGTTTAATCACGCTAATCGAAGCACTTTTGAAACGATTACCTAGTCAATTAAATAATTATAAAAAAGCTTTGATTTTGTCACCAGAAAAGTGTGTGAATCTCAAGGGACCTGCCAATTCACTATTTGACTTTTAAGGAAAGGAAAGCAGCGGAAACTGAGTTTTTAAATCTTTTAACTTTCCCATGGAATAACTTTTCTCAGAACCATTCCATCCGACTCTGAAGAATTTTGAATAATTGCTTACGGAGTGAAAACCACAACAGGCAATAAAATGTGCCGAAATATAAGTAAATTCATATTATTATTCTTGCTGAAAATGAATTCAACAAAAACTATGATTCGAAATAGCATGAGGTTGGAGGAGGTTTAATTCAATAGTTCAAATAAAGTGTTATATGAAGGCTAATAGTTTCTGCTGCAAAACGTTTCCAATAACAAGCAGTAGGGGTATTCTCGAAGTCTTGCACGGCACTATTCCAAATTTCGAAGAGTACGAGAGCACCCCATTGCAAAGTGGTTGCATGCATGTGTAGCAAGCAGCGAAATTATAAGGGTATTCACGATCCAGTGCATACTGTCTAGCATGGTGCATAGATAGTATGGTTGGCTAATTTTTCTGTTGTTTTTCATAATAATCCCAACGGTTTTTACCCTCCATTCCCACCCATCCGCACGAGGGGCGCAGTCCGCATGACGTTCGGAACCAGTATTTATTTTAAATTTTTGCGCCGAGTCAAGATAGGCAGGAGTTTATTAAGTGTCGAGATCTAAAACTGTTCAGCTACAGAACTAAATTCATCAGCCGATTTTATGTCTTTATTTTAATGATTCATTTATTGAGAGAGGACAGTATCAATTTCTTAACGCTGAAAAGCGGATCTGATATATCAAACGTGCTGGAATGAGAGTTAAAATCCTGGCATAAGCAACTGAGTGGGTCGTGCAATTCAAAATTAGTTTTACAAGCTTTCAGAAATAGGGGACAAAAGTGTCTTGATACCCGTGAGGAACATTACGGCTAACTTCGCCCAGTAGAAGCGGACTTGAAATTGAGCCTGTTAGTAATTTAATTATAAAAATTGTACCAAGCATTTGCCTAAGTTTTAATCGGCTCGTATAAGGTGGAAGGTTATATTGAGAATCCCAACGGAAATTTCTTAAAGTAAAAAGTAAGAAATGTTTTTGAATTGATTCTATCTTGTCTTGGTAAATTTGATACCTTGGATTCGAAACCACCGAACAGTATTCCAGAATTGGCCTAACTAATGTCGTAGACAGGGGTTTAGTGATATAAGGGTCACAAAATTCTTTTGACCATCGTTTCACAAATGCAAGTACACCTTTAGCCTTGTTGACTGTCACATTAATATGAAGATTTAAATTAAGCTTAGCATCCATGGTGATACCAAGGTCCACAAAATTGTATATAAGAAGCGGGATGAACAGCTCTTCGCGAGAAGTACATTAGTTTACATTTCTTAAGATTTAGAGCAATGGTCGGCACGCCATAGTACAATTGTACAAGCTCTCATCACACGCATTTGTTACGCTCTTTCGTTTAGTCGTCGCTGAGCAAGCAACGAATCAACATCGTGCTTGGCTGTTGCCACATCCAAAATTTTTTTTAACCAAAACCAAAAAAAAAAATTACCCGAAAGTTACCATTTTTAATAAAGAACAGTAACAAATCGCATTAACGTTTATTTCATACTTCAGGTACGCACATATGTACATATGTATATCTAATAATACTAATCACATTTCAGACTGTAAGTTCGCATTCTGGTACATAAATATCGCACCTTAGATGGAGTGTTATATTAAAAAACAACAAATGTAAGTGATTTCAAAGCTTTCAATTTATACATCGATGGTAAAAATTAGGACATATTTTCTTCCAATTAAAATACGGCAATAAATTTTTCAAAAACATAAACGACTTAATTCTCCTTCGTAAATAAAGTGTTTTTTTCTAAATTACATTCATCCAGCATTCGTGCGATATGCTACTTAAAGCTATACTGAGATCAATATATGAAACATAACAAAGTTCAAAACTACTCACTAGGAGCCGAAATATACCGGTCTTCTGTTTTTGTCGGTAACAACTCTTTAGTAAACATGATATGGTTTATTGTGTGAACATTAAGTTTGTTCCTGTATTTGGTTTTTATTAAAGCTATTTCAGAAAATTTTCTTTCTGCTACTACTGAAAGCTTACCAGATTACGCTTAATTGATAGCTTCACAAGTAATTTTTAGCAAAAAAAACCGACTTCAACTCTCATATAAAAAAAAATATATATATATATATATATCTCATGATCCACTGATCAGATCTTAACCAGATTAGTATGGGACCACCTATGAGACACTACCTTTCCGATGCAAAAAGAATTATTATCGGTTGACGTGGTCCAAAGTTATGCGGTAACATACATAAAAAAAAGAAAAAAAAAAATATTCCGACGAACTGATAACCTCCTCCTTTTTTGGAAGTCGGTTAAAAAAGACAATTTGTATGAACACCGCCGACACTTGCTAATTGTAACAGAATAAACCTTCCGGCATCACAGGTAATTTGCACCGGAATGGTAGAAATAAAATTGTGTGTATTGGCGTTAAGGCAACGAAAAAATTACCAAACAGAAAAAAAATTACCAAATTACCAAAAACGTTTTAGAGGAAAATAAATTACCATTTTTGGTTAAAAATAACCAAAACGGCAACACTGGCTTTGTTTCTTGAATGCAAAAATGCCTTGCGAGAAATATTTGATGCTTGAAAATGCTTTTGGTGACATGCAATGCCTTTTGTGTTACAGGTCATTTAAAAAATAAAGAATACGCTATTCAAACACATTTTGATTCTTTTCATAAGGAAATATTTTGATGAAGAAGAAATACAACGACTTTTTATTGAAAAAAAATTTAATTTTTTTCCAAGGAATTAAAGGGTGGTTGTTAAAGGCAATATGTATGCGATTAAAAGAAATTTTTAATCATTTCATAATGATACGGAAAATTTTGATGAACATGAATTTCAATTTTTTTATTTAAATTTTCAATATTTGGCGTTGATGAATCCAAATGAATTTTTAAATTTTTTATTTGAGTTTTACTTCAATATTTTCATAACTCAAAAAACTATAAACTCGAGAAAACCAGTTTTAAAATTTTGAATTTACATATACTCCCGAGGGAAAAATTAATACATATTCAGCTTTGTCATGAGTTTCATTTTCTCCAAGCCGGTTCACTTTTCACTTTTGTTTCCGTGAATTTATATGCGCGGATGAACATTTTTCGGGTGAATTTTTTTCGGGCGAAAGTCAGGATAAGGTTGATTTTGTTCTAGTGAGCTACTAGTAATCCATACAATTTTTACACATCATAACAAAGAGCTAATGTACATTCTTGCATACTTAACCCGATTTTTGCTTTATTGGGATTATGATACTTTAATAGTAAATGAGCGATGCACATATATGTACATATGTATGTGTTAAATATACGTATTTATGTGTTTTTATTGAAGACCGATAAGGTAACAATTTTTTCACTTCTCGTAATTTCCTACTGGGTTGCTCATGCGAGGCAGTTCTCTTGTGCTTACCAACACAAACACAGTTTAACTTTTGCCGACCACTGATTTAGAGGCATAAGATTTACTTATCACCAGTAAGCCATTATGTTTAACTATGATTGTAGCAAAGACCTTTCTTTAATTGAAACGTACGATTTATAAAGCTTTACATCATCTGCATACATTAAAATTTTGGAAAATTGTATATCTGTATAAATATCGTATTTGTACTAATTTACTTCGTTTTTAAAAAAGCTTGTCGCGCGAATAGCAAACCGGCATTTAAATATCTGCATACATACATATACATACATACCTAACCAACTATGCGAACAACCAACAAAACGAAGTAAATTAGTACAAATTGTTAGTAATTTTCATTAGAGTTTGAATAACTCCTTTCACTAAATGGCTTTCACTAAATGGCTTTTAGTAACCTTAACTTATTTTATTTTATTCATTTTAGTACAGCTTTGACATAATTTTCTTGCTAAAAAATCTTTTGTTACACTACTTCATTTTATTCCTTTGATTGTACAGGTTAAATAAAAGCTTGTGTTTAAAAAATATTTTTTTTTACATTATTTTATTTTATAATTTTTAGTCCATTTATAACAGCGTTGTATATTAAAAAGTGTTATTTTATTTTATGTACAAAATTTTGCAATAGATATTAAAATAGTTCAACTTGCAATGAAAGAGAACAGAAGACTTGGCAAGCAAATTGTTGTTTGCTTACGTTTTGTATAAACATACATATGTACATATAGCAGCAGTTAATTTTATTTAAAGAAATGGCGTGTCGTCCATTTCCGCTGTACCATGGCATATATTTAGGCGCAATATTTAACTTCTTCTGGCGTGGCGACATCTGGAGTCTAGAATTTGCTACAAATACCGCCACGGCGCGCCGGCAGCTTTAACAATTTTATAGTGGTTTTACGTTCTTTGGCAAATTACGCTCTGTTAGCCATAAATCTTACTATTTTTTGACCGCCTTTGAATCAAGACCCCTGGACCATATGGGGAATTCATTTATATTTTAAATTGCATTGTCATCGTGATTGGAACTATGCTGAAAATTTCAAGTCTCTAACTTGTCGGGAAGTCAGTCGATTGGAAATTTCCGCGATTTGCGCGGGACGACCAAGTTAAATAAAAGTTTATAAAAAGTGCAACGCTTTGTTCAATATTTTCTTTATATGCAGGCCACGACAATTTAGACAGTTCTTTGTTAAGCTTTTTAAAGTTGGCTTTCGAAAAATCAAAGCGAATATTTGGTTCGTATACTTGGGTACTGCAATTTTGACCATCACTTATAACTTCGTAAGATACATCCATAGCAGGGTGGTAGACATCTTCGGGCAAAACTAGTGGATCACGCTTATTTACAACGGTCTTAGAAGCATCAAACAAGATCTAATACTCTACCAAACTTATTGTGAAGTACATTAACCTGAGCTAGGCAGAGTTCAGCCATCTTCTCTAAAAATACGTTGTTGCACGCACTAGACGCGAAAGGTACGATATCATTGTCAATGATGTTGCATGATATGCTTGGTAAATTAAAATCACCCACACAATTATTGAATCAGAGGATTTAGTCAGTAAATTAACTGATTTCAATAAAGAGATGAGTGGTGAATACACCAGTGTGTCAGATCAGGGAGGGATATAGCATAGAGCTAAGTAAATATACCCTTTTCCAGCCTGTACACGAATGCACTTGAATTCTACTGAATCAATGTGTGGATGGTATTGAAGAGTCTACAGCGAAGAGTACGACACCGCCGATTCTGTGCTCCCTATCTTGTCTATAGGTATGATAATTATTTGGAAAAATCTCTGAATTGAAAATGTGAGGTTTCAGCCAAGTTTCAGTAAAAAAAATAATAATATTATAATTACATTCAAGGCCTTTAAAGTATAAGTTCGTTAATTTAGTATTTAAGCCTCTTACATTTTGGTAATAAATACTTAAAGCAGATTTAATAATTAGTTTTTTGATTCAGTGTTATGACGGGGAATATTAGCTAAGTTATTTCCTTTTTTGGGCCTATATCCCAATTCACGAACGAAAGCGCCGGGGGCCAAAAAGAACTACTAAGCAGCGCACTAAAATTATCTAAATTTCAGTCAATTTTAAATTAAGCAATATTTCTTTCGAATTTAATAAATACGATACTAAGCTTTATATCGTCTGCGGTAGTGTCTCTCGGAAATCTAGAGACAAAGATTGACTTCTTTGGCGGAACCACAACTAGTTTCCTTGTATCAGACTGGAACACCGGCGTAAAGGGTTGAATCACTGCGTTAGTAGTTGAGGATAGGTAAGGCGGTGGAGGCTTAGAAGATGATACCACCACTTCAATGGGGGAAGGGGAAAATACTTCAGGCTCGTTATTATCCGAAGCAGGTTTCGTTACACGCTCTTTTGAGGCTGAGGATTCTGATGCTGAAGGACATGGAAAAGTTAGATTAATTAAGTCAGTCGGAAGATTATTCTGACGTGCAACGGCAATAATTTCCTTAGATGGACTATGAAGACGCTTACGTTTAGACACACGGATATCCTTAACAGATTGCAAGGTATCTAAGCATTTGAACGATTTAAACACATTTTCATAATGCTTAAATTTTTCTGTCAGTACCGACAATTCTCTCCTTATTTCTGTAAAGCCATTTCTGGTCCTAAATAGCTTGAATAGATCAACTTCGGTTGACCTACACTTTACGCAAGACCAGCGAAGGCCCTTGCCATCATTAATAGCGTCCAGAATTCTTCCCGTCAAACCAGCACATTTCAGATGGTAAATACCATCGCACAGCCAGCACGATAAGTAGCGTTCAGAATCGCTTTTAATATAATATATGTTATATATAATATATATATATATATATATATATAATATATGTTTAATATAAAACAGAATAACTTTCACTTAGCTTCAATTATTTCACTCTATGATGCTCATAAGCACTTTTTATCACTACTTTAACTCAGAATTAGCACAATAAACTTAGCAAATAGAAAGCCGAAATGAATGCACGATAAAGTACAACCTCACAGCTTGACGTTTGCGAGAACAGTTCGTCGGAACACATAAAACAACAACAATCATGCTATTTATGCTATCTATGCACCATGCCAGACCATATGCACTGGATCGTGAATACCCCTTATGCATCAAATACAATAATAAGATACAGCAAAAAAATGAAGTCAGCAAGATGAGGGGAATGAGGGATATATGTAGCAATCCCAACAACAAAACAAGTAGCACAGGGTCGCATTTATCTTGCTATGCTATTTTGCAAAATATATACATACATGGGTTTCGACGTTGTATATTTTGCAGCGATGTTTCTCATGTATTTTGTTGTTGTGTGTTTGCAATCCCCGCTGTGTGCAATGGCTGTGCAAGATTTGGAGATAGGGTTGCCAGATTCTGAAACGGGGAAAGGAGTACATTTCTATTTTCGATAGAAAAAAAGCAGTACAAAACATAAAAAGGGAGAACAATTTTTTTTTAATTTTTTGTGCAATTTATTGTTACAAATTACCATTACTTAGGTACAAACAAGTAAAGATATCATAGAAAACATCTTCAATGCAACAATAAATGTAAAAAATAAATAACTAAATTCTACAAAAGAATTCCAGACTCTTCCTGAATGTGTGGCCACTTTTTTAATTTAAGCCTTATAATTGATTTAGTATTTTGCTGATTTTTATAGCCGAGCCCCCTGCACCCATCTGGCTACGACCATGCTTACACCTTTTCACTATCACACTTAACTTTGCTTGCTAACAGGTCTATTCTGCGCTGGTAATAAAAAGTTTGTAACCGATAAATAAAGTTCCTGTAAATTTTTAAACCCTTTCCGCATTCTCTGTACTATTGTAACCGGTAAATTTTGTTACCAGCTCATAAACTGGTAACAAATTATTACCCCATGAAATATGCAATGCCAGGATTTGCACACTTCTTCATAGCTGAATTGCTGTATATTTTAACTGCATTACCAACGTACCTAGAATCGCGGTGACAAGAACTGGTAACATTTTTTGGTAATACAATTTTCCGGTTACAAAATCTTCGGTAACGTGCAGTATAGACCTGTAAGTAGTCTTTGCCACGACATAAATGGCAAAGTATAGGGCGTAAAATAATAACTTTCGCAAAGGTTTTTTGAAAAATAAAAGGGTTATTTATAGATTTTGTGAAACAAGAATTTTTTTGTTAACTTTGTAAATATTTTACTTTAATTCTATTAATTAGTTCTAAAATTTTCATCCTGATTTGCATCTGCCAGCTTTGGAAGATAACTACATGTTTTTTTCAGGTGTATTTTTTCTTTGACTTTGTATTTATAAAAAAAAAAAACTGTATAGGGTTGGTCCAATGAATGGCCTCCTAAATAGTTAGCAGTTCCGAGTCTTTACGATTGCTGAGTATGGGGCCTTATGTTGGGCAAAAGACGGAGTAAAAAGGAGCCAAATGGGGGAAATTAGCCTATGGTTACAGAAGATATGTAATAAAGTAACCGACGAAGACTTGCGTTCAGCTTGCGATTTTCTCTCAAAGAGTTTACCGCTGGCAAACTCAAATGAAGGTTAAAATTTAAAAACGGATCAATAAAGTTTAAGTGAAATTTGTGGATAATTAACAATAAACTAGTTTTTTTGCGCAAAATCTATAAAGACCACTTTTATTTTTCAAAAAAAAAAACCTGTGCAACAGTTATTTATTTACACCCTGTACATGATAAAATATTAGTAGCTGGAAAAAGGAGTACAAAAGATGTACAAAACTGGGAACGGAGTACACTTCCAGATATTTTTTTTTTTGGGTGTACAAGTGAGTACATTGCAATAAAAAGGAGTACGTTTCCTCCCAAAAGCAGTACGTCTGGCAACCCTATTTGGAGAATACCTCTAGTATGTTATCAAGGTTGAATAGCTCAATATATGACAACAACAAAAATGTAATTCATTCAGACAGACAGAAGAAATTATGGAAATAGCTGATCTCGCCTTATTATAGGTTTTTATTTAATTTTCAGAGCCGGGCTCTTAAAAGCGGATTATGCGATTAATCAATTAATATGAGTTATAATAAATTTAATAATTGCGCAGACCTATTGCAAAATGTGTTGAAACAAATATTTTTAAAAAGTATGCGTATTTTTAAAGAAAATTGTTTGTACATCACAATTATATAGGTGATTTGTGTTATTTATTATTACCCTCTGAGGGTATTGTATTCGTTTTTGGTCTTAAAAACAATATTATAAAAAGATCTCGTTTTTTATAATAAAAGATTTGTTAAACCTATTTCATTAATTTTAATTAAAAAAAAAATTTTGATTTTTGGCGGATTTGTTTTTCAGAAATTGCGCTTTTTTTAACAATCTGGACACCCTGATGAGCGACGTAACTGCGTTGCACCACATACTACATACGCGCATAAACATATTTGAGCTAAACAGTGATCACTGATTGAACTTGCTAAATACATACATATTAGAGGTTTACGCTGACAGGCTTTGCGGCGGCGGCGGCGATGCCTGCGCGTCGGGAAACGCCGGCGCTATGGTAGATTTCAAAGAGCTATAGAGCTACTAATCTTATCATTTCAACTCGTAAGCGTTAGGCATTCGCGATAGTGTTCTCTAAAGATCCGTATATGCTATTTAAATTTAAAGAAATAAAAATAAATTTAAAAGTTTTGTTAATGGGGTAATTTATGTCGCTCTCAATAAAATTTTGCAATAATCTTATCAACCGTTATATTAAATTACGGAGTTTTTACGATTTTTTGCGGATTACATATTGAAAACAAGGTTGGTCTACTTTTTTTCCAAAAGCTTAACCCATCATCTCGAACCAGAACGGGCCTTTTTAGACCCATTGTTGAACAAATGGCTTATAGATGGTTAACATTTCCACTAAAATATGAGGCGCCAAATTTTTCGAAGGAGAACCGAATGTAATGAAAAACAAGTAAGAAAGTCTAAGTTCGGGCGGAGCCGAACATTAAATACCCGGCACAGGTATTAAGTATACGTTTTTTCACCTTTCCGAAAGCTACCGCTACATGGTAAGCCGGGGTGTATCAATCTTGAGTAAATTAGGGTCCTTAAATTTCGAAATGTTGAAGTTTCAAGCATTTCTGAAGTTTACGGTCATATGAAAATCTGCCATAATTTTAGTCCGATTTCAATAATTTTCAACATTTTGCTTTTATGTGGCAAGCACAATAACCATACCGAGTTTTATACAAATTGGTAGAACGGTTAACGATATACATATATGTGATCCTAAGTGGGCGATGCCACGCCCATTTTCCAAAATTTTACCATAACCGTATTTCAAGGTAAAGAATTGTTGCAAGAATCAATTTTGAATAAATTAGCTTTAACATTTACTGATTTATCGACGATTTCGTATTTATCTAAATTACCGTTATATGGGATGCGGGCGTGGTTATTGTCCAATTTTAAAAATTTTCGGAGGTTTGGTATGCTGTAGCAGGGTCAACAACTATGTCAAGTTTGGAAGAAATTGGTGCAGCGGTTACCAAGATATACACATGTGACCATAAGTGGGCGTGGCTATGCCCATTTTCCAAAAATTTATAATATTCTTATTTTTCGCCAAAAAATCATTGTAAGTATCCATTTTTAGTGAATTATCAGTAGTTACTAAAATATCGCAGTTTTCGTATTTCTGGAATTTACCGTTATATGGGAAGTGGGCGTGGTTACAGTCCTTGGATAAATGGAGACCTACATACCAAATTTCGTTGAGATATCTCAATTTTTGCTCGAGTTATCGTGTACACGGACGGACGGACAGACAGACATGGCTTAATCGACTTCTCTGTTCATTCTGAGCATTTATGTATACATTTGTTTATCTCTATCTTGATTCGTTATGGCTGTTACAAACAACCGTTATGTGAACAAAATTAATATACCCTTGTGCACAAGTGCGCTCGGGTATAATAATACTAATGTTTACCATAACCCTGTGTAGAAAATATTGCGATGCGAGGGAGCAAAACCTTCCTGGGGTTTGACCATCACTAAGGAATGCTAACGTGATTTTCACACAGCCACCTAGTACTTGTATACGTATGTGGGACCCCAGAATAAAATAACGTACGAATGTAAATATTAGCAAAAATGTGTCTGTTTAAAATGTTAAAAAAATACATAGAAAAATCAACTTGTCTTTGTTTTATCTCCAATAATTGAGGAGTTGGATGCAAAGAGGCCGCTTCTATTAAAACTGCTTTCTGAGATATTGGCGTTAAAGTTTTTGGATGTGTTATAACTTTTTGTTGTTGTAGTAGGTGTATAATAAAGGAGTATTGTTGTACTATTGAAAAGAATTGTATACTGCGGGAAAAAATCGTTAAATTACCAGTATTCGACCCTAATTTAACTGTGATAAACGCTTTCGCCGAAAAATATGTTACCTATGTTTTTTATAAGTTACGCTATTTTTGGATAAATAAAGGAGACCATATTCTTGTCTAGTGGCCACATTATGCAAAAAAAAAACTAATTTAAAAATGTAATTTTCATTTCTTTAAATTGTGTTTTTATACAAGTAGAATTTACTCATTAAAACGATGTATTCAATGTACATACAATGCACAAAATTCCTTAGGCGCCGAACGCCGCCGCCGCGCCGATATTTTCGTAACTCGGCGGCGGCGCGTGAGGAATGACAAAAAACGGCGGCGTGGCTCGGCGGCGTATACCTCTAATACATATGTATGTGTGTGCACTTTAATAACCGAAAGGCAAAACATCGCTTCAAAGTCATCTGCAGGATGTGGTTGACACTAATCATATCGTCGTTTAAAGTACAAAACCGCGTATCGTCATTCTGCAAAACCGCGTAACTGACATTGGCTGCCAAAAATTAGATTTGCTCACACAAGCTCTTGGCTCAATCCTTATCCATTCGTCCTGAAATATACTAGCCAGAAATGCGATTGCTTTATAAAAAGAGAACCAGTTTGAAATATGAGTGTTTTACGCTCTAGAAAATAATTTCTACAAGTTCAATTACGCGGTTTTGCATTTTGTTGATACGCGGTTTTGCACTTTAAACGACGTTCTGTATGTATGTATGTATGTACATATGTATGTATCCAAGTATGTCCATACACAGAGTTCAAAAACAAAAGAAACATTTCACGAATGATTCGTCCAAAGACACAAACTTTGCAAAGAAAAGAATGCAAACAAAACGATTCCGTTTCGCTCCTTGACGAGCATTGGTAGATCGTTTTTCGAACAGATGAAGAGCGTAACCAGCTATGCCCACATGTATGCCTCGTATTTTTTTAATGAGAGTTGAAGTGGTTTTTTTTTTCTAAAAATTACTTGTTTGCGATTCATTTCATTTATTTTCAAACTCTGTACAAAGTATGTACATAGTCAACTGCCATTTCCCTTGCCGAATGGACCGTCAGTGCAACTTTGTTTTTTCGATTATCCTGTTATCAGGCTTAACTCTATTGTGAAGAAGTTATTAAAAACAAAAAAGTGTGAAGAGATTTTGCTTAAAAATAGAAAGATATCTCGAAAAAAATATTATAAAGCATGATACAATAATTTTTAGAAGGTAGTTTCACTTCAAAATTTTTGACATAAACCGTGTCTGTGACAAACACGCAATGTGGCCACTGCTACGATATAGAACTTGGGGATTATCGCTTGTTATTTTAGATATTTTTTAACAGAACATGTAAAGATTTATATGTTTCATAACTGATCACTTAATTTTTAATATAAATACACGTATTTTGTTCATACATTTTTGCCACAGCTAATCACATGAATAAAAATCATAAAAATGAAAATATAACAGCAATATTTCTTGTTTATAATGGATTAGATCCATCGCACACCACGGACTTTATCGGCCGCCAATTTAGATGTGCTCGCTAGTCTTTCCATTGCACCACAACTTATTGGTCAGAGCGATTAAGCTGGTGTAATGTGCGCACCTCCATACATCTTCATGTACATATTTCAAGCGAGCCCTATCATTTAAATAGGCGGCCGATAAAGTCTGTGGTGTGCGGTGGCTCTTATAGCTGTGTCCTTACATCTATTCCGTGTGTTGCAATATCCACGAAAGCAGCAGTTAATTTTTTATGAAGAAAATTATTACAAAATATTCGAAAATTTCTCTACTTATATGTTTGGCTTTTCTTTGTTTTATTTTTCCAACGTCAAAAGCTGGATTTTTTTTTTGAAAAAGTTGGTACAACAAAAAATACGAAACACGTTTTCTGTCAGATAGCTAACATGGCGGATAAGAAGAAGAAGTGAAACTACCTTCTAAAAATTATTGTATCATGTTATAAAGAAAAAAGTGTGAAAAGAGTTTACTTGACATTTAAAGAAATAAAGGGTAAAGTATTATGTTTTTTTTTAGAAAAACTAGGTAAAATAGGAATGTGTTGGTGTTATATTAAACTTTTTAGAAATGCCAAAAGCAAAGAAATCACTATTGGCGAGGTCTTCTGAAAATAGACGCCAAATCAGGAAAAGAATAAACGAAACAGCGGATGAACACGATAACCGCATATAAAGTGTTAAGGTACGGCAATTACAAGCCCGCCAAGCTGCGATTGGGCCCAGATCGGCATTTAGCTACCGCCCGAATATTAATTATATTGAACAATCGCATTTTCTGATTGGTTCGATGAACGCTATTTGAATTCATTGCAATGCAAAAAATTGTGCGAAAGAAGCAGCAGGAATGTGTTGTGGCAATGGCCATGTTAAACTAAGGGATTTCAGTGAGCCCCCGCCAATGATCAGAGCATTGCTCACAGGTGAGCATCAGGCGCCAAGTCATTTTACAACGCACATAAGAAAATATAACGGTTGCTTCGCTATGACTTCCTTCGAAGGTAATGAAATAAGAGAAGGTAATTTTATGCCAACCTATAAAATACATGGGCAAGTATATCACATTATTGGAAGTTTGTTGCCAGCGCCACAATCAAAACACAAGCTTTTGCAAATATACATACTTTACTTCTGAAGAGGAGCAGTTATCTTTACGCCAAAGTGCTGCACCTACACTACAAGGAGATATTTTAAAATTGCTACAAGAAGTTCTTCTGGAACACAATAATTATGTTCGTAGTTTCACTACTACTAGAGAGTGCATGCCTTCTAATAGTGACAATTTTAGAATTAAAATTGATGCAGATAAGCGCCCTTCCAATGAGCACAGTGGGCGCTACAATGCGCTAACTACCAACGAAGTTGCAGTATTGTTAGTAGGCGAATGTGCTGGTCCGCGTGATATTATCTTACGATCACGCGATCAAACTCTACGGCGGATATCGGAGCTTCATCGTTCCTACGATCCTTTGCAATACCCTCTCATATTTTTAAATTGTGAGGATGGCTACAGTATTAGCATACCACAATTTTTGCCAAGCAGTGGGGCAGTTAATCCACAAAAAATAGTATCCTGTATGCAATTTTATGCGCATAAATTATGGTGAGAGAAAATTGCTTTAACGCGTTGCATAGGCATGGGAACATTTTTAACCAGTACTGTGTAGACATGGCCGCTAAAATGATAACAGAAAGGGTGAACTTTATACGGACACATCAAACGACGTTGCGTGCAGAGAATTATATCCATCTTAGAGATGCGGTTAACGAAGACTGCCATCTGGAAAATATTGGACAGTTTGTTATTTTGCCATCTTCTTTCACTGGTTCGCCTAGATACCTTCATGAACGTACACAGGACGCCCTATTATATGTGCGGCTTTACGGAAGGCCTACCCTATTCGTTACATTTACGTGTAACCCGGAATGTATTGAAATCAAAAACGAATTGTTTCTAAACCAACGACCAAGTGAACGGCACGACATTGTTTCAAGGATTTCCTTATAAAATTGCATCAACTCATGGTATTAATAACAAAAAAGGATATTTTCGGAAAGGTTAGGTGGTGTCAAATGTTCACTGTCGAATGGCAAAAGCGAGGCTTGCCGCACGCTAATCGATAAAATTAGACCCGATGATATAGATCGGATAATATCAGCGGAAATTCCTAATAAATTAGAAGATCCTTTGCTGTTTGATGTTGTATGCAAAATATGGTGAACGGATAAACCGTCGTCACCTTGCATGGCAAACGGGCGATGTTCGAAAAGATATCTACGCGAGTTTCTTCAGCATACGCAAACCGGCGAAGATGGGTATCCAAAATATAGGCGAAGATCTCCTGCAGATGGTGGTCAAACACATAAGCTTGCTAATGGGAACACAGTAGACAAGCAGTGGATAGTACCATATTGCCCAGTTCTTTCGAGATGTTTCGCAGCCCACATTAATATGGAGTATTGTCATTCAGTGCAGGCAATTAAATACATTTGTAAATATGTCAACAAAGGCAGCGACGCAGTGACTTTTTCGGTTCAAGATAGAAAAGACGAGGTGCTAAATTTTTTAAATGGAAGATATCATAGCACATCAGAAGGTATTTGGAGATTACTGGGATTTTCGATTCATGAGCGGTTTCCAACAGCTGTGCATTTGGCTGTGCACTTAGAAAACGAACAGCGAGTTTATTTCAATTCACATTATCTCGAAAGTGTGCTACAACAGCCATCGCAACCACCTTAACCGATTTTTTCTCCCTTTGTGCAATTGACGACTTTGCAGAAACTTTGCTATATAAGGAAATACTAGCATTTTATACTTGGACCAATTAAGCGTGACACAGCATTAGGGAGGGTGTATATTATTCATCCTAATTACGCAGAATGCTTTTATCTTAGACTTTTGCTACATCATGTACGAGGGCCAACCTCTTTCACTGATTTGCGACGCGTTGATGGACAAATTTCCCCGACCTATCGCGCAGATTGCCAAGCTCGAAATTTGCTCCAGGCTGATAACCATTGGAAGGATACAATGTCAGATGCAACTACTTCTGATATGCGAGAACTTTTTGCAATCATTCTCCTTTATTGCGAAATTTCCGATCCAGCAGAATTATGTAATTTATTCTGTAAAAATTTATGCGAGGATATTTTACATAACGCGAGAAGAAATAGTAATGATCCTGAAATGGAGTTTAATGCAGACATTTTCAACACGGGACTGATTCTTCTAGAGAACTTAACTTTCTCAAATGGAGAGAAACGCTTAAAAGACTTCGGTTTACCCGAACCTAACTGCGGTATCTCAAACTTAAACAACCTGTTGTATATGCGTGAGACAATATATAATATTAATCAGCTATAGCAATTTTTGCTCGAAAATGAACCAAAGCTAACATCAGAGCTATTCAGCCAAACTCAATGATACTGCGGTAAAAATGTAACTGACTCCACATTCTGTAGAGCGTGTATTCATAATACAATTCTTAATTCTAGGTTACATGCGCATGTAGTATGTATGTATGTTTGTGTATGTGTATATTTCTTTATATATATATATATATATGTATTTACATTTCTATTTGTTACTGATAACTATGAGAACCTAACCCATGCGACTCAATCGCAGTATCGCTTGGGTGCATAGTCTACGGCTTTGCGTTTATGTACACAACATAAAATGTCAAGTGTGTGTGTGTGTAAGTAAAAGTTTACTTCAGATACAAAGTCCATATACTGTGACCTTTGCGCTCTTCCAGACAAACACTTGAATGATTTTAGTTACATACACAATATACAAGCACATCTGCTTGTATATATGTAGCTGAATAAATACAAGATTCAACAAGAGCAGTTTTTATTATATTATCAAGTGACATCTAGCGTAAACAATACCACAGGATATGTTTTTTTATAGACGCACCTGGAGGAACAGGGAAGACGTTCGTTACTTCACTACTTTTGGCTAAAGTTAGTAGCGAAGCCAAAATTGCTGTTGCTGTAGCCTCTTCTGGCATTGCTGCTACTCTTCTATGTGGGGGAAGAACTGCTCACTCCGCGTTCAAGCTACCTCTTAATTTTTCACCAGAACAGACCTGTATATGTTCGATAAAAAAAAATGCTGCCGCCGCTGTTGTTCTCCAGAAAGCTCGCTCATTCTATGGGATGAGTGTACAATGTCACATAAGTGTCATATCGATGCCGTGAATGCAACACTTAAAGATTTCAGATCTTCTCCGGCGGTAATGGGTGGAGTTACTTTTGTATTCACAGGAAATTTTAGGCAAACATTTCCGGTGGTCCCTATGGGCACACGAGCAGATATTGTGAACGCATGCTTTAAAAAGTCTAAAGTATGGTCTCATACACAAAAATTAAAATTGTCTACCAATATGCGAGTTCAGCTTAGTAGAGATGGTCATTCAAATCAGTTTACTGAATACCTACTAAAAATAGGCAACGGCTCCACATCCATAACTCAAGAGGGTTATATTACCATTACAGATGTTATGGGAAACTGTGTTACAACGATTGAGCAACTTATTGATCATGTATATCCAGATATGAGAAATTTGCAGCACAAACACTCCAGCTGGCTATGCGAGTGAGCTGTAGTCACTTCAACGAATTCTGCTGGAGATGAGATTAACAAGGCAATTTCGCAGAGAGTCTCAACAGAATATAAAGTATATAAGTCTTCGGACTCAGTGATAGATCAAGAAGATGTTGTTCACTACCCAACGGAGTTTCTCAACTCTCTTAACACCCGGGGACTACCTCCGAATGAATTAAACCTTAAAATTAGTACACCAATAATACTTTTGCGAAGCCTCCCAGTTTACGTAATGGCACACGACTCAAAAGTCACTATCATCCCGAGGATACCAATGATACCAACAAATTTACCTTTTAGTTTCAAAAGAGTACAGTTCCCTATCAGAACATGCTTCGCAATTACTATTAACAAGTCTCAAGGGAAAACTATTAATTTTGTAGTTGATGTCCGGAGCGAAGTCTTTTTTCACGGCCAACTATATGTTGCGTTGCCACGAACTGGTGCCCCGGAGAATCAAATATTACTAATTCCTGGGAATGGAAATGAAACTCGCAATGTTGTATTTACTTGATCTTTGGACTTTTTGTATGTGTTTTTTCAGTTTTAATCAAACCTAACGTTTTGTTTTTTCCACCTTTTTTATTTATTCGTTGCATTTAAAGAGCTTTAATAAATCACTTTTAAAATCGTTGGAGAATCAAACAGTTATATTTCATTCGAATACAGATACATACGTGGGCAACCCCACGGGTAAGTGCTAGTATATAAATAATAATGTAGGAAGCGAAACCCATTAAATTGTGTTACCGGTTGACTTACCGATCACACAGCAGCGAAAATCACTTAGATTGGTGCTATATAAGGTACATATTCCATACCT
This sequence comes from Rhagoletis pomonella, assembly GCF_013731165.1. Lineage (NCBI taxonomy): Eukaryota > Metazoa > Arthropoda > Insecta > Diptera > Tephritidae > Rhagoletis > Rhagoletis pomonella. The sequence goes on along the minus strand of NW_023458555.1, from coordinate 71,619,072 downwards.
CTGATTGTTTAGATACGATTTTTTATATATGCATCTCCTCTATCTATGTATGCTGTGAATATATAAATTTTTTCAAATGTAGTAATCTCTTAAAGTAAAATTTTGAGATGTTCATGAAAGGTATGAAGCCTTCGGCATAGCCGAACACAGCGCTGCTCTTACTTCTTTCATGTTTGATACGGTGCTTCGTTAAAAACCTTTTAAATTGGTGATTGCAATTCAGTCCCATTGTCTGTCCGGAACACTCTAATTTTCGTGGGCCCTGATTTTCATCCGATGCCTTGAATTTAACAAATTCATTAAAAACGTCGGATTTATATATTATAGGCTTTAGGAATAATTTGCGGCTGACGCCATCAACAAATGTAACGCGAGCCGGAGTGTGATGCTACGTCTAGCGGGACGAGCACATCTGAGTGTATCAGATCTAATAAATCCCGTTTTTGATTGAAAATTTTGCAATCGCCATTTTCGAACACGATTCTGTTGACCCTTGGAGCCATTTGGCTAACAGAAATTAAGTTCGCACACAAATTCGGAGCACAAGTGATGTCTTTCAAAGTTGCTTTAATTTGCTCAGTTCCGTTATTCAAAAATCAATTCAGGTCATCCACACTTTTCACTTTCAATTTGTAATTGTAAGCAATAACAATTTCTTTGTCAGAAACATTTCTTCTGTTGACTAACATAGTATCGTCGCTGATCATGTGTGCGGAAGCACCGGAGTCAATGTCCCAATGGTTGGTTTTACTGCTGTCAACCAAAAGCGATGCAAATAATGCATTTTCACGTTTTTCACTTCTATTATTTTGTTTAGAATTCTTGTAATACCTTTTCTTTTTTTGGGCAATGCTTGCTAAAATTACCAACTATTTTGCATGTATGACACTTGGAGTTCTCATTTTTTGCAAATAAAACACTAACCGAGCTTGCCCTTACGACCAATTTCCTCAGCTGTTAATGTCACATGCTATGGTTTATCTAAGCATGTAGGCTAAATTCTTAGAAAGTGTAGCGCCAGCTGTTTACCAGATACTTTTGTGTGAATGGGTGCGTGCGTGTATGTTTATGCGATTGCACAGAAAGCTAACAGAAATGTTAACCAGGTGTAGATGTACATGTGCAATCATACTTGATCAAACATAGTTCGATCAAACTTGAATGCTACTTACATGATGTCCAGAGGAAAATCGGTAAAGTAAAGTCAAGAATGCGTGTGTGAATGTTAGCAGGAAACAGTAACTTTCTTTTTGTTGAGTTTTCCATATACGTAAGTATATAATCCCAGTTGAGTCGCTTAGCTAGGCCAAAGGGTATAAAACGACCCAGCCGGAGTAAACGGTTTCAAAATGCGAAAGTTACGGTGTTGACGCTGTTTTAACCGAGGGCCAGTTGTGTTCAGTAAACAAATATAAATAAAGAAATAAACTTTTTGTGCACAAAAAAAAAAAAAAATATATATATAAGTTGGAATATTGAAGTATATATTTGTGAACGGTGATCAACGCTAACGGATCGTTGCGATACCGGTGGTCGTAAGGACGTGATCTACGGTCTAAACTGGAACTGGAGGTCGCCTATGCATAAAAGGACCTCCACTCTGCGAACGCCTAGAAAACAACACCAAGCGTAGCTTGTACTATACGGAGCGTGGAAAAAGCTGTGGGCAGACCCACTAAAGCTAAGCCAACTCCTTCACCAATCCACTCGTGTACACACA
>NW_023458555.1:71611681-71617252 GCF_013731165.1 Rhagoletis pomonella | reverse complement strand
TTGCTTTGTTTTCACTGTTCTTTCTGTTCTTTATCTCCTCTATGACTGTCTAAGATTCTACTTTAACTAAAACTGCGCCATTTGAATCACCCTGTAATTTAATATTTGCTTCGTCTATTCCTTCTATTCTAAATTGATCTGTCATTACCTTTTCTTTCCTTCTTCTCAACTTGGACTTTTAATAAATTGGATATGCGATTAAGCTGAGCTCACGTTTTTTATTAAACATTTTGTGCCTCCTGTGAGGTCTCTTAATAAACGCAATATAACTCCAGCTCAATTAGCACTTTTAGACGCACAAGTACTTTGGTTTGGATTGGGCCTGATTTCGTGGATAATTGTGGATATTTTCTTTGATCTCGGAACATGACAGAAATAAATCTTCGAAAGTTCCATGCGGCCGCTATTTTGCGGATGTATGTGCAAATAAAGGAGGCAAAGCCTGGTGAGCTCAACGTCACCCAAATTGATCAACGCTTAAAATCTGCGGGAGTTAGTGCATACCTGTCTTCAGGGTCATCGTGCAATGGTACGAGTGGCCGAGAATTCAAACAAGCCTCGATGCGAGTCGCCAATGTTTGTAGCTGGGAGTACCACAAGGCTTGCGTGCCCACTACGCGAACTAAGTGCCGCTTTGCAGATTTTACCGCTGCTTCCCACAACCCCCCTTGGTGGGGAGCGCTCGGAGTGATGAAGTGCCATCAGCCGTCAAATGATGGTATACAAAGTGGCTCTAATTTTAGTTCCATCGGCGAAGCCTTGTGCGCAACGCTGCATCAACTTCGAAAGGGATTTGAGGGTCAATCTCAGTTGTCAACCAACGCTTGCCACAAGGCTTCGCCGATGGAATTAAAATTAGAGCCACTTTGTATACCATCATTTGACGGCTGCCCCCACAAGTGGCTTGCATTCAAGGATTCGTTTGAGACGTTGGTACATAATCGGGATTTGCTGGTGGCTTACAAGCTAGAGAAACTACGCCAAGCTGTTAAGGCAGAGTCGGTTCCGTTAGTAGGAGGGTTGTATTCAGGTGGATACGAGGAAGTGTGGAAGGCGCTGAAAGATCGGTATGACAACCCTAAACAATTAGCGGAGATTCACGTTGCTAGATTTTTGAACATGAAGTCAATGGCTGAGGATACGTCCAAGGAATTATTGGGCGTCGTTGATGTGGTAAACGAGCGTTAACGGTAATGAAGTTACCTGTCGACAAGTGGGATGCCCTTAACGTACCCATTGTTGTTTCTAAACTCTCCGCTAGAACCCAGCGAGAATGGTGTATGCATTGCTCTCCCACCGAGCTATCAACTTTAAGTGCCTTGCTAGCGTTTTTAGAAAAACGAGCACATAGTCTCTCGACCGAATTTTGTCAGGTAGTGGATCGTCCTGAAGGGCCGTATTCTTCCTCAAAGCAGAAGAACACTCCCCGCTCGCTAAAGTCAAACCTCGCCTCGACTGGCGATGGCAAATGTCAGCACTGTCAAGGAGCACACAAGGTTATGCGTTGTCCGGCCATTCTGGCTATGAAGCCGGATCAACGCTTTGAAGCTCTAAAGCGATCGAATTTGTGCTTTAAATGTTTGCGATCCGGACACCCATCCAAACTATGCTCCTCCGGCAACTGCCGCCAGTGCGGCCACAGACATCATATGATTTTTTGCCGCCACAAATCACAGCCACCTACTTCATCTGACGGGGTAGATACTCCTGTGGTTAAGCCCGGCAGTATAGCCAATCCAGTCCCACCATCATTATGACTAGCAAGCAATACAACCGTTACCAACGTCGGCAAAGGAAGTCAGACCGTTCTGCTGGTTACAGCGCGAGCCCACGTCTTCGGCCAGGGTCACAAGCAGCAAACATCCCGTATATTATGCGACCCTGGTTCTCAAGTAAGTTTAATTTCGGAAAGTTTGGCTAATAGTTTGGGTCTTTATAGGAGCAAGTGTGAGATCATGGTGGAGGGCATTGGCGGAGTTGCGTGTACGAGGACCAAGGGTAGCGTCCGCTTTACAATAAAAATCATATTTTCTCAGTTTGAGCTTGACATTCACGCATTGGTCATTGGTTCGATTACTTCAGTTACCCCCGCGGTTAGCGTCGATATTGGGCAATGGGGACATTTGACAAATCTTCAATTGGCAGACCCTTATTTCGGTACCCCGGGTACTGTTGATGTACTTCTTGGTGTTGATGTCTGGGGTTCGATCGTTGAGAAAGATGTCATACACGGTGGGTGTGACGAGCCTCATGCACAACTTACCCGACGTGGTTGGGTTGTATTCGGACCAGCATCAGTTCAGAGCACTTCGAATGCAACAGTTGGAATTTATTGCGCGCAGATAAGAGACGAACCTTATTTAGAGGATCTTATCAGCAATTTCTGGAAGCTTGAAGAAGTACCGGTTACATCCGAGTGCTTGGATGATGAATGCGAGCGGTTCTTTACCACTACCCACCGCCGTACGGCAGAGGGACGCTACATTGTGAGGTTGCGCTTCCGCCAAGACTGTAAACCATTAGGTGACTCTTACGTCAGCGCCCGGCGCCAGTTATCACATTTGGAACGACGTCTGGATGCTGATCCGGACGTGCATGCAAAATATGTAGCATTTATGAGGGAATATGAGACCCTTGGCCACATGGAGAGAGTTGTTGAGCCAATCGTTCAGCCAGGATGCTATTATATTCCGCACCATGCTGTGGTGGGAAAATTCCGTGTAGTATTTAACGCGTCCGCTCCTACTTCGAACGGGCTCTCACTCAACGATTTACAGCTCGTTGGATCTCCCATTCAAGATTCGTTAATTAACATTATACTCCGTTTTCGACGTTATGCCGTCGCTATCACCGCCGATGTGGAGAAAATGTTTCGCCAAGTACTCGTGGCACCGCAAGATAGAGACTTTCAGCGCATACTTTGGCGTGAATCGCCTTCAGAGGAAGTAATTACTTACCGACAATTTCGACAAGATTCACGATCGCAATATGGGCATTATAGCGCGGGACACCATTCTCTCGTCATTCTACGTGGATGATTTTCTTCTCAGTTGCAGCACCGTCGAAAGGGCTATCACTTTGGCATCCAATATCGATAACATATTGACAGCTGGATGTTTTAAGCTGCGGAAGTGGAATTCAAATAGCACCACTGTCTTAATGCAGATGGGGAGAGACTCATCGCCTACAGAGTGCAGTATTGATGCTGCCCCGACCTCAGTTTTGGGTCTGCGCTGGAGTCCGGTCGACGACAACTTGCTATTCAATGTGGAACTTAAGCAGCCTGGCAGTATATGCACCAAGCGCAGTGTGCTCAGCGAGGTGGCGAAGCTGTTTGACCCAACGGGATTCTTGTCACCGGTCGTGGTTGTCGGTAAGATATTTATTCAAACTCTTTAGTCCGCAGGTATTGGTTGGGATACTCCCCTGACAACTGAATTGCGGGAAGCTTGGTTTAAATTTCGCAATGACCTCAATGCTCTCAATATGTTGCGTATACCTCGTTGGCTTAGAATGAACGAGGAGTCGACCACCACGCTCTATGATTTTTGTGATGCCAGCCAAAGGGCATATGCTGCTGTGATGTACGCTAAGACAACCAATCTCCAGGGAAACGTTCACGTGGCTTTAATAACTGCAAGGACTAAGGTAGCACCTCTAAAGGGAGCCACAATACCTCGTTTGGAGCTGTGCGGAGCACTCCTATTATCCGAAACCCTTCGAAACGTCAGAGAGGCATTAGGATTGGTCAACCATGTTGCCTATTTGTGGTCTGACTCGAGTATCACCCTCTGTTGGCTGCGAAAGCACCCAGACACGCTGAAACCATATGTATCCAACAGAGCTCGGCAGATACAAGAGCTGACTTTGAAGGATGAATGGAATTATGTACGTTCATCGCAAAATCCAGCCGACTGTGCCAATCGGGGTGTACCGGCTTCAGAACTTTTAAAGCACCATTTATGGTGGAGTGATCCCAGCTGGCTACGCGACGATCAGGTAGGACCCCCTTTGGAACCTAAACTACATAATGACGATGAAGCTATAATAAATAGTGAAAGGAGGGTACAGTGTTTAACCATCAGAGCCACCCATACAACTTTGACAACGCGACGTTTAGATGGAGAAATTATTCCGCTTACGGATAGATTCAGCTCGCTGAAGAAACTTCTGCATACCGTGGCTTTAATACTGAGGTGGCTTCCGAGACGCCGTGGATTTCGGCATCCCACAATTGACGCACAGGAGATCGATGAGGCGTTAGAGTGGCTTGTGAGGATCGATCAAGGGAATGCTTTTCTGAAGGACATTAGGTATCTGCAGGGTGGGTTGGCGTTAGCAGCTTCGAGTAGTCTACTTCCGTTAAACCCTTATCTGGATGATCATGGCTTATTACGGGTTGGAGGTCGCATTACTAAATCTGCGTTAATAGAGGCCCATAGGCACCCAATCATTCTTCCGAAGTCGACAGGACTAGTACGGCTGCTCGTTAGACAGGCACATATAGACACTCTTCATGGCGGAACCCAGCTGACTCTTCAAACTGTTCGCTGTCGCTTTTGGATTATACACGGGAGAGTAGCAGTGCGTAGCCTGATTCTCAAATGTGTGGTTTGTCGTCGGAACCGAGGTGCTGTCTTAACGCAACAAATGGTTTCTTTGCCTCGACATCGTGTCTATGCGGCTCGTCCCTTCATCGCATCCGGAGTGGATTACTGCGGTCCGTTCAACTTGCGTATTGGATCCAAAAGATCGCGGACTACGGTAAAAACATACTTAGCTATTTTTATTTGTATGGCGACGAAAGCTGTCCACATTGAGGTGGCTTATGACCTCTCTACACAGGCTTTTTTAGACGTGTTTACTCGGTTTATTAGCCGGCGAGGTCCCTGCAGGCACTTGTATAGCGACAACGGTACTGCGTTCGTAGGAGCTAACCGCGTTCTGAAGGAAGACTTGGCTGCCTGGTACCACGATCAGAATATCCAGTCAATCGCTGACTTGGGGACCCGATGGCACTTCATCACTCCGAGCGCTCCCCACCAAGGGGGGTTGTGGGAAGCAGCGGTAAAATCTGCAAAGCGGCACCTAGTTCGCTTGTTTGAATTCTCGGCCACTCGTACCATTGCACGATGACCCTGAAGACAGGTATGCACTAACACCCGCAGATTTTTTAATAGGGTCTCCGATAATAGCCGTCCCAGAGCCAGACGTTTCGGAGATTCCTGCCAATCGAGTGAAGCATTGGCAGTGGTTACGGCAGATGCACCAGACTAGGACCAAGTGGCAACGACGTGTTCCTAACATAAAGGTGGGTGACATCGTGGTAGTACGCCAAAAATATCTACCACCTACGCATTGGAGGCTGGGACGCGTTACTGAGCTACACCAGGGCACCGACGGAGCCGTACGAAATGTAACACTTGCAACCGCGCATGGGTCTTGCACCAGGGTCGTGCAAAAGCTGTGCGTTCTTATGGAGAATGTTATTGAAACTAGCGTTCCAACCGGGGAGGATGTCTAAGATTCTACTTTAACTAAAACTGCGCCATTTGAATCACCCTGTAATTT
>NW_023458555.1:71610047-71611581 GCF_013731165.1 Rhagoletis pomonella | reverse complement strand
GAATTGTTGCAAGCATCAATTTTGAATAAATTTGCTTTAATAATTACTGATTTATCGAAGATTTTGTATTTTTCTAAATTACCGTTATATGGGATGTAGGCGTGGTTATCGTCCGATTTTAAAAATGGTCGGCCATTTGGTATGCTGTGCTAAGGCCAACAACTGTGCCAAGTTTGGAAGAAATTGGTGCAGCGGTTACCAAGATGTACACATGTAACCATAAGTTTTCCAAAAATTTATAATATTCTTATTTTTCGTCTAAAAGTTATTGTAAATATCAATTTTGAGTGAATAATCTTCAGTAGTTACTAAAATATCGCAGTTTTCGTATTTCTGAAAATTACCGTTATATGGGAAGTGGTCGTGGTTACAGTCCGATTTAGCCCATTTTCAATACCAACCTACCTTGGATAAATGGAAACCTACATACCAAATTTCGTTGAGATATCTTAATTTTTGCTCCAGTTATCGTGTACACCGACGGACGGACAGACGGACGGACAGACAGACATGGCTTAATCGACCTCTCTATTCATTCTGAGCATTTATGTATACATTTGTCTATATCTATCTCGATTCGTTTTGGCTGTTACAAACAAGCGTTATGTGAACAAAGTTAATATGCCCTTGTGCACAAGTGCGCTCGGGTATAAAAATTAACTGAACACATAAGGAAATTTGTATGTAGGATGTAAATATTTATTAGATATTTATAAAAAAATAAATAGTATTTTCATATTGAATATTTTTACGCTGAAAATTTAGTAAGAAGTAGTAGATGAAAGACAGCTTTTTTATTTTCATGAAAGGTATGAAGGCTTCGCCATAGCCGAAGACAGCCCCTTTTTACTTGTTTTACTTGATTTTTGCATTAGTTCTTAGTTATTCCGCTTTCTTCGGGTTTGCCATCCACGACCTTTACGGGCATGAATTCAATTCCCGATTTTTTTTTAGGTTTTGTTTTTTTCGTAGCACATGGTTTTTTTATTTGCATAATTTGGTTCAACACAATAGTCTTTTTGCATTTTTTTTGCAATGCATTCGGTATGTATGTACATATATACCTATGCTCATATGTATGCCATAGCCAGACGGACATGCGAATTTATACTTTTTGTTTCTTTTCCGTTCGCTATTGGCAGTATATGTATGCATAGATATTTGTACATGCAAGTATTTTCTTTTTTTTTGACTTTCCTTTAGAGTTCGAGTCACAGGGCACTTTCTGAGTTAGGTTCACTGATCTTATTTTTTTTTCGCCACTTTTAAGTTTGAGTTAAGTCACATTAAATTTAAATTTTTTTATGTCTTAATTTTCAAGTTTTTTGATTTTTTTACACATGCGTATTTTCCCCGGTAGTCTTCCGATTCGCTCGCCGTCCGGAATCACGAGCGAGTGGTTTTACTTTAAAATCAGTAGGGCAGTAGGTACAGATCTCAGCACCGTGGCTGCAGGTGTACATATGTATGTATAGCCGTCGGTATATATAGTAGGCTCTCTAACTCTCCACACAGGTTCTCGACAGCATGCTGG
>NW_023458555.1:71607343-71609947 GCF_013731165.1 Rhagoletis pomonella | reverse complement strand
ATATGTGTGTAAGTAAGCCGGCGGCAAATTAACGTTAAAGAAAACAACAACAGAAAGTCACATAAGCCAGTAGATGTCTAAGCAGTAGACTAAATTAAAGTTTTTCTACCCCCAGGTCGCCCATGCATAAAAGGACCTCCACTCTGCGAACGCTTAGAAAACAACACCAAGCGTATCTTGCACTATACGGAGCGTGGAAAAAGCTGTGGGCAGACGCACTAAAGCTAAGCCAACTCCTTCACCAATCCACTCGTGTACACACATCCGAACACATGAACACACATCGACGCATACATTTAAAGCCAACAGCTACAAATATAACAGCGCACATACACAGATATATGCAAATACAAACATCACAACAAACAGCTGGTCTGGAAGATTTGGACGGAACAAATTATCAACCACTGGATCTTCATACGCATGTTCATACTAGTCAACACCGGGAAAGTAATAAGCGAGAAGGAGCATCAAGCCACGGAGAGCAGTGCTGTTAGAAGCAGAGGAGAGCGTGACATCGTGGGACAGCATCCACAACAGGAGCGTAACAGGCCAGCACAGCGCCTACGCCGCTGATCCGCAGCTGCGCCGCGATCATCCTGAATTCTTGCACTTAATCGCTTTTGTTTAGTTTTTCGCACATTCTTTTTTCTTACCTAGTTTAAGCTTCTCATGTACGTATGTATGAAGGGAACTCGGGGCTTGTACATACCTTGCTTTATTTTACTTGATTTTTGCATTCCTTCTTAGTTATTCCGCTTTCTTCGGGTTTGCCATCCCCGACCTTTACGGGCATGAATTCAATTCCCGATTTTTTCTAGGTTTTGTTTTTCTTAGCACATGGTTTTTTTATTTGCATAATTTGGTTCAACACAATAGTTTTTTGAATTTTTTTTGCATTGCATTCAGTATGTACTACATATATATACCTATGCTCACATGTATGATTAAATAAATTCTTGTATTCTTGTATTCTTGTATGCCATAGCCAGACGGACACGCGAATTTATACTTTTGGTTTCTTTTCCGTTCGCTATTGGCAGTATATGTATGCATAGATGTACATATGTACATGCAAGTATTTTTTTTTTGACTTTCCTTTAGAATTCGAGTCTCAGGGCACTTTCTGAGTTAGGTTCACTGATCGTACTTTTTTACACATTTCGTTTCGCCACTTTTAAGTTTGAGTTAAGTCACATTCAATTTTATTTTCTTAAGTTTTAATTTTCAATTTTTTTTGATTTTCTACACATGCGTATTTTCCCCGGTAGTTTTCCGATTCGCTTGCCGTCCGGAATCACGAGCGAGTGGTTTTACTTTAAAACCAGTAGGGCAGAAGACACAGACCTCAGCACCGTGGCTGCAGGTGTACATATGTATGTATAGCCGTCGGTATATATAATAGGCTCTCTAACTCTCCACACAGGTTCTCGACAGCATGCTGGTACCATCATCGCTGGAGGCCAAGGTGAGTACATGAATTGTCTCTGGATATAATACTATACATATATGCACATATATATACATATATATACATATAGGCCCGCGGGACATATGTATGCACGTAAATTAAACCCATCTTTATCGGTTTTTCTTTGTTGTACTAATCTTGAACTACCATTGAGGGCAAAGTGGCCTCATTACGGAATTTACATGTACAGAAAGAGCCGAATCGGAAGTTAGAAGTCATTGGTAGTGAATATGAATTTAGATACGTTTAAGTAGTAGGAAACATGTATTAGGGTGAAAAAAAAGGGACAATTATTTTTTTAGGTATAAGATTAAACCTTTATTTACTTTTGAGACATTGCTTTGGTTCAGAGATTAGGATATTAGTGGAAAAAGTAGGAGCAGTGCTTAGGATTAATAGGCAATAGAAAAAAAAAAAAAAAAAAAAATGAATTTTTTTTGGGATGAAGTTAATGTATATGTTAGCATTAGGGTGGTAGAAGGGAATAGTTCATAGTGTTAAAGATAGTGGATAAGTTGAGATTGTGAATAAAGAGTTAGAAAAAAAAAAAAAATGATAAGCTGAACTCAGGAGTTTGTTAATGTCGGAAGATCATTAGGTATGGAGTGCTGAGCACGAGAGGTGGGGTGGGTGTTGCGCTTGTCAACGCAGGGGAAGTGGGGAGTGGACACTCGATGACGGAGGACTTGGAAATTACTGACTGATGTAAAGACGGACTTATGTCAGGTTAGGGGGCGTTGTTAAGAAAGGTGAGGAGTCACAACAGCGCCCAAGGCCTCACGTGAAGTTCACGCTGAAGAAGGGAGGGTTGACTCCACCTGACAGGACAGGACTGGACCATGACTTTGCTTTGTTTTCACTGTTCTTTCTGTTCTTTATCTCCTCTATGACTATCTTCTCTTTACTACACTATCTGGCATGAATACTTTTTTGTTTATGTAGTCGACAGAGAGGCAGGCACAAGTGACCCACCCCGACGACGAGCTAGCTTGGGATGCAAGCATGCCTGCATGCCGCCTCGCCTGATGCAAATAGGCTACTACATAACACTCGTTTGGTATCAAACGGCTCGGAGAGGTCCTTCCTTATTCTGACGGAGCTGGTGGTATTGCTCAACGTCATTTTACACAGCC
>NW_023458555.1:71606155-71607243 GCF_013731165.1 Rhagoletis pomonella | reverse complement strand
AACCGGCTAAATCTAGCCGGAAAACGGCTAAAATGGCAACGCTGATGATGGTACCAGCATGCTGTCGAGAACCTGTGTGGAGAGTTAGAGAGCCTACTATATATACCGACGGCTATACATACATATGTACACCTGCAGCCGCGGTGCTGAGGTCTGTGCTTACTGCCCTACTGGTTTTAAAGTAAAACCACTCGCTCGTGATTCCGGACGGCGAGCGAATCGGAAAACTACCGGGGAAAATACGCATGTGTAAAAAATCAAAAAAAAATGAAAATTAAAACTTAAGAAAATAAAATTTAATGTGACTTAACTCAAACTTAAAAGTGGCGAAACGAAATGTGTAAAAAAATAAGATCAGTGAACCTAACTCAGAAAGTGCCCTGTGTTTCGAATTCTAAAGGAAAGTCAAAAAAAAATACTTGCATGTACATATCTGTGTTCGTATGGAATAGTAGCTTATGTCGAAAGGCTGGCTTTACTATAATGCGGCATTCGCAGCATACGATTGCGAATGACTCGCTGGCGCCGAGCCGTTGAACAACTTTTGGCAAATAAACGTGCAAGAAATATTTCCGATACTAGCAAGTCAATATTCTTAATTAATCTCATCAAAAAATTCCTTGTCGTTTAAAGAATAAACAGTATGCCGCAGTATACTAAAGCAAGCTTTCCGACATAAGCTACTATTCCATACGAACACAGATATGTATATCTATGCATACATATACTGCCAATAGCGAACGGAAAAGAAACCAAAAGTATAAATTCGAATGTCCGTCTGGCTATGGCATACATGTGAGCATAGGTATATATGTAGTACATGCTGAATGCAATGCAAAAAAAAATTCAAAAAAAACTATTGTGTTGAACCAAATTATGCAAATAAAAAAACCATGTGCTAAGAAAAAAACAAAACCTAGAAAAAATCGGGAATTGAATTCATGCCCGTAAAGGTCGGGGATGGCAAACCCGAAGAAAGCGGAATAACTAAGAAGGAATGCAAAAATCAATTAAAATAAAGCAAGGTATGTAAAAGCCCTGAGTTCCCTACATACATACGTATATGAGGAGCTTAAACCAGGTAAGAA
>NW_023458555.1:71599805-71606055 GCF_013731165.1 Rhagoletis pomonella | reverse complement strand
ATATGTGTGTAAGTAAGCCGGCGGCAAATTAACGTTAAAGAAAACAAGAGCAGAAAGTCACATAAGCCAGTAGATGTCTAAGCAGTAGACTAAATTAAAGTTTTTCTACCCCCAGGTCGCCCATGCATAAAAGGACCTCCACTCCACACCAAGCGTATCTTGCACTATACGGAACGTGGAAAAAGCTGTGGGCAGACGCACTAAAGCTAAGCCAACTCCTTCACCAATCCACTCGTGTACACACATCCGAACACATGAACACACATCGACGCATACATTTAAAGCCAACAGCTACAAATATAACAGCGCACATACACAGATATATGCAAATACAAACATCACAACGAACAGCTGGTCTGGAAGATTTGGACGGAACAAATTATCAACCACGGGATCTTCATACGCATGTTCATACTAGTTAACACCGGGAAAGTAATAAGCGAGAAGGAGCATCAAGCCACGGAGAGCAGTTCTGTTAGAAGCAGAGGAGAGCGTGACATCGTGGGACAGCATCCACAGCAGGAGCGTAACAGGCCAGCGCAGCGCCTACGCCGCTGATCCGCAGCTGCGCCGCGATCATCTTGAATTCTCGCACTTAATTGCTTTTGTTTAGTTTTATGCACATTCTTTTTTCTTACCTAGTTTAAGCTTCTCCTATACGTATGTATGTAGGGAACTCAGGGCTCTTACATACCTTGCTTTATTTTACTTGATTTTTGCATTCCTTCTTAGTTATTCCGCTTTCTTCGGGTTTGCCATCCCCGACCTTTGCGGGCATGAATTCAATTCCCGATTTTTTCTAGGTGTTATTTTTGCTTAGCACATGGTTTTTTATTTGCATAATTTGGTTCAACACAATAGTTTTTTTTAAAATTTTTTTTTTGGATTGCATTCAGCATGTACTACATATATACCTATGCTCACATGTATGCCATAGCCAGACGGACATGCGAATTTATATTTTTGGTTTCTTTTCCGTTCGCTATTGGCAGTATATGTATGCATAGATATACATTTGTACATGCAAGTATTTTTTTTTTTTTTGACTTTCCTTTAGAGTTCGAGTCACAGGGCACTTTCTGAGTTAGGTTCACTGATCTTATTTTTTTACACATGTCGTTTCGCCACTTTTAAGTTTGAGTTAAGTCGCATTAAATTTTATTTTCTTAAGTTTTAATTTTCAATTTTTTTTGATTTTTTACACATGCGTATTTTCCCCGGTAGTTTTCCGATTCGCTCGCCGTCCGGAATCACGAGCGAGTGGTTTTACTTTAAAACCAGTAGGGCAGTAGGCACAGACCTCAGCACCGTGGCTGCAGGTGTACATATGTATGTATAGCCGTCGGTATATATAGTAGGCTCTCTAACTCTCCACACAGGTTCTCGACAGCATGCTGGTACCATCATCGCTGGAGGCCAAGGTGAGTACATGAATTGTCTCTGAATATAATACTATACATATATGCACATATATATACATATATATACATATAGGCCCGCGGGACATATGTATGCACGTAAATTAAACCCATCTTTATCGGGTTTTCTTTGTTGTACTAATCTTGAACTAGCATTGAGGGCAAAGTGGCCTCATTACGGAATTTACATGTACAGAAAGAGCCGATTCGGAAGTTAGAAGTCATTGGTAGTGAATATGAATTTAGATACGTTTAAGTAGTAGGAAACATGTATTAGGGTGAGAAAAAAGACAATTATTTTTTTAAGGTATAAGATTAAACCTTTATTTACTTTTGAGGCATTGCTTTGGTTCAGAGATTGGGATATTAGTGGAAAAAGTAGGAGCAGTGCTTAGGATTAATAGGCAATAGGAGAAAAAAAAAAAAAAAACACTGAATTTCTTTTTCTATGAAGTTAATGTATATGTTAGCATTAGGGTGGTAGAAGGGAATTGTTCATAGTGTTAAAAATAGTGGATAAGTTGAGATTGTGAATAAAGAGTTAGAAAAAAAAAATGATAAGCTGAACTCAGGAGTTTGTTAATGTCGGAAGATCATTAGGTATGGAGTGCTGAGCACGAGAGTTGGGGTGGGTGTTGCGCTTGGTCAACGCAGGGGAAGTGGGGAGTGGACACTCGATGACGGAGGACTTGGAAATTACTGATTTATTGATTTCCGTTAATCCATGGTAGGTTGGTATTGAATGGGAGAAATGGACTGTAACCACGCCCACTTCCCATATAACGGTAATTTCCAGAAATACGAAAACTGCGATATTTTAGTAACTACTGAAGATAATTCACTCAAAATTGATATTTACAATAACTTTCAGACGAAAAATAAGAATATTATAAATTTTTGGAAAATGGGCGTAGCCACGCCCACATATGGTTACATGTGTTTATCTTGGTAACCGCTGCACCAATTTCTTCCAAACTTGGCACAGTTGTTGGCCTTGGTACAGCATACTAAATGGCCGAAAATAAAAAAATCGGACAATAACCACGCCCACATTCCATATACAGTAATTTAGAGAAATACAAAATCTTCGATAAATCAGTAAATATTAAAGCTAATTTATTCAAAATTGATGCTTGCAACAATTCTTTACCAAGAAATACGCTTATGGTAAAATTTTGTAAAATGACGCTAATTTACTCAAAATTAATACACCCCGGCTTACCATCTAGCGGTAGCTTTCGGAAAGGTGAAAAAACATATATTTAATACTTGCGCCGGGTATTTAATGTTCGGCTCCACCCGAACTTAGACTTTCTTACTTGTTATAGTTAAATTACTAACAGGCTCAATTTCAAGTCCGCTTCTTCTGGGCGAAGTTAGCCTTAATGTTACCTCCCGTGTATCAAGGCACTTTTATCCCCTATTTTTTAAAACTTGTAAATCTAATTTTGAATTACACGAGCCACTCCGTTGCTTATGCCAGGATTTTAACTCTCATTCTAGCGCATTTGATATATCTGATTCACTTTTCAGCATTAAAAAATCGATACTGTCCTCTCTCAATAAATTAATCATTAAAATAAAGACATAAAAACGGCTGATGAATTTAGTTCTGTAGCTGAACAGTTTTAGTTTTAGTTTTAGATCTCGATACTTAACAAACTCCTGCCAATCGTGACACGGCGCAAAAATTGACAATACTGGTCCCGTACGTCATGCGGACTGCGCCCCTCCTGCGCATGGGCGGGAATGGAGGGTAAAACCGTTGGTTTTATTATTATTATTATTATTATTATTATTATTATTATTATTATTATTATTATTATTATTATTATTATTATTATTATTATTATTTTACTTGTTTAAGCTCATATTTTTGAATTATTAATGCATATAACACTGTGCGACAGTCAATTTTACACACAAAAAAAATCAATATATTCACAAAGCTGGGGGCCAAATATAGTAAAGCTGCGTTTTTAGTTTTTCTCTCTGACGTCAGGATTTTTTTTAAAGGGCTTTGAAATTTCTAGAATATGATTTAATAAAAAAATTATTCAAAAGATTCGATGCATTGTAGAATAACAATATGGGTATCAATTAAAACGAACAATTCTGTAGAAAGAAAAAAAATAATTTTTGGGAGCACCAGGAGGATAAGTATTGAAAATGTCCTTTTAAAACTTTATGCTTGAATATCCTGGGAAATTTCCAATATTTATTTTTGAAAAAAATATATTTCAAGGACTAATATTTTATCTACCACATCCTCGAATTTCGTCCCTCCAAATTTATTAGTTTTAGATAAAAAAAATGTTATACTTCTCTTTGTAAGATATTTATAATTACAATGTACATTAATGAAGATAGTGGAATCGTTATTTTGGAACCATGTATGCGCTCTAAAAGAACAAACTGACCGTACGGTTTAAATACTTTAATTTTTTTATATACAAAGGCCAGCCTTTCACCTAAGGGGGCAAGAGTTTATGTAGAGGGAAAAATTTTTTTTAATTAAATTTGTTTTCTTCGTGTATAAAAACAGAAACTTTTGGGATTAAAAAAGTATAATTTTTCTGGTATACTTTACAACGATACCAAGTTTTTAAAAATCGGTTTGTAATTTTTTTGTTTAACATATTTTTTTTATAAAAAACGAATTTTTTGCTTTTAAGTGGTGTTTCTCAAATTCTTATATACGAAGTATTCAAGTGTGCATACCAGAAGAAAGGGTATTTAATCGCCTTTACAACGATACCAAATTTTTAAAAATGGGTTGGTAATTTTTCTGTTATTTTTTTTTTTTTAGAAAAAACAGGTATTTTTTCTTTTTAAGTGTTTTTTCTCAAATTTTTGTATGCGAAGTATACAAATACGCATATCAGAAGAGAAGAAGGGGGTCTAATCACGTTTACACCGATACCGACTTTTTAAAAATCAGTTCAAATCGTTTGAAATATTAGGTTTTTATTTTTCGAAGACCCGACCTTTTCCCGTTTATAGCAAGTTTGCGAAAAAAGTTATAAACCATTTAAATAGGAGAAGAAGGCCGTCTACGACTATATTTAACATATAATAAAAAATAATTTTTTATCGAACTTCGGAGGCTAACTTGGAAAAACGGAGAAATTACTATTTACTATAGCCGTCATCGATTCGCCAACAGTTAGCGAGTGGCGAAACGAACGAACTCAATGAGGTACAACCAAACTCGCTATTGTCTATCCGTGCTAGCTAACTTTGTTATTGCTTTCACATACAAAATTCTTCTTTAAGCGACCGGAACTCAAACATAGCTAGGGAGAAGTGGCGAATCGATGACGGCTTACAATACCTAGCGGAGTGCTGAACAGTGTAATGATTCTAGTATCTTCATTTATGTATATTGTAGCTATCAATATCTTATAAAGAGAAGTGTAAATTTTTTTTATCTAAACTAATAAAGTTAGAAGGATGAAATTCGAGGAGTTGGTAGTTTACATATTAGTCCTTGACATATATTTTTTTCAAAAATAAATATTGGAAATTTCCAAGGATATTCAAGCATAAAGTTTTAAAAGGACATTTTCAATATTTATTCGTCCTGGTGCAACATAAAATTATTATTTTTTTAATTCTACAGAATTTTTTCTTTTATCTGATGCCCATATTGTTTCTCTACAATACACAAAATCTTTTGAATAATTTTTTTATTCAATCATATGCTGGAAATTTCAAAGTCCTTTAAAAAAAATGTCCTGACGTCAGAGAGAAAATTTAAAAACGCAGTTATGCTATATGCTAGTTGTGCTCCTAGTTTTATGAATATATTGATTTTTTCGTGTTTTAAAAATTTGTGGTTTTTGTCGCACGGTGTTATATGCACATATTTTCGATTTCTTAGTGCATGAGATTCGGAGCCCTAGTTATTACCAACTAATTTCCTAGTACTTACCTTTTGCTACTGGGTATGTAACATATATACATATGTGTTTGTGTGCAAGTGTGCTGGCCGATACATTGACCTGAGGAAAATCTCGAATCTGTGAGAATGTGTATATTTAGTCATACATACGTACATAAAGGTGCCGGCAAAAAAATTGTCTAAAAATACGAAAGTAAAGAAAGACGGACAGATAGTCGGCGGAGCAAATGTTATTAGGATTTTTATCTTTGGAATTTCATTTGCATGTCGAAGTATTGGCCATAACGAAAACATGTTAGCATGAATAGGATATTTTGGAATTATTCAGAATGCTGTTTCGTATGCAGTGTTGCCATTGTGGTGCTTTTGGAGCTAGATTTAGCTCTTTATTTTTCTATTTAGCTCCGAAAATTGGGCTTTAGCTCCTAGCTCTTTTTTTAGCACTTTTCAAAATTATCCGACACTTTTTTTAGCTCCAGAAAGTTTTAGTTGTATTTGGTGATTTACTAAGATTCCAAATTTGTAATTTCAGTGCCCAAGTGATGACTGAAATTTAATTGGCTTTGGCGATTTCAGCCTATTTTCGATGCCTTCATGTTATTCTATTCCGCGCGGGAGCACACACAATACCGGACAGTAGTTCGAGCTACGATAAGCTCAGACGATGTATTTTCTATCAGGCGGCCACGATAGAAAAGGAAAGCCAAAACTTAAGCGATGATAAAATTACAAATTTCCAAATGCAGTGGAAAAACAAACATTTGTATCCACGTGAAAATACAGACTCCGCCATAAACTCTTGGATCTAGATTAAAGAATTCAAAAATTAATTAGAAGAAAATCCAAGTTTTTATGGTCAATTTAAATATCTGAAATTGCAAATCTAATAGTTTGTAAAGTATTTTTAGTTCATTGTGTAGTTTATATA
>NW_023458555.1:71598283-71599705 GCF_013731165.1 Rhagoletis pomonella | reverse complement strand
AGTTCCCTACATACATACGTATATGAGGAGCTTAAACCAGGTAAGAAAAAAGAATGTGCAAAAAACTAAACAAAAGCAATTAAGTGCGAGAATTCAAGATGATCGCGGCGCAGCTGCGGAGCAGCGGCGTAGGCGCTGCGCTGGCCTGTTACGCTCCTGCTGTGGATGCTGTCCCACGATGTCACGCTCTCCTCTGCTTCTAACAGCATTGCTCTCCGTGGCTTGATGCTCCTTCTCGCTTATTACTTTCCCGGTGTTAACTAGTATGAACATGCGTGTGAAGATCCAGTGGTTGATAATTTGTTCCGTCCAAATCTTCCAGACCAGCTGTTCGTTGTGATGTTTGTATTTGCATATATCTGTGTGTGTGCGCTGTTATATTTGTAGCTGTTGGCTTTAAATGTATGCGTCAATGTGTGTTCATGTGTTCGGATGTGTGTACACGAGTGGATTGGTTAAGGAGTTGGCTTAGCTTTAGTGCGTCTGCCCACAGATTTTTCCACGCTCCGTATAGTGCAAGATACGCTTGGTGTTGTTTTCTAAGCGTTCGCAAAGTGGAGGTCCTTTTATGCATGGGCGACCTGGGGGTAGAAAAACTTTAACTTAGTCTACTGCTTAGACATCTTCTGGCTTATGTTTTTTTTTTTTTTTTTAAATTTGTTTTTATTTATTGAATCTGCCCTGCCTAAGAGCCTAACAATAAGTTTTCGAATCTTAATCTATTCACTTAATTTACATCCCCTAGTTGGGATGAGTATTTTCTTAACTGGCCCTAAGAAAAGATTACGACTGGGCTGGTAAGTCATTCCTACGTAGTCTTGAGGTCCTGTTGACACGCAATAAAGATCTTGCTAAATGATTTGGGTGCGCTAAAAGCTTCGATACATATTTCGTCTTCCGTTGTTCTATTTCGGTTCGTACTTCTGGTATTCTCAAGTCGCGGTGAATGTTCTCATTTCGCATATACCAAGGTGCTCCGGTGATTGTTCGAAGGATTTTAGATTGCGCACGACGAAGGATTTCGATGTTGCTGCTGCTCGCGTTTCCCCATAACTCACATCCATAGGTCCATATCGGTTTTAAAACTGTATTGTAAATAAGCACTTTATACTCCAGACTCAGGGGTGAGCGAGAGTTAATAAGCCAGTGGAGAGAATTAGCCTTCAGCTTGAGATGAGTCCTTTTAGCTACTATGTGGTTTCGCCAAGTAAGTCGCCTGTCCAGGTGGACCCCTAGGTAAGTGACATGATTGCTTTGTGGTATTTGTACGTTGTTTAAAGTCAAGGGCGGACAGTTACTCTTATTCAGTGTAAATGTAACTTGCTTACATTTTTGCTCGTTAACCTTTATTCGCCAGTTTGCGAGCCAATTGGCAACAGCTTCCATATGATTGCCTAGGAGCACAGTTGCTTGTAGAGGACA
>NW_023458555.1:71596926-71598183 GCF_013731165.1 Rhagoletis pomonella | reverse complement strand
GGGGGGGTGTGTGGCATCCACTCTTGGGGTTACGGCGCTTTTAGTTGACATGTCACACGCACACAACAACGAATGATAGGGGTTGGTTGACGCGGACGTCAGACATACGAACGGACTTAACACTCACATTATGACCTTGCCAAGTGCAACACTCACACGCCAAAATATTAAAATAGAAACAACAACAACTGAATAACAAGTTACTTTTGGAACCTAAGTACCTTCGTGTATGATACAAAGCCATAATAAAACAAATTAATCTGTTTGTAAACCGAATAAATCGCCTTTTCTTGGATTTTATATTTACCAATCTTATTTTCTTTAGTTATAATTAGTTCTGTTTATCTATTTAGAAATATTGATATGTTTACATACATGCATATACGTTTATAAATATACATAGATATATATTCGTTCTTTCTATATGCTTATACAACAAAACATACGTACATATACTAGCATTGAATTCGCTATTCGTATATTTTGGGGTATTTCTTTGCTTTTACACCCTTTTAACTGAATTTGGTTACGCGGCGAAAATTCGGGTTATATATTTTTTGAATTCTTGTGAATAAATCCCTTTTTGAGTTGTGTGGAAAATTAGAGCCTTTGGAGTTTTTGGAAGTTTTTTTTATTTTAAGTCTTCAGTTTTTTTTTAATAATTTAGGCCCTGTTGGAATTATCTTTGAAAACGTTTACCTATTTTTTGTAATTTTTGAACTGCTTTAATCTCGGCTTTGAATCCCTGATTCGTTATTTTTCTTTTATTTTTTTATTAACCCATAAATTTCGATTTTAAGTACTTTGGAGTTTTATTTTGGGCTTTGAGAAGTTTTCTTTTTTTTTAATAAGTTTCTTTCTGGGATTTCCGATCGCAATTTTGGATAGTCAGTGATTTATTTGAGTTCCTGAATTTTCCTGAAGTTTCAGCCATTTTTATTGGCATATATAAAGTTATTTTTTTTTATCTTTAACTTACCCCTGCTATTTTTTTTGGAGCTTTTGAATTTTGATCTATTCCCTCGAATTTTTATTTTTTTGTAATCCTTATATTTTGAATTTTCCGGTTTTTTTGTTTCTTCTTCTTCTCTTGCGAGTATTTCAATTGGGAGTTTTTTTATTAAAATTTTGTTTATCGTTCGGAATTTAGTCATTTTTTGAATCGAACCGAAGCGCTCTGGGCAGAAGTTCTTTTGTGTGCAAGGTTGAGTGAATGGAAGAAAGAGAGGGAGAGGATATAGTGACTCCAGGATTAGG
>NW_023458555.1:71595556-71596826 GCF_013731165.1 Rhagoletis pomonella | reverse complement strand
GGGGGGGGTGTGTGGCATCCACTTTTGGGGTTACGGCGCTTTTAGTTGACATGTCACACGCACAGAACAACGAATGATAGGGGTTGGTTGACGCGGACGTCAGACATAGGAACGGACTTAACACTCACATTATGACCTTGCCAAGTGCAACACTCACACACCAAAATATTAAAATAGAAACAACAACAACTGAATAAACAAGTTACTTGTGAAACCTAAGTACCTTCGTGTATGACACAAAGCCATAATAAAACAAATTAATCCGTTTGTAAACCGAATAAATCGCCTTTTCTTGGATTTTATCTTTACCAATCTTATTTTCTTTAGTTATAATTAGTTCTGTTTATCTATTTAGAAATATTCATATGTGTACATACATGCATATACGTTTATAAATATACATAGATATATATTCGTTCTTTCTATATGCTTATACAACAAAACATACGTACATATACTAGCATTGAATTCGCTATTCGTATATTTTGGGGTATTTCTTTGCTTTTACACCCTTTTAACTGAACTTGGTTACGCGGCGAAAATTCGGGTTATATATTTTTTGAATTCTCGTGAATAAATCCCTTTTTGAGTTGTGTGGAAAATTAGAGCCTTTGGAATTTTTGGAAGTTCTTTTTTTATTTTAAGTCTTCAGTTTTTTTTAATAATTTAGTCCCTGTTGGAATTATCTTTGAAAACGTTTACCTATTTTTTTTGTAATTTTTGAACTGCTTTAATCTCGGCTTTGAATCCCTGATTCGTTATTTTCCTTTTATTTTTTTTTTATTCATCCATACATTTCGATTCTAAGTACTTTGGAGTTTTATTTTGGGCTTTGAGAAGTTTTCTTTTTTTTTTAATAAGTTTCTTTCTGGGATTTCCGATCGCAATTTTGGATTGTCAGTGAATTATTTGAGTTCCTGAATTTTCCTGAAGTTTCAGCCATTTTTATTGGCATATATAAAGTTTTTTTTTTTATCTTTAACTTACCCCTGCTATTTTTTTTGGAGCTTTTGAATTTTGATCTATTCACTCGAATTTTTATTTTTTTTGTAATCCTTATATTTTGAATTTTCCGGTTTTTTTTGTTTCTTCTTCTTCTCTTGCGAGTATTTCAATTGGGAGTTTTTTTTTATTAAAATTTTGTTTATCGTTCGGAATTTAGTCATTTGTTTGAATCGAACCGAAGCGCTCTGGGCAGAAGTTCTTTTGTGTGCAAGGTTGACTGAATGGAAGAAAGAGAGGGAGAGGATATAGTGACTCCAGGATTAGG
>NW_023458555.1:71585021-71595456 GCF_013731165.1 Rhagoletis pomonella | reverse complement strand
TAACTAAAACTGCGCCATTTGAATCACCCTGTAATTTAATATTTGCTGCCTCTATTCTTTCTATTCTGAGTAAATTGATCTGTCATTACCTTTTCTTTCCTTTTTCTCAACTTGGACTTTTAATAAATTGGATGTGCGATTAAGCTGAGCTCACGTTTTTTATTAAACAATGACTATCTTCTCTTTACCACACTATCTGGCATGAATACTTTTTTTGTTTATGTAGTCGACAGAGAGGCAGGCACAAAAGAGCCACCCCGACGACGAGCTAGCTTGGGATGCAAGCATGCCTGCATGCCGCCTCGCCTGATGCAAGTAGGCTACTACATAACAAATGGCGCCCAACGCAAGTAGCCCAATTACATTTCTTTTATTTTCCCGTGTACTAGTAGCTTCCTTCCTGTTCCTTCTTTTGATGTTCTGTTACCTTTTATTTTCAGACTTTAAACGGACAGAATAGGGTCAAGAGGACAGCATCATTAGCGGTCACCGCGAATGGTTTGTGTCCGACTGGCAACTGTGGGTTGGGTGATCATCACAACTTGGTGGTACCTTCAACGTTGCCATAGCATAGCTCGAAGTGGGACTCGAAGCTGTATGATTACAAATTTATGAATAATTGTTTTGGTTTGTTATGAAGGCAACCCAGTCGAGCTACCGGATGTGCAGTCCAGCACCGCACATACGTGAGGCTCTTGGCAAGTTTTCGCGGGGGTAACTATTATGTAGGGGGGGTGTGTGGCATCCACTCTTGGGGCTACGGCGCTTTTAGTTGACATGTCACACGCACACAACAACGTATGATAGGGGTTAGTTGACGCGGACGTTAGACATAGGAACGGACTTAACACTCATATTATGACCTTGCCAAGTGCAACACTCACACACCAAAATATTAAAATAGAAACAAAAACAACTGAATAACAAGTTACTTTTGGATCCTAAGTACCTTCGTGTATGACACAAAGCCATAATAAAACAAATTAATCCGTTTGTAAAGCGAATAAATCGCCTTTTCTTGGATTTTATATTTACCAATCTTATTTTCTTTAGTTATAATTAGTTCTGTTTATCTATTTAGAAATATTCATATTTTTACATACATGCATATACATTTATAAATATACATAGATATATATTTGTTCTTTCTATATGCTTTTACAACAAAACATACGTACGTACGTACGCATTGAATTCGCTATTCGTATATTTTGGGGTATTTCTTTGCTTTTACACCCTTTTTACTGAATTTGGTTACGCGGCGAAAATTCGGGTTATATATATTTTGAATTCTTGTGAATAAATCCCTTTTTGTGTTGGGTGGAGCCTTTGGAGTTTTTGGAAGTTTTTTTTTAATTTTAAGTCTTCAGTTTCTTTAATAATTTAGTCCCTGTTGGAATTATCTTTGAAAACGTTTACCTTTTTTGTAATTTTTGAACTGCTTTAATCTCGGTTTTGAATCCCTGATTCATTATTTTTGTTTTATTTTTATTCATCCATACATTCCGATTTTAAGTACTTTGGAGTTTTATTTTGGGCTTTGAGAAGTTTTCTTTTTTTTTTTAATAAGTTTCTTTCTGGGATTTCCGATCTCAATTTTGGATTTCCAGTGAATTATTTGAGTCCCTGAATTTTCCTGAAGTTTGAGCCATTTTTATTGGCATATATAAATTTTTTTTTTTTTTATCTTTAACTTACCCCTGCTTTTTTTGGAGCTTTTGAATTTTGATCTATCCACTCGAACTTTTTTGTTGTAATCCTTATATTTTGAATTTTCCAGTTTTTTTTTGTTTCTTCTTCTTCTCTTGCGAGTATTTCAATTGGGAGTTTTTTTTTGAAATTAAAATTTTGTTTATCGTTCGGAATTTAGTCATTTTTTGAATCGAACCGAAGCGCTCTGGGCAGAAGTTCTTTTGTGTGCAAGGTTGAGTGAATGGAAGAAAGAGAGGGAGAGGATATAGTGACTCCAGGATTAGGGCTGATCAATTCAAATCGTCGGGTTACGCGTAGTGTGGCACGGGCATTGGAAAACCAAGTAGTAGGATCACTGTTTACGCAGATTGATACAGGCATACCACATCCAGTCGATTTTGTGCTTATGGACTACCTGAACCGGTGCACAGCGCGTATATTTGGGACAGCAAGACAAGAAGTGCCACGGCAACCAACGATCCGAGTCACTCACGAAGTATCACGCAACATTACAGATAACAGTCTCACGTTCTCACAAAAAATTGAAGAGTTTTTGCAAATGTCAGAGTCAGAGCAACAATCGGGGGGAAGTGTGCAGCCAGGTGGTCAAGAACCGGGTGGTTCGAAGTCGCATGGTGGCAGACCTAGATCGGCATCCATCAATGTCGAACAGCTGAGCCGTATGATGACAATGATGGCGCAACAAAACGACATGATGGCGCAGTGCATGATCGAAGTCCGCCACATGCGAGATAACGTAGGTACTCTAACAAATAGGGTAGCAGAAGTAGAGACGTCAGTGCAGGCGGCCGGGAGTCGACCAACTATGGCATCAACACCAGAAGCTCGTGGCGGAAAATCCACTGGTGATCAAAGGACAGGTCACAAAATGAGTCTAGGGCATGGAAAAAAATCGACTTGGATAAATGGCATGTTAAATTTGATGGTACGAGCAAGAGTATAACTGTTGAGAGTTTCATCTTTCGCATAGAAAAGATGAGAGAGCAGTATGACATCTCCTACTATCAGTTGTTTACTGATTTTCACTGTTTAGTCACTGTCACCTGTCGATCACTTTATTAAGAACACAGTAGAGTGTCAAAAAGCTGGTAATTGTAAGTCTTCGTTCCACGATATGGTTTGTTTCGCATGTCGTAATAGCTCGTCATTTTGTGTATTTAAGCCAAGTCAGGGAAACCAGAAACTGGCGGAGCTATCCGGGGACTCTTGCCAGGTGAAGGAGAACCCGGAAGCAAAGCAGTGAGCATTTTAAGGAGGGAAGTAGATAGCAATGAAAAAGAACAGAAAGAGACGTTGGGAGAAAAAGTAGTTAAAAGCTTGCACCAGAGAAAGCTAGATTATGAGGTGGCGCGTAGACGCATTTTTTGGAAGATATGCTCAAGAGGAAGAAAAGTAGGAACTATAGAAAGATTACGAAAATGAGGGCAAAAAGGAAGAACCTCAACAGGATATGTAGAAAGATTATTTCGACCATGGTTACTCTGAAAGGAGATAAAAGATTTTTCGGTAAAACTAAAATTGGGAACCAGGAGGTACTAGCTTTTTTACTCAGGGGCAGGTGCAAGCTGCCTAGGAAAGAATGCTGACAAACTCCTGGAAGGCAAAGAAAACATAATACTAAAGATTAGGGGGCAGAATATCCGAACCGCGAACGGTGGAGAAACTGCGGTAGTAGGTGTCATCACTCTTCCCGTCTTGTGGGATTACGTGACGCGCGACTTAGAGTTCTTGATCGTGCCTGGCTTACAACAAGAGGTTTACTTAGGTATAGATTTTTGGAAAGCGTTTGATATGAGTGTTGTGAGTAGAGGGTTGCATGCGAGTGTGAATGGTGCTGGTGTTGTAGAGCTCGTGCCCGCCGAGGGAGACCTAACTTTCGATGCAGTGAAGCATGACTTGACTCACGAACAAGCTGTGGCGTTAGAGAAAGTCAAGGCGCAATACCCGTCATTTGCTCTGTTAGGACTAGGCAAGACAGATAAGGAAGAGCATATGATAGAAGTGACCAACGAGAATCTTCCAGTAAAGCAAAGGCACTATCCCATATCTCCAGCTATTCAGAAACTTATTTATAGTGAATTGGACCGAATGCTGGAAATGGGCGTAATAGAAGAGTCCAACAGCAGTTGGAACTCACCAGTTTCACTAGTTATTAAAGGGACTAAAAACCGCCTTTGTCTGGACGCCCGTAAGTAAACGAGAGGACAATTAAAGACGCCTATCCACTGCCCCATATAGATGGTATCCTTAACAGACTGCAAACTACTAGATTCATATCCGCGATCGACTTGAAAGATGCATTCTGGCAGAAACCTTTGAGAAAAAGTCCAGGGAAAAAACGGCATTCACTGTACCGGGCCGACCCTTGTATCACTATACTGTCATGCCATTTGAGTTGTGCAATGCGGCTCAACGTATGTGGACGCTTATGGACAAGACCATACCCGCTAATCTTCGTGAATCTGTGTTCGTTTATTTAGATGACTTACTTGTTTGTTCGGAAAATTTTGTGTCCCATTTGTCCTTGTTAGAAAAAGTTGCTAAATGTCTCCGTGAAGCCAAGCTTACGGTAAACGTTGAAAAGAGCAAATTTTGTTTTAAGGAGGTGAGATATCTTGGGTATGTCGTGGGCAACGGTTGCATCCGTACCGACGCCAGCAAGGTTGCAGCCATGAAAGATTTCCCGGAGCCACGAACCCCAAAGCAGCTCAGGCGGTTCCTAGGGATGATAGGGTGGTACCGAAGATTCATACAGGATTACGCGACAATCGCAGCTCCGCTGCACGACTGCCTCAAAAAAGGACAAAATAAACAAGTTTGCTATGACGGACGAAGCCCGAAAGGCCTTTAACCTGTTAAAAAAGAGCCTGATCTCGGCACCTGTGTTGACTCACCCCGACTTCAACAGACACTTTTATATACAATGTGACGCTTCGACGGACGGGGTGGTCGGGGTTTTATTCCAACTGGACGACGACGGTAATGAGCGGCCAATAGCCTACATATCGGCAAAGCTCAACAAAGCGCAACGCAATTACAGCATCACAGAGTTAGAGTGCTACGCAGATGTACTAAGCATTAAACGATTTAGGCCGTATGTTGAGGGACTCCCTTTCACGGTAATAACTGACGACGCGAGCCTAAAATGGTTGATGAACCAAAAGGATTTATCAGGCAGGCTCGCGAGGTGGAGCCTAAAACTCCAGGCGTATAATTTTGAAATCCAACATCGGAAGGGGTCCCAAACAATCGTGCCAGACGCGTTGTCACGAATGAATATAGAAGAGGTGGCAATAAACAACCGGATGTTGGACGTATGCATGGATTCACCATTTTTCAAAACTCATTAATATGAAGAGCTCAAAAGGACAGTGACCAATAATCAGGACAGACTACCCGAACTGTGCTTATCCGACGGTTATGTATACAAACTGACGCAATTTAGTAGTGGGGATGACCTTCAGCAGGACCACGCCTGGAAGCTCTGGCTGCCGACAGAGCTGCGCCGTGGGCTTGTGGAATCCTCTCATGATTCACCGTCTGTAGGTCACGGCGGAATTCACAAAACATTAGCTCGTATCAGAGAAAAATATTATTGGCCCGGCATGGTGACCGATGTCCAGAATTACGTGAAGAAATGTGAAACTTGTAAAGCCAACAAAACACAAAATGCATTCCATAAGCCTTTAATGGGGAAACAGCATATAACTGAAAGGCCTTTTCAACGTTTATTCATTGACTTCATGGGTCCCTACCCCCGTACGTGTAGTGGAAATGTCTATGTGTTTGTGTGTTTAGATCACTTCTCGAAATTTGTATTTTTAAAACCTTTGAGAAAAGCCACTTCAGCAGAAGTTATTAAGTTTTTAGAAGGTGAAGTTTTCCATATCTTTGGCGTGCCCGAATATGTCCACTCAGACAACGGGAGGCAATTCGTTTCAGAACTATTTATCCAATTCTTAACAAATTACGGCACTCAACATGTTCGGACAGCATTTTATGCGCCCCAGGCCAATGCCGCTGAGAGAGTAAATCGCTCCGTACTACAAATTGTTAGGTCATATATTAAGGATAATCAAAAGAATTGGGATAGGCATATCAGCGATGCAGCCTTTGCTCTACGCAGCGCGGTGCATTCTGCAATCAACAACTCCCCGTACCAAAAAGTCTTCGGTATGCCTATGATACAGCATGCTGCATCGTACGAGTTGTACCGAAGACTGGGCACTGTAAAGGATGCAGACTGCGAAGTAGAAGTACTGGCAGATAAGGCGCAGCTGACGCGAAACAAAATAATGAAAGAGCTGAAGTTGGCTCATGAACGAAGCAAGAAGACCTATAATACCAGAAGTCGAGAAGTGAAGTTTCAAATTGGACAAGTGGTATACCGCCGAAACTTCAAGCAGAGTTCACAGGTCGAAAATTATAACGCTAAACTTGCCCCAAAACAGGTTAAGTGCGTCGTATTAAAAACAATCGGAAATTCGATGTACGAACTCGGTGACAGGAGTGGCAAGAAGATCGGGGTATACCACGCTAAAGATATCTTTGTGACATAATGTTGGTTTCGGTGTTTCATGTCGCAGGTTGCATGTCTAGTCTCGCAGACTATAATAATATATATATTTTTTTTACTACTTGACATTTTTATTCCTATATACAGTATGTATCGTTCAGTGATTAACTTATTATTTATGAACATAATTCTGTGATATTTACTAATTTATTTGAATTCTTAGTTGATTATAACCTTAGGTATTTATTTATTTATTTGGTATTACTATTAATTTATTTATATTGGTGATTATTTATTTATTTACTTTTATGCTTGACTTTATTTTATGTACCTATTCAGTTATTAATTTATTTATTTATCTTATATTTGACCTCTTGATCTCTGTGATATTTTACATTGATTGACATGTGCTGCAACCTGTGATATAGAATTAAGCATGTGTGTGTAGAAGTAGACCAGTGATAATGTCGTTAGTCGAACATGTACGCGCACCTCGTGTACGAAACCGATCGACAGGAAGGTGATAAGAGCCCGGCGTTAGGTCGTGGGTCGAAGCCACACGTCAGGCGGAAACAAGAGCTCGCAATCAGCCGCTTTAGAACGTTTTTACGCACACGCTCCATGGTGCAGGCACCATCGGCGGGTCCGAGCCTGTAGCGCCAGCTGTTTGCCAGATACTTTTGTGTTTTTTTTTTTGTAGAGGTGGCACAAAGCACTGAAAGCCGAAAAGTGTGGGACTTGCCTTTCAGCTCACCGCACTAAAAACCCACCCCTGCTCCGTTTCCCTCCCACCGTGGAACTACCGTAAGGTATTACTTCGCGGAGGGGGAGCGGCCTATTGCCAATCTATGAAATTCTGCGGAGTTGTTCCGCTCGACGCAATTTAGATGAAATTGTGCTTGCCAAATTGCAAACAACGGACCAGTTATCTTCTGACTCAAGCATAGTATCCACAAGGTTATGAACCGTAAGTGGCCTCCCCACCTTCCTGCTCGAGTCATCCCTTTCGATTGCAAACCTCGGACAGACGAAAGAGCAGTGTTCAGCGTCTTCAATAATATCCTTTGCACAGAAGGTGCAGAAGGGATCGTCTTCGTGCTTAAATCGGTATAAATATGATTTAAAGCACCCATGCCCTGTCAATATTTGGGTCAAATGGAAGTCCACTTCCCCATGTTCCCTACTTACCCACCTTGATATCGAGGGTATGAGGCGGTGCGTCCAACGACCGCTGGCTGCGCGGTCCCACCTCGTTTGCCATTGCTGCAAGCACCTCTGTGTCACCTCTTCGCGTCTCGTTCGGTTTATAGGCCTGGGGCCTGTCACTTCCACTAGAATGTCAATGGGCAGAGTCCTGCCACCACTAGCGCTGCTTCTTCGGACGTAGTTCGGAATGCACTGCATACTTTGATAGCGCAAAATCTGTGCAAAGACCTTGCTTCTCGTACATATGACGTCTTGCTGAACGCTTCATACCAGATTTGTGCACCATAGAGCAGCACACTGCGCACGACGCTTGCGTATAGCTGCCTATGCTGTTCTTTCGGGCCTCCTACGTTCAGCATAACCCTTGTTAGTGCCCCTGCCACCTTTTCGGCTTTCTCGACAGCATAATCAATGTGCGTCTTGAAGGTAAGCCTCGCATCAAACATTATGCCTAGGTATTTTAGGGCCGCCTTTGACGTAATTTCTTGTTGACCAACCTTTATAGTCGCCACTTCTCTGACTTTTCTACTGCTTACTAGAACTGTCTCGGTTTTTTGGTGCGCAAGTTCCAGTCCTGTTTCGGCCAGCCATGCTTGGATCTGGACGATTGAACTATTTGCTGCGGTAATTATTTCTTCTAGATGCTTCGCTACCACCACTAGCGCTATGTCGTCAGCAAATCCGACAATTTTCACTCGTTATGGCAAGGATGGTCGGAGTACACCATCGTACATGATATTCCAGAGTATTGGATCCAGAACCGAACCCTGTGGTACTCCAGCCGAGACTTTATATTCTTTTACACCGTTCTCCGTATTGTACAGTAGCACTCTATTTGCTAGGTAGTTGTCTACAATCTTGCGAAGGTATGCGGGTACCTCGAATCTACGCAGAGCAGCGTTTATGTGTTTCCAACTTGCTGTGTTGAACGCATTTTTTACATCGAGGGTGACAAGCAAGCAGTACTCCTTTGCTCCTCCCTTCCACCTTTCGCCACTGATTGCATCTTCCGCCAACTGCTTTACTAAACTGGCTGCATCTACCGTTGACCGCCCCTTTCTGAAGCCGAACTGTGTCTCTGAGAGGCCTCCCTTTTCCTCGATTGCTTCTAGCAGTCTATCGCTGATTATGCGTTCGTCCGTCGTATCCTATCGTCTCCAGCTTATTTGGGCATAATACCTGTGGTCGAACCGATGCCTTCAGCCTGTTCGTCACGACTTTATATGCTAAGCCCCAGGGGTCATTTTGGACGCTTTCACACAAGCTAGTAAAGCACTTTCGCTTGCTGAGCTTAATGGCTTGTTTAAGCTCCTTGCGTTTAGCTCTGTATATAGCATGTTCGCCGGTAAAGCTTTCAGACCTTCTGGCACGCTGGTAGTTTCTTCTCGCTCTGTTGCATTGCAGTCGCAAGTCCGCTATTTGCTCATTCCACAAATAAACTGGTGCACGTCGGCTGGTCGGGTATTTTTTCTTCATCGAAGCGTCGCACGCTTGAGTGATTTTGGCCATGAGGTAGTTCGTCATGTTACTAGCTCCGTAGGGTAACGAGATTCCAGACATCATGGCTACTAGCGCCTCTTCGTCTAGAGAGTTGACCTTCCAACCTGTTGTTGCTCTTGCACTGACTTTTCTGCCCTCTCTCTCCTCCTGTATCGAGAAAATGATAGCCATGTGGTCGCTATGAGTGTACTCGTCGCTAACCTCCCAAGACGTGTGTCGAAACAGCCTGCTGCTGATAAAAGTGAGGTCAATAATGGACCCCACCCCATCCTTGCTGAATGTAAATTTGGTACCCGAGTTGCATAATGCCACATCCAGAGACGATAGTGCTGCAAGAAGAGCTCTTCCTCTGGCGTTAGTTCGTCGGCTTCCCCATTGCAAGGCCCAAGCATTGAAGTCGCCGGCTATTAATACGGGTGCTCTAGTCCGGGCATCAAAGGTAAGCTTATCCATGACGGCTTCGAATTCATCGATGGTAAAACTAGGCGGTATGTAGCAGCTATATACAACTAATCCAGAGACTCGAACACATACAAAACCTACGTCTGCCTCGAGTTGTTCCATATGAAGGGGCGTTATGGCGCAGCTCCACACCGCTGCTCGACCGGCATCGTCCTGGGCCCATATCTGACAATCCCCACCTTGTATGGTTCACTTAGTAGCGCTATGTCAACATTGTGGTCAATCACCGTCTGCTCCAATAGCTCCTGTGCAGCTTTGCAGGGGTTCAGGTTAAGCTGCAAGTCCTTCATGATGTCCGAGATTTTTGTATCGCCTCTATATAGTACGGGCAGTCTTTTCCGCCTGTCCTGTGCTTGTGTGAATGGGTGCGTGCGTGTATGTTTATGCGATTGCACAGAAAGCTAACAGAAATGTTAACCAGGTGTAGATGTACATGTGCAATCATACTTGATCAAACATAGTTCGATCAAACTTGAATGCTACTTACATGATGTCCAGAGGAAAATCGGTAAAGTAAAGTCAAGAATGCGTGTGTGAATGTTAGTAGGAAACAGTAACTTTCTTTTTGTTGAGTTTTCCATATACGTAAGTATATAATCCCAGTTGAGTCGTTTAGCTAGGCCAAAGGGTATAAAACGACCCAGCCGGGGTAAACGGTTTCAAAATGCGAAAGTTACGGTGTTGACGCTGTTTTAACCGAGTGCCAGTTGTGTTCAGTAAACAAATATAAATAAAGAAATAAACTTTTTGTGTACAAAAAAAAAAAATATATATATATATATAAGTTGGAATATTGAAGTATATATTTGTGACCAGTGATCAACGCTAACGGATCGTCGCGATACCGGTGGTCGTAAGGACGTGATCTACGGTCTAAACTGGAACTGGAGGTCGCCTATGCATAAAAGGACCTCCACTCTGCGAACGCTTAGAAAACAACACCAAGCGTAGCTTGTACTATACGGAGCATGGAAAAAGCTGTGAGCAGACGCACTAAAGCTAAGCCAACTCCTTCACCAATCCACTCGTGTACACACA
>NW_023458555.1:71580621-71584921 GCF_013731165.1 Rhagoletis pomonella | reverse complement strand
CGGCAACCAACGATCCGAGTCACTCACGAAGTATCACGCAACATTACAGATAACAGCCTCACGTTCTCACAAAAAATTGAAGAGTTATTGCAAATGTCAGAGCCAGAGCAACAATCGGGGGGAAGTGTGCAGCCAGGTGATCAAGAACCGGGGGGTTCGAAGTCGCATGGTGGCGGACCTAGTTCGGCATCCATCAATGTCGAACAGCTGAGCCGGATGATGGCAATGATGGCGCAACAAAATGACATGATGGCGCAGTGCATGAACGAAGTCCGCCACATGCGAGATAACGTAGGTACTCTCACAAATAGGGTAGCAGAAGTGGAGACGTCAGTGCAGGCGGCCGGGAGTCGACCAACTATGGCATCAACACTCCATCCACTGGTGATCAAAGGACAGGTCACTCTCGATCACAAAATGAGTCCAGGGCATGGAAAAAAATCGACTTGGATAAATGGCATGTTAAATTTGATGGTACGAGCAAGAGTATAACCGTTGAGAGTTTCATCTTTCGCATAGAAAAGATGAGAGAGCAGTATGACATCTCCTACTATCAGTTGTTTACTGATTTTCATTGTTTAGTCACTGGCAGCGCCCTGAAGTGGTATTGGCAGGTGCTCGAGGACCACGCTGATGAACCTGACTTTGGTTACTTTGAGCTAAAAGCCGAACTACTAAACCACTTCCGGGCTGCTGAATCGGACTATGAAATTATACGGGAGATAATGGAGAGGAAACAGCTGCCCCAAGAAAGTTTCGAAGATTTTTACAGTGAGGGGCATAACCTGACCTTTCGCCTCAGGAAAAGGATTCCTGAACAAGAGCTTGTCAGTATCATCCGAAGTAACCTTAAGCCTTACCTGGCCAATTTGACTTTCGCCTCACGCATGAGCACGCTAGCTGAGTTGAAGTCAGAATGTAAACGAGCTGAAAGGGTGATCAAGGAGAATAGGGGTAGGCAAAAGCCTGTAAGTGAGTTAGATTTCTTTGAAGCAGACGCGTTAGTAGAAAAAAGTGTGGAAGCGTTAGGTAGGGCTCAGTGCAATAGAAAACCGCAAACAGTGATAGTCAGTAATAAGTCGTCTTTGTCCCATAGTCCCGATGTTAGTGCTGTTGTCAAGAAGGCCTCAATTAGTTCGTTCTGTCCGTCCCCTTTCCACCTAATGTTATGTTTTTCGTGTGGTATGCCTGTCGATCACTTTATTAAGAACCCAGTAGAGTGTCAAAAACCTGGTAAATGTAAGTCTTCGTTCCACGATATGGTTTGTTTCGCATGTGGTGATAGCTCGTCATTTTGTGTATTTAAGCCAAGTCAGGGAAACCAGAAGCTGGCGGAGCTATCCGTGGACTCTTGCCAGGTGAAGGAGAACCCGGAAACAAAGCAGTGAGCATTTTAAGGAGGGAAGTAGATTGCAATGAAAAAGAACAGAAAGAGACGTTGGGAGATAAAGTAGTTAAAAGCTTGCACCAGAGAAAGCTAGATTATGAGGTGGCGCGTAGACGCATATTTTGTGAAGATATGCTCCAGAGGAAGAAAAGTAGGAACTATAGAAAGATTGAGGGCAAAAAAGAAGAACCTCAACAGGATATGTAGAAAGATTATTTCGACCATTGTTACTCTGAAAGGAGATAACAGATTTTTCGCTAAAACTAAAATTGGGAACCAGGAGGTACTGGCGTTGTTAGACTCAGGAGCAGGTGCAAGCTGCCTAGAAAAGAATGCTGACAAACTCCTAGAAGACAAAGAAAACATGATACTTAAAATTAGGGGGCAGAATATCCGAACCGCGAACGATGGAGAAACTGCGGTAGTAGGTGTCATCACTCTTCCTGTCTTGTGGGATAACGTAACGCGCGACTTAGAGTTCTTAATCGTGCCTGGCTTACAACAAGAGGTTTACTTAGGTATAGATTTTTGGAAAGCGTTTAATATGAGTGTTGTGAGTAGAGGGGTGCATGCGAGTGTAAATGGTGCTGGTGTTTCAGAGCTCGTGCCCGCCGAGGGAGACCTAACTTTGGATACAGTGAAGCATGACTTGACTCACGACCAAGCTGTGGCATTAGAGGAAGTTAAGGCGCAATTCCCGTCATTTGCTGTGTTAGGACTAGGCAAGACAGATAAAGCATGTGATAGAAGTGACCAACGAGAATCTTCCAGTCAAGCAAAGGCACTATCCCATATCTCCAGCGATTCAGAAACTTATTTATAGTGAATTGGACCGAATGCTGGAAATGGCAGTGATAGAAGAGTCCAACAGCAGTTGGAACTCACCAGTTTCACTAGTTATTAAAGGGACTAAAAACCGCCTTTGTCTGGACGCTCGTAAGGTAAACGAGAGGACAATTAAAGACGCCTATTCACTGCCCCATATAGATGGTATCCTTAGCAGACTGCAAACTACTAGATTCATATCCGCGATCGACTTGAAAGATGCATTCTGGCAGATACCTTTGGAGAAAAAGTCCAGGGAAAAAAACGGCATTCACTGTACCAGGCCGACCGTTGTATCACTATACTGTCATGCCATTTGGGTTGTGCAATGCGGCTCAACGTATGTGTAGGCTTATGGACAAGGCCATACCCGCTAATCTTCGTGAATCTGTGTTCGTTTATTTAGATGACTTACTTGTTTGTTCGGAAAATTTTGTGTCCCATTTGTCCTTGTTAGAAAAAGTTGCTAAATGTCTCCGTGAAGCCAAGCTTACGATAAACGTTGAAAAGAGCAAATTTTGTTTTAAGGAGGTGAGATATCTTGGGTATGTCGTAGGCAACGGTTGCATCCGTACCGACGCCAGCAAGGTTGCAGCCATGAAAGATTTCCCGGAGCCACGAACCCCGAAGCAGCTCAGGCGGTTCCTAGGGATGACAGGGTGGTACCGAAGATTCATACAGGATTACGCGACAATCGCAGCTCCGCTGCACGACTGCCTCAAAAAGGACAAAATAAACAAGTTTGCTATGACGGAAGAAGCCCGAAAGGCATTTAACCTGTTAAAGGAGAGCCTGATCTCGGCGCCTGTGTTGACTCACCCCGACTTCAACAGACACTTTTATATACAATGTGACGCTTCGACGGACGGTGTGGGCGGGGTTTTATTCCAACTGGACGACGACGGTAATGAGCGGCCAATAGCATACATATCGGCAAAGCTCAACAAAGCGCAACGCAATTACAGCATCACAGAGTTAGAGTGCTACGCAGCTGTACTGAGCATTAAACGATTTAGGCCATATGTTGAGGGACTCCCTTTCACGGTAATAACTGACCACGCGAGCCTAAAATGGTTGATGAACCAAAAGGATTTATCAGGCAGGCTCGCGAGGTGGAGCCTAAAGCTCCAGGCGTATAATTTTGAAATCCAACATCGGAAGGGGTCCCAAAACATCGTGCGAGACGCGTTGTCGCGAATGAATATGGAAGAGGTGGCAATAAATAACCGGATGTTGGACGTATGCATGGATTCACCATTTTTCAAAACTCATGAATATGAAGAGCTCAAAAGGACAGTGACCAATAATCAGGACAGACTACCCGAACTGTGCTTATCCGACGGTTATGTATACAAACGGACGCAATTTAATAGTGGGGATGACCTTCAGCAGGACCACGCCTGGAAGCTCTGGGTGCCGACAGAGCTGCGCCGAGGGCTTGTGGAATCCTCTCATGATTCACCGTCGGTAGGTCACGGTGGAATTCACAAAACATTAGCTCGTATCAGAGAAAAATATTATTGGCCCGGCATGGTGACCGATGTCCAGAATTACGTGAAGAAATGTGAAACTTGTAAAGTCAACAAAACACAAAATGCATTCCATAAGCCTTTAATGGGGAAACAGCATATAACTGAAAGGCCTTTTCAACGTTTATTCATTGACTTCATGTGTCCCTACCCCCGTACGTGTAGTGGAAATGTCTATGTGTTTGTGTGTTTAGATCACTTCTCGAAATTTGTATTTTTAAAACCTTTGAGAAAAGCCACTACAGCAGAAGTTATTAAGTTTTTAGAAGGTGAAGTTTTCCATATCTTTGGCGTGCCCGAATATGTCCACTCAGACAACGGGAGGCAATTCGTGTCAGAACTATTTAGCCAATTCTTAGCAAATTACGGCACTCAACATGTTCGGACAGCATTTTATGCGCCCCAGGCCAATGCCGCTGAAAGAGTAAATCGCTCCGTACTACAAATTGTTAGGTCATATATTAAGGATAATCAAAAGAATTGGGAAAGGCATATCAGCGATGCAGCCTTTGCTCTACGCAGCGCGGTGCATTCTGCAATCAACAACTCCCCGTACCAA
>NW_023458555.1:71579615-71580521 GCF_013731165.1 Rhagoletis pomonella | reverse complement strand
TTGCTTTGTTTTCACTGTTCTTTCTGTTCTTTATCTCCTCTATGACTATCTTCTCTTTACCACACTATCTGGCATAAATACTTTTTTTGTTTATGTAGTCGACAGAGAGGCAGGCACAAATGACCCACCCCGACGACGAGCTAGCTTGGGATGCAAGCATGCCTGCATGCCGCCTCGCCTGATGCAAATAGGCTACTACATAACAAAAGCTCACCTCGGAAGAATACAACATCCAAAATGCGTTTGAACTAAAAGAAAGGCTAGAGAACATCTAAACAGACGAAGGAGATTTATTGGTGTCATTCGATGTGATCTCCCTAATCACCAACATACCGACACATTTAGCTCAACGTTCATAGAATAGAAGGTTACGACATGGTGCTGTCAAAAATTTGTTTTCGTCCAATGACTTAGTTGCGAAACAAGGCACATAAATACAGGTAGAAGCCAAAATGACGTTGCTCTCATGAGAACCAAACCTTTACACTTCGACTTGTTTTCCTTTTATTTCCTATATTTCGTTACGCTTTGAATGACGTCGTTCTGACAAATTTTAATTAACATTTGAATTTTTGTAGTATTGTGCGGTCTATAGTTACTGTACGAGTTAAAAATGCAACACCTGAAGCGTTGTTTTTTATGTGGTGTTAAATAAAATGCAGACACCACTAATTTTTTTAACGTGGCTCAATATCCTTGGCGTAAGGAGCCTTGGGAAAGCAGCTGTGGGTTGAACTGCATCGAAATGCCTTGCTGTGCGTTAAACATTTTAAAGCTGCAGATTTCATAAATGCACAGGATAGGGACGTTTGATGCCAAGTGCTGTTCCCATGACCCTTATGCCGGAAAGTCCCTCCAATAACACTGCAACTCATAAATCAACTAGTAATTTTTAGCAAAAAAAAA
>NW_023458555.1:71554998-71579515 GCF_013731165.1 Rhagoletis pomonella | reverse complement strand
ACATAAAAAAAAAAAAAAAAAAAAAAAAAATATTCCGACGAACTGATAACCTCCTCCTTTTTTGGAAGTCGGTTAAAAACAGAAAACGACATACAAATTAACAAATTTTAACTAAAGAAAATAAATAAATAAAAACAAAACTTCAAATTTACTTAAGAACGTCAACCAGAGAAATGTAATTTTTTATTTTTCCTTACACACGCTCATTTTTTTTTTACTCTCCCGAAAACTTTGACTTTTGTAAGTTTGATGTCAATTTGGCTTCTAATTGTTTTTTTTTGTACCATGGTTGCGAAGTGAGTTCTGATTATCAAATGGGCATTTTTGATATAAAATCATGGCAAAGTTTATTGTAACAACATAAAGTGTTATAACTTCACGTGAATCTGGATTAACATAATAATATTCCTACAATAGTGACAAATAAAATGTAAATCGAAGGCTTATTGAAATTTTCTGGTGATTTCATTCACGCACTCGCGCATTTTTAACTAAAAAGCGTTGATAACATTGGCAAACCGAAATTGCAGTTCATCTTTAAACATACCGTAGAACTTAAAATTACCTTTTTCAGCGTAATCAAAACCAGCGCACTTAAATTTGTAATAATTTAAATAAACTCAAAGACGAAGAAAAATGTACAAACTTCAACGCAAATTGTCAAACGGTAAATATCAGGGTTACACATATTCGAAATAAAACATTATGTATTTTTGACTAAAATAGTGTATTTTTATAAGATAATTTTTTAGGAATCTGGCAACTCCAAAAATTGAGCCATCTACGTCATCAAGATGGCGGCCATGGCTGATGTCGTAACCTTGTATTCTATGAACCATGCATTTAGCTATGAGAATCATTATCAACAAGTAGGATGAAATAAATTAATAAAAATAAATTTCAAAATATCCTGAATTTCTGTTTGCAAGAATTATTTCACCTGCAATGGAGGTTACTACGTTCAAAGCTTTGGAATGCCAATGGGTAACCCCCTTTCACCCACTATAGCTGACGTAATAATGGACGACCTATTGGAGAACACTATTTTGGACCTGAAGAAACATTTTAATATTGACATCAAATTCATTGTTAAATACGTAGACAATATTTTTGCTAAAATAAAAAAAAAAGACGCGGACATTATTCTCAGAACACTTAACAAATATCAATTCAAACTGCAATTTACAATAGAATCAGAAGCAAACCTCTGCATACCATTCCTAGATGTTATGGTCCACCGAAAAAATTATCTCATAGCACTTGACTGGTACGCAAAACCCACTTCCTCTGGGCGCCTAATAAACTATTTGTCATCGCAACCCCTCAAGTACAAGATCAACACAGCTAAAAATCTAACATACAAATTATTAACAATAAGCCACCAACAGTTCAAGGAGACGAACACAGGTAAAATAAAGAAAATTCTCGGAAGTAACAACTACCCACACCACCTAGCACAAAGCCTAATCGAACAAAAAGTAACTGAGATAAATAAACAGACGGAACAAAGCGATATCATAGTGTGACGTACATTCCACCAACAACCCTGATATAAAATTGGCATACCGAACCAACTGCACACTATCTTCGATCTTCACGCAAACAAAAACACCGACCAAGCTCCAACAACAAAATAACGTGGTCTATGAAATCCCATGTACAGACAACGAAAACGAAGACTGCAACAAAGTTTACATAGGGACAACAAAATGAGCACTAAGCGGTCGTCTTTCAAAGCACGAAGCCGACATAAAGGGAAAGGAAAACAGCACAACACGTCTTTACCAGTGGGTATACAGCTGATCTAGCTAACGTCAGAATATTGGACAAGGAGAAGAGCGAATGGGCAAGATACACAATAGAGAGTTTACGTATACTACAGAAAAGGGAAAAAACAATAAACAAGAAGGAGGACACGGACGATATCGCGGCTGGTTACATGCTATATTTATAACGAATGTTTAGTTTGACGAAATTACCACAGACGGATGGTAGCAATGTTTTTATGTTTTTATGTTTTTTCAAAGTATTCAACATTTTAATTTTTATATGTACGTATGTGAATTTATATGAGTTAAATTCAGTCTAAGTGTACATGTAAGCCATGCGATAAAACAAGAAGAAAACACCTGTGATTGTGGTTGGTTACAAAACAGAAATATATGTTTGTATACCAATGTATAATTTTTATATGTACAAAAAAATCACAATCTCTATTTAAATAACCTTGTTTTTCCTGTTTTTGTTGATATTTGTAATAAAGAATCGCCCCTGATGATGCTAAGGTAGTTAGCGAAACGTTGGGCAAAGAACTGGAGAAAAAGTATTTTTTTGCACACGAAAAAGTAGATCGACCAGCCTACAACAATAACAAAACACTATCGTTTGATTTATGATCTAATCGGGGGTCTTGTAACAAGGTGGTTTTAACATAATGTTTAGTTTTTTTTTCTTTGTATTCTCAATAGACATTACGAATCGATCATACTCATTTGGCAGCCCTGCTAACATGAGAGAAGCAACTACAACATCATCGAGCTTCAACCCGGCTTTCTTACAACGTCATGCTAGCGATAGCATTTCATTTACGTACTGTTCCATCGATTCGAACTCAGATGATTGTGTATGTGCGAGTTGTTTCAATAGTACAGTTTTTCGTCTGAGGCCCAATTCACTGAGACTGATGGTTAATACGATCCATGCGTCTTTTGCCATCTCTTTTCCGTCGATATGCGAAAAAACACTTAGCTCAATCCAAAGGATGATTTCTGAGATCGCTTTTAAGTATTTTTCTTTATCATCATCTTTCGATGAATCCGCTATTTCGGTTTGCTAAATCCACGTTTGTTTCACACGTGTCAGTAGCACCAAGCTTGTCCGAATCAAAGGCAAAAGGGATACTACGTTATATTAAGCGTTCGACACGAAATACTTTTGACGATCACTCTCAAACAAATAGTTCTGTCCAAATTTGTTGAATTTTTTACCGATGGGGCCCCCATATTCTGTTATTTTATGGAATTTTTCCAGAACACTTCGATGCGTGTAGAGCGAGCAAAAACACAACTGCTCGGTTCAATAGTTTGAGTGGAGGTAAGTTCCTTTATTACAATGTGTATCATGTATCTGTGTGTCACTCTTGTACATAATGGTTCGTTCATATTTTCAATATACAAACTTTCAACAGGGTCCATGAAAATGTATCTGGGTTAGATAGTAATGAACCAAAATGGTTGCTTGATAGCCTCTTTATTTAACTTTATTTGTTTAGTGGTGTATAGTGCTCTTGACGCACTGCTTCACTTACCGTCACTTTGTGTTTTCATACGTGGGAAAGCCTTAAAGGCCACCTGTAAACTAAAAAGAACCGGATGATGGTATAACATTAAGTGGGGCGCGGCGGAAATTTTTGGCGGCAGAGATTTAAGCGCTTGTGTATTTTCAATGCTACAGGATAGTACGCCACAATTACCTTTGTTGAAGAGATTCTATAATGTTGAGTTCCCTGCGACTGAATGCTAGTTTAATTCCATCATTGAGACCGGACTCAGACATTGTCGAGTCTTCATTGATGGTTCCAAAACTGACTCTTGGCCATGGGGGTCTTCTTCGAAGCTATTGGGGATAAACTTCACTTTTTTTGGAGAATATGCTTTGGTCTTCCAAGCTGAGGTAATTGCAATCCTCAAAGCCATGAACTACATGGTGGAAGTGGAGGGGAAGGAGTTTACGTGTCTGCAGTGACAACCGAGCTGCACTTAAGGCATTGGCCAGCCCTCTACCAACTACTTCCAAACTTTTTCAGCAATGCAAGTTTCGACTAAATTATGGTGGCAAACATGACGAGCTTGCTTTACTCAGGGTGCCAGGTCACTTAGCAGTTCCTGGTAATGAGACATCTGACCATTTGGCCAGTTTTAGCACACCCACCTTCGGCCATCGAAGCAACCATCAGAAACTGTGAGAATACTTCGCTCAGCAATGACTTGGAGGCATCTAGGGCATGCAGGTGGGCAAAACATATGTTGCCTTCAATCTCAGAAGGTCTATCTAGTTTTTGCTCTTACTGAGCAGACAACACTGCAGACAACTTTTTGGATTGCAGACTTGTCACTTCACGTGGCACAAACACCTGACTGTGATAGGCGTAAATGACAAATCCATTTGCCTAACCTGCCCTGAAGAGGATGAGACGGTAGAACACTTTTTGTGCTTCTTGCTTCCTTGGTTGTTTGTCCTCGAATTTTCTACACTAGTTCTTTTTTCTATTGTCAGTTTCTGAATTAAAAGTTTGGCATAAAAAGCTTAGCAGTTTTGTTGTTTTAAGTTTTGTGTGTTTGAAAATGTGAGTGATAAATATTTTTCGCCTCACTTTAAAACTAGGTACGATAAAAATAAAAATTATGCCATTTTCACAAATTAACTATTTTACAAATACTCCGGGTACAAAATATTTTGCAAGTGTGTAATCACATTACTTTAATAAATAGAAATAAAAAATAATATAAATAAAATATTTTAGTTTTATTTTGGCCACTCCGAGTATAGTTTTTGAATTCACCCGCGATGCAAATTTACAAGGTTAGATCTAATATTCACATCTAATTTTTTCGAGCTTTGGGAATATTTAGAAAGGTATCAGCAGTGGGTCCACCGAAACCAGTAAATTTTTGAAAGGGGTGTACGAAAAAAAAGTTTGGGAACCTCTGGTCTAGGCGATCTATTCAATCTCTGCTTTTCAAATACGATACTCAGGGCTATCACGGAATCCATCGTAGAAAATCTACGAATTTAAATGCCCGCTACGAATACGAAAAATTTCCTAGCACTGAACCCGAGTGAACTCGAAAATATCGTTACCAGGTTCGAATGCTGATTCGAAATCAGTTAGTGCAAAGGAAATAACAGACATTTATGGATGTCATTTTGTTCACGCTGCCCCATCAGGCGCAATGGCCGAGTGTGCAAAGCACTAGACTGCCAATGGAGAGAGCCGAGTTCGAGTCCGAGTCGTGGGGCAGTGGAGATTTTTTATTTTTGTTTTTAAATTTTGTCTATTTTTTAATAAATATTATTTTTGTAGTTCATTTTTAGCTTAGACTTTATTATTTTAAATAGAAAAATATTTTTTTTTAATAAGTTTTTATGTAATTAAAGAAATTTGGTTTATTTCCTAATAAACTGTTGCTAAACTATTATTTCCTCGATTCATGAAATGAAAAGAAATGAAATGAATAAAGGGAGACCGATCTATTCAAAAAATTTTATTTATGGTCCGATTTGCTTGAAATTTGGTAAGTAGGTAGTTTTTTGCAGAGATTAACATATAGGATCCTTTTTTCCGGTAAGTTGACCAAGGACCGACCTATTCGAAAAAATCGTATTTATGGTCCGATTTTCTTGAAATTTGGTACATAGGTAGCTTTTTGCCTAGACTGGCATATATTATATTTTTTTAGGTAAATGGACCCGGGCCATTCTACTCGAAAGAAATCTTATCTATGGCGCGATATGCTTAAAATTTTTAAATTTCCTGAAATTATACATAGGCTACTTTTTTTGATAAGTGAACCAGAGAGTGATCTA
The DNA here is from genome assembly GCF_013731165.1 of Rhagoletis pomonella. Taxonomy (NCBI): domain Eukaryota; kingdom Metazoa; phylum Arthropoda; class Insecta; order Diptera; family Tephritidae; genus Rhagoletis; species Rhagoletis pomonella. The sequence goes on along the minus strand of NW_023458555.1, from coordinate 71,573,929 downwards.
TTCGAAAACCCTTATTTATGGTCCAATGTGCGTTAAATTTGCGCCACGTAGGTAGCTTTTTGCCAAGATTAGCATATATGATCCTTTTTCCGGTAAGTGGACCAGGGACCGATCTAGTCGATAAATAATATTTATCGTCCGCCTTGCTTGGAAATTGGTACGTCGGTAGCCTTTTGCCTAGAATAACACGTATGATCCTTTTTCCGTAAGTGGAGCAGGGACCGATCTATTAGAAAAATCACATTTATCCTTCGATTTGCTTTAAATTTGGCACGTACGTAGCTTTTTGCCTAGATAAGCATGTAGGGTCCCCTGTTCCCCCTCCCTGTTGTCCCTCCTTTTTATAAGAGGTGATCTCTGGAACGGCTGTACCGATTTTTTTTTTAATTTCCAAATATTGTTATAGGCTGATAATAGCTCTGATGTAGCTCCCTATGAACTTATAGGTTTTTACACGAACTTGCAGGAAGTTATAGGAAAAATGCTCCTGTACTCCAAAATCCTGTAAATGAGAACGATTTTTTGAGGGTTGTATGGAGAATGAAGTTGCAAGAGTTTAGTTTTATTGCAAGAGTAAAATCATGAAAAGTGTCAAGCGATAAGCTTTTTCGTTGCTACTAATTTTTTACTCTCACTTCAGAGAGTAATTTTGCTGCTTAATATTTCTTAAGGATTTTACATGAAAACTTTTGCATCAACGCTAATAATTTCGATAAACCAAGGGAGTTTGGCCTCTCCCATACAAATCGAATCTTTCATACCGTATACTCATAGAGAAAAGTGAGGTTATTGGAAAATGGGGCGCGGCGCCTTCCAAATTTACTGCCACTTTTACCTATCTGTAAATACATACGTATATAATTCTTTGGTACGTGTCTTTCTAGGAGTGCAATGGGGTATAGTCATTGCGCTGGGTATGCAGTTACAGTTGCATGGCTATACTCAATCCCGACTCTTGCGTCCTCGTTCGCGCACTCTGGGCAACGTGAGCAACCCATGTGCGAGATACGGTAACCAACCCGAGTGGAGCCTTAGGTCACGGCAGAAAGAGAGGGAGCTTCGGTGGGGCCACTCTGACTTATTCGGTTTAAGGGCTCACTGAAGTCTGCAGCGTCTGTTCACCAGTAGGTGCGGCTGCAAGCGGGTGTCTGCTTGGAGCAAGCGGCTCGCTATATAAACGTGTATTTGGTTGCGAAACCACCCCCGTCCCAGCAATGGGTTGTGCGCTGGGCTTGGGACCCGCCACGTAAAAACCACTTCCAGTGAAGAAGCAAGGCAAAGCCTCGGATGAGACCCCCCCTTATGATGACGACCACGGCAAACGTTTAAACGACTACGATTTGAGGGCATGCACCTGGAATGTCCGGACCCTTAATGGGGAAGGTGCCTTTGCCCGGCTGGTTGATGTCCTCGTAAGGACAAAAGCTGACATCACCGCCATCCAAGAAATGCGTTGGACGGGGCAAGGCAAACAATGCCTGGGGCCTTGCGACGTCTACTACAGCTGCCATGTAAAGGAGCGCAAATTCGGAGTTGGATTTGCGGTGGGAGAGAGACTCCGTCGCCGAGTACTGTCGTTCACCCCGGTGGACGAGCGTCTAGCCACAATCCGCATCAAAGCGAGATTCTTCAACATCTCGCTCATCTGCGCCCATGCCCCGACGGAAGAGAAGGATGAGGCATCCAAAGATCTCTTCTATGAGCGCTTGGAGCGCACGTACGAGCGCTGCCACCGTCATGATACCAAAATCGTGCTTGGCGACTTCAATGCCAGGGTGGGCAACGAAGGGATCTTTGGAACCACCGTCGGAAAATTCAGCCTCCACGACGAAACGTCCGACAACGGATTGAGGCTGATCGACTTCGCCGGGGCCCGAAACATGGTAGTATGCAGTACTAGGTTCAAGCACAAAAAGCTACCTGGCTGTCTCCGGATCGAAAAACGAGAAACCAAATCGATCATGTTGTGATAGACGGAAGGCACGCTTCCAGTGTTTTAGACGTACGTACACTCCGAGGCCCAAAGATCGACTTGGACCACTATCTTGTTGCAGCCAAGATACCTCTGTGCAGCAAAAAATATGCACCCAAATATGCAAGGAAAGCTTAACGTCGAAAAGCTGCAATCACAACAGACAGCCAGCGCTTTCGCTACTCGACACTCACACCTGCTCTCAGAGGGCACTCTTCAACAAACCGACATATGCGAACAGTGGAACCACATTTCCCGCTCATTAAGTACCGCCGCCGAAGAAGTAGTCGGATTTCAGCGAGCCCGAAAGAACAACTGGTACGATGAGGAGTGTCAGCAAGCTGCAGAGGAAAAAGATGCCGCCTACAGGGCCACGTTGTGATCGGGCGCAACGCGCGCTATGTGGGACCGCTATAGGGATCTGAAGAGGGAAGCGAGACGTATTTTCCGCAACAAGAAGAGAAAGGCAGAAATACGTGAGTGCGAAGGGCTTGAAATGCTGGCCGACAGGAGGAATGCCCGAAAATTTTACCAGAGAGTTAGGCGACTTACGGAAGGTTTAATGACCGGGGCGCACTCCTGTAAGAACAATGATGCCGACCTACTAACTGATGTCTAGAGCGTACATAAATTATGGAGGGAACACTTTTCCGCCCTAATAAATGGTAGCAGCACGGAAAACTGTGCAAAAGAAGAACCCGAGCCCGCAGTCGATGATGACGGAGTCGACGTTCCACCGCCTGAATATGACGAGGTACGTATAGCAATAAAGCGGCTGAAAAACAACAAAGCCGCTGGAGCTGACAGCCTGCCAGCTGAGCTATTCAAGTACGGCGGCGAGGAGTTGATAAGGTGCATGCATCAACTTTTGTGCAGAATATGGTCAGATGAACGCATGCCCGACGACTGGAATTTAAGTGTGCTCTGCCCAATCCACAAGAAATGTGACCCCGCCATTCGCGCCAACTACCGCGGGATCAGCCTCCTAAGCATAGGTTGCAAGGTCTTATCGAGCGTATTGTGTGAAAGACAGAAGCCCACCGTCAATGAACTGATTGGGCCTTATCCGTGTGGCTTTAGACCTGGCAAATCCACCATAGACCAGGTATTCAATTTACGCCAAATCTTGGAAAAGACCCGTGAGAAAAGGATCGACACTCACCACCTATTTGTCGACTTTAAAGCCCCTTTTGACAGCACTAAAAGGAGTTGCCTATACGCCGCTATGTCTGAATTTGGCATCCCCTCAAAACTCATACGGCTGTGTAAAATGACGTTGAGCAATACCACCACCTCCGTCAGAATTGGAAAAGACCTCTCCGAGCAGTTCGCCACAAAACGGGGTTTCAGACAGGGTGACTCGCTTTCATGTGACTTCTTTAATCTGATGTTGGAGAAGATAATAAGAGCTGCAGAACTGAACCGCTCAGGAACAATTTACTACAAGAGCGTGCAATTGCTGGCTTATGCCGATGACATCGACATCATCGGTAACAAAAACCGCGAAGTCTGTTCTGCCTTTTCCAAGTAGGATAGGGAAGCAAAGCGCATGGGTCTGGTGATAAACGAGGACAAGACGAAGTATCTCCTGTCATCAAACAAACAGTCAGCACATTCGCGCCTTGGCACCCACGTCACTGTTGACAGTTACAATTTCGAGAAAGTAGAGAATTTCGTTTACTTGGGAACCAGCATTAACACCGATAATAATGTCAGCCTTGAAATCCACCGTAGAATCACTCTTTCCAACAAGTGCTACTTTGGACTGAGTAGGCAATTCAGGAGTAAAGTCCTCTCTCGACGTACGAAAACCGCGCTCTATAAGTCACTCATCATGCCCGTGCTGGTATATAGCGCAGAAGCATGGACAATGACAACATCCGATGAGACGGCTCTTGGAGTGTTTGAGAGAAAGATTTTGCAGAAGATTTACGGGCCTTTACGCGTTGGCGACGGCGAGTACCGCAGACGATGGAACGATGAGCTGTGTGAGCTTTGCAACGATATGGACATAGTGCAGCGAATTAAAATACAGCGGCTCCGCTGGCTTGGTCATGTTGGTCGAATGGACACCGACGCTCCAGCTCTGAAAGTATTCAACTCGGAACCCGCTGGTGGTAGCAGAGGACGAGGGAGGCCCCCACTGCGATGGAAAGATCAGGTGGAGAAGGACTTGGCTTCACTTGGCGTTTCCAACTGGCGTCAGTTGGCACAGAGGAGAAACGACTGGCGTGCTTTGCTGAACTCGGCCAAAATCGCTTAGGCGGTTACAGCACCAAAAAAGAAGAAGCAGAATGTTTGTTTCTGAGTTAACTCCTCCTGAACGACCGAAACGATTTGAGTATTTTTCGTTTTGATATGTGAGACATTCTTTTTCATATCGGACACCAAATTTGGTGTCACACTTTCGATTGGCTTCAAAGTTTTTTATGGGTTCTATACATAAAATAAGCTACCACGTGTTCGAGGAATTTTTTTTCGCTTTTTTTGCGATATGATCTATCAAAGTTTGCATTTGTTCGTGATTCTGACTAATCATGTGCTTCTTCAAATCGTTATATATCAGGCTCTTTAAGGCGATAAACCCTTAGAAATGGGCGTATCAACTGCAGGATTAAAGTTAGCAAAACACAGATTTCGGCAGAATTCGCTCCGTTACCAATATTTGTTCCACAAATTTTTCAATCCATATAGATTTTCTGGCGAAAGCCACAATAAATTTTAAATTTTTTAACTTAATATTCCTTGTTAAAAAAGTTGTGGAAGAAATGTTGTTAACGAAGCGATATTCTCTCGAAATCCGCAACAAAATCTGCGTTTTGCTAACTTTAGTTCTGCAATTGCCACGCCCATTTCTAGAGATTTGTCACCTTAAAGAAAACTCTTGCCATACAAATATTATATCTGAATAGGTATTCTATCGGAATCTACAATAAAATTTTACTTGTTGCAAAAACCCGATGTTTAACACCTTATCAAATATATCTTAACATAAGTTTTCGAAAAAAAATTACAAAACATTGTTGATTCTCACAAAATAAACCACCTAGACATAAAGACAAATATTTTAAAAAATAGATCGCGAAAAACGCCAATTTTTTTGAACCACGTTTCTTATAGATAATTAAACAAGTATTACGATGGTATCCTATTTACTATCCTACTAATCCTACTAATATTATAAATGTGAAAGTTTGTATGTTTGGGAAACCATCACGCGGAAACAACTGAACTGATTTGCATGGAGTTTTGTGCACCGAGAGATTATGGCCCAGATTGGACAATAACCCGCTTTTTTAAGAGTTGCCACCTGTTAAAAAAGTTTAATTATTTTAATACGCGGAAACAACTGAACTGATTTTCGTGAAATTTCGCACACAGACAGCTTATGACCTACGTTGGAAAATAAGCTTTTTTATATTAAACAAGTATTACGATGGTATCCTATTTACTATCCTACTAATATTATAAATGTGAAAGTTTGTAAGTTTGGGAAACCATCACGCGAAAACAACTAAACGGATTTGCATAGAGTTTTGTACACCGATAGATTATGGCCCAGATTGGACAATAACCCGCTTTTTAAAGAGTTGCCACCTGTTAAAAAAGTATAATTATATTAATACCGGGAAACGACTGAGATGATTTGCATGAAATTTTGCAAACAGATAGCTTATGACCTACAGCGGAAATACTACTTTTGTAAGAGTTGCCACCCGTTAAAAAAGTTTAGTGGAATTAATACGCGGAAATGACTGAACTGATTTGCCTGAAGGTTTGCACACGGATAGCTTATGACCTTGATTGGAAATTAGGCTACTTTTTTAAGAGCTGTCGCCTGCTAAAAAAAAGTTTAATTATATGAATACGCGGAAACTACTGAGTCGATTTGAATTAAATTTTGCACACATATAGCTTATGACCTTGATTGGAAACTAGGCTACTTTTATTTAAGAGTTGTCACCTTTGAAAAAAGTTTAATTAAATTAATACGCGGAAATTACTGACTTGATTTGCATGAACGTTTGCACAAGATAGTTTGTGACCTATTATATGTGCATCATGTTATTCCTCGATTTTTCTGTATTAAATAAGGGTAATGTGTTTTGTGGTATGCAATTACAATAGCTCTTGGTTTATAGGCATTTCCCATACATTAGTTTGGAATTAGTGTATAATTTTATCTACCGTTTCAGAAATCTGTAGTACATTCAATAGAAAACAATTATACATATGTAAATAAGGAGTTATTCGATTTCCGATTGCTGCGGTGTCATAGATTCTCAACAAAAAAGTACACTAAAACACTGGGTTTTAAAAACAACGAAAGAAGATTATAGAAACTTGCGTGGCTATATTAAAACCAAAGTTAAAAATTTAAACTTTATTGTGGCTTTCGCCGGAATATCTATACGGATTGAAAAAGTTGTGGAACAAATGTTGTTAACGAAGCGATGTTCTGCCGAAATCCCCAACAAAATCTGCGTTTTGCTAAGTTTAGTCCTGCAATTGCCACACCCATTTCTAGGGGTTTGTCGCCTTAAAAAAAATCTTGCCATACAAGTAATATATCTGAATAGGCATTCTATCGGAATCCGCAATAAAATTTTACTTTTTGCAAAAACCCGATGTTTAACACCTTACCCAATATATCTTAACATAAGTTTTCGAAAAAAAAATACAAAAAATTGTTGATTCTCACAAAATGAACCATCTCGTCATAAAGAAAAATATTTAAAAAAATAGTTGTTTAAGCGACTTATGCATTTCCCGCATAAACAAAGAACAGCGAACACACACACTTACTTGTATATTGCACTCCCGCCTAAAACCAAGTGCAGCGAATAAACACACGCACTTGTGCTTAAAAGGATGGAGGATGGTTCCGTGCGCAGAAGTGGAAAACTTTTGACTGCCATTCACCTGGGAGTGGCCAGAAGCGATTCTTGTGTGTACGGTTCAAATCGCAGCTCACAACGTCCGGATATTTATATCCACGTATCCTCTGGGTAGCAACCAAACACCCGTTTGGGAGCGAGCTAAAGTGAGAAGGCGTAAAACCTCGCGTGCGCTGGGTTTGGGTCCCGCCACGTTAAAACACCGCCCAGTGAAAAATTCCAACAAGCCTCGGATGAGACCCCCTTTTTCTGATGACGACCACGGCAAACGTATAAAGGACTATGATTTAAGGGTATGCACCTGGAATATCCGGACCCTTAATGGGGAAGGTGCCTCTGCCCGGCTGGTTGATGTCCTCGGGAAGACAAAGGCTGACATCACCGCCATCCAAGAAATGCGATGGACGGGGCAAGGTAAAGTAAGCGTGAAGCCTTGCGACGTCTACTACAGTTGCCACGTAAAGGAGCGCAAATTCGGTGTTGGATTCGTGGTAGGAGAGAGACTCCGTCGCCGAGTACTGGCGTTCACCCCGGTGGACGAACGTCTAGCCACAATCCGCATCAAAGCTAGATTCTTCAACATCTCGCTCATCTGCGCCCATGCCCCGACGGAAGAGAAGGATGAGGCGTCCAAGGATCTCTTCTATGAGCGCTTGGAACGTACATATGAGCGCTGCCCCCGACACGATGTCAAAATCGTGCTTGGCGATTTTAATGCCAAGGTGGGCAAGGAAGGGATCTTTGGCGCCACTGTCGGAAAATTCAGCCTCCACGACGAAACGTCCGATAACGGACTGAGGCTGATCGACTTCGCCGGGGCCCGAAATATGGTAATATGTAGTACTAGGTTCCAGCATAAGAACATCCACCAAGCTACATGGCTGTCTCCAGATCGAAAAACGAGAAACCAAATCGATCATGTTGTGATAGACGGAAAGGCATGCTTCAAGCGTTTTGGACGTACGTACACTCCGAGGGCCAAACATCGACTCGGACCACTATCTTGTTGTAGCCAAGATACGCACCCGCCTCTGTGCAGCAAAAAATGTGCGCCCAACAATGCAAGGAAAGCTTAACGTCGAAAAGCTGCAATCACAACAGACGGCCAATTTATTCGCCACTCGACTCACACACCTGCTCTCTGAGAGCACTCTTCAACAATCCGACGTACGCGAGCAGTGGAACCACATTTCCCGATCATTAAGTACCGCCGCCGAAGAAGTAGTTGGATTTCAGCGAGCCCGAAAGAACAACTGGTACGATGAGGAATGTCAAGAAGCCGCAGAGAAAAAAGATGCCGCCTACAGGGCCACGCTGCGATCGGGCGCAACGCGAGCCATGTGGGACCGCTATAGGGAACTGAAGAAGGAAGCGGGACGTATTTGCCGCAATAAGAAGAGAGAGGCCGAAATACGTGAGTGCGAAGAGCTTGAGATGCTGGCCGACAGGAAGAATGCCCGAAAATTCTACCAGAGGGTTAGGCGACTTACGGAAGGTTTCAAGACCGGGGCGAACTCCTGTAAGAACAACAATGGCGACCTAGTGACCGATGTCCAGAATATACTTAAATTGTGGAGGGAACACTTTTATAACCTACTGAATGGTAGCAGCGCTGAAAGTAGTGAGGAAGACGAACCCGAGTCCCCAGTCGATGATGATGGAGTAGCTGTCCCACCGCCTGACTATGACGAGGTACGAATAGCGATTACGCGGCTGAAAAACAACAAAGCTGCTGGAGCTGACGGCCTGCCAGCCGAGCTATTCAAGTACGGCGGCGAGGAGCTGATGAGGTGCATGCATCAGCTCGTATGCAGAATATGGTCAATTGAACGCATGCCCGACGACTGGAATTTAAGTGTGCTCTGCCCAATCCACAAGAAAGGCGACCCCGCCATACGCGCCAACTACCGCGGAATTAGCCTTCTAAGCATAGGTTACAAGGTCTTATCGAGCGTATTGTGCGAAAGACTGAAGCCCACCGTCAACGAGCTGATTGGACCTTATCAGTGTGGCTTTAGGCCTGGAAAATCCACCATAGATCAGGTATTCACAATATGCCAAATCTTAGAAAAGACCCGCGAGAATAGGATCGACACACACCATATATTTGTCGATTTCAAAGCCGCTTTCGACAGCACGAAGAGAAGTTGCCTTTATGCCGCGATGTCTGAATTTGGTATCCCCGCGAAACTAATACGGCTGTGTAAAATGACGTTGAGCAATACCACCAGCTCCGTCAGAATAGGGAAGGACCTCTCCGAGCCGTTTGATACCAAACGAGGTTTCAGACAAGGGGACTCCCTTTCGTGTGATTTCTTTAATCTTATGTTGGAGAAGATAATAAGAGCCGCAGAACTGAACCGCTCAGGCACAATACTTTATAAGAGCGTACAATTGCTGGCGTATGCCGACGACATCGATATTATCGGTAAAAACAAGGGCTACGTCTGTTCTGCCTTCTCGGGATTGGATAGAGAAGCAAAGCGAATGGGTCTGGTGGTGAACGAGGACAAAACGAAGTACCTCCTGTCAGCACACAAACAGTCAGAGCATACGCGTCTTGGCACCCACATCACTGTTGACAGTTACAAGTTTGAAAAAGTAGACGACTTCGTTTATTTGGGAACCAGCATTAACACCAATAATAATGTCAGCCTTGAAATCCAACGGAGAATCACTCTTGCCAACAAGTGCTACTTTGGGCTGAGTAGGCAATTGAGAAGTAAAGTCCTCTCTCGTCGTACAAAGATCACACTCTATAAGTCACTCATCATGCCTGTGCTGGTGTATGGCGCGGAAGCATGGACAATGAAAGCATCTGATGAGGCGGCTCTTGGAGTTTTCGAGAGAAAGATTCTGCGAAAGATTTACGGACCTTTACGCGTTGGTGATGGCGAATATCGCAGACGATTTAACGATGAGCTGTATGAGCTTTACAACGATATAGACATAGTGCAGCGAATTAAAATTCAGCGGCTCCGCTGGCTTGGCCATGTCGTTCGGATGGACAGAAACTCTCCTGCTCTGAAAATATTCAACGCGGGCCGCGATGCTGGTAACAGAGGAAGAGGAAGGCCTCCTCTGCGTTGGAAAGACCAGGTGGAGAAGGACTTGGCTTCACTTGGCATTTTCAATTGGCGTCAGTTAGCACAGAAGAGAAATGACTGGCGTGCTGTTTTGGACTCCGTCAAAATCGCTTAGGCGGTTAAAAATAATTCGTTCGTTCTTCATTGGGTATGCATTTTTTAATGCACTTCTCAACTGCCGCAGAACAAAACCTACTAAAGTGGTTAATTGCTGGCACTCCAAATCATGCTCAACAATCCCGCTTGATGCATCACCACTCCTCCGGAGTGGTTTTAAACAGCAAAAGCCAAAGCGCTACAAGCTGTTGGGGCTCTGTATGACTTTCAGCATACAGAGGTGGTACAAGAGATACCATTGGCCACAGCGCCTACCCAATTTTTGAACTTGAATCAATAACCAGTGCTCAACACTCCCGCTTGACGCACACCCCCAAAACTCTTACAGAGTTTAAGCGGCAAAGCCACAGCGCTACAAGCCGTAGGGACTCTGCATGACTTACAACCATGCAGAGGTGGTAACTGATGGTTATCATTGGCTCCGACGCCTACCCGAAACATTTTTGCTTTAATAAATTTTTATGCAAATACATTCATCCTGGTCCTGCCCTCACACTGAGTTATTCAATAGTTCTTGAGAAACGCCAATTTTTTTGAACCACGTTTTTATAGAGAACTAAACAAGGATTACGATGGTATCCTACTATCCTACTAATCCTACTAATATTATAAACGTGAAAGCTTGTATGTTTGGGAAACCATCACGCGGCAACAACTGAACGGATTTGCATGAAATTTTGCACACAGATAGCTTATGGCCCAGATTGGACAATAGGCTGATTTTTTAAGAGTTGCCTTCTGTTAAAAAAGGTAAATTAATTTAATACGCGGAAACGACTGAACGGATTTGCATGAAATTTTGCACACAGACAGCTTATGACGTACGTTGGAAAATAAGCTAAGCTTTTTAAAGGATTTTCACGAAAACTTTTGCATCAACGCTGATAATTTCGATAAACCAAGGGAGTTTGGCATCTCCCATACAAATCGAATCTTTCATACCGTATACTCATAGAGAAAAGTGGGGTTATTGGAAAATGGGGCGCGGCCCCTTCCAAACCTACTGACACTTTTACCTATCTGTAAATACATACATATATAATTCTTTGGTACGTGTGTTTCTGAGTAAACCCCTCCTGAACGACCGAAACGATTTGAGTAATTTTCGTTTTGATATGTGAGACATTCTTTTTCATATCGGACACCAAATTTGGTGTCACACTTTCGATTGGCTTCAAAGTTTTTTATGGGTTCTATACATGAAATAAGCTACCACGTGTTCGAGGGATTTTTTTTTCGCTTTTTTTTGAGATATGATCTATCAAAGTTTGCATTTTTTCGTGATTCTGACTAATCATGTACTTCTTCAAATCGTTATATATCAGGCTCTTTAAGGTTAGCAAAACGCAGATTTCGGCAGAATTCGCTTCGTTACCAATATTTGTTCTACAACTTTTTCAATCCATATAGATTTTCTGGCGAAAGCCACAATAAATTTTAAATTTTTTAACTAAATATTCTTTGATTGAAAAAAGTTGTGGAAGAAATGTTGTTAACGAAGCGATATTCTGTCGAAATCCGCAATAAAATCAGCGTTCTGCTAACTTTAGTTCTGCAATTGCCACGCCCATTTCTAGGGGTTTGTCGTCTTAAAGAAAACTCTTGCCATACAAATATTATATCTGGATAGGTATTCTATCGGAATCCACAATAAAATTTTACTTGTTGCAAAAACCCGATGTTTAACACCTTACCAAATATATCTTAACATAAGTTTCCGAAAAAAAATTACAAAACATTGTTGATTTTCACAAAATAAACCATCTCGACATAAAGACAAATATTTTAAAAAATAGTTCGCGAAAAACGCCAATTTTTTTGAACCACGTTTTTTATAGAGAATTAAACAAGTATTACGATGGTATCCTATTTACTATCCTACTAATCCTACTCATATTATAGATGTGAAAGTGTGTATTTTTGGGAAACCATCACGCGGAAACAACTGAACGGTTTTGCATGGAGTTTTGTACACCGATAGATTATGGCCCAGATTGGACAATAACCCGCTTTTTTAAGAGTTGCCACCTGTTAAAAAAGTATAATTATATTAATACCGGGAAACGACTGAGCTGATTTGCATGAAATTTTGCAAACAGATAGCTTATGACCTACAGCGGAAATACTACTTTTGTAAGAGTTGCCACCCGTTAAAAAAGGCTAGTTGAATTAATACGCGGAAATTACTGAACTGATTTGCCTGAAGGTTTGCACACGGATAGCTTATGACCTTGGCTGGAAAATAGGCTACTTTTTTAAGAGCTGTCACCTGCTAAAAAAAAGATTAATTATATGAATACGCGGAAACTACTGAATCGATTTGAATTAAATTTTGCACACATATAGCTTATGACCTTGATTGGAAACTAGGCTACTTTTATTTAAGAGTTGTCGCCTTTGAAAAAAGTTTAATTAAATTAATACGCGGAAATGACTGACTTGGTTTGCATGAACGTTTGCACAAGATAGTTTATGACCTATTATATGTGCATCATGTTATTCCTCGATTTTTCTGTATTAAATAAGGGTAATGTGATTTGTGGTAGGCAATACAATAGCTCTTGGTGTATAGGTATTTCCCATACATTAGTTTGGAATTCGTGTATAATTTTATCTACCGTTTCAGAAATCTTAGTACATTCAATAGAAAACAATTATATGTGCATAAAGAGTTATTCGGTCTCCGATTGCTGCGGTGTCATAGATTCTCAACAAAAGTGTACACTAAACAACTGGGTTTTAAAAACGACGAAAGAATATTATCGAAATTGGCGTGGCTATATTAAAACCAAAGTTAAAAAATTTAAATTTTATTGTGGCTTTCGCCGGAATAGCTATATGGATTGAAAAAGTTGTGGAACAAATGTTGTTAACGAAGCGATGTTCTGCCGAAATCCGCAATAAAATCTGCGTTTTGCTAACTTTAGTCCTGCAATTGCCACACCCAATTCTAGGGGTTTGTCGCCTTAAAGAAATATCTTGCCATACAAATATTATATCTGAATAGGCATTCTATCCGAATCCGCAATAAAATTTGACTTTTTGCAAAAACCCGATGTTTAACACCTTACCCAATATACCTTAACACAAGTTTTCGAAAAAAAAAATACAAAAAATTGTTGATTCTCACAAAATGAACCATCTCGTCATAAAGAAAAATATTTTAAAAAATAGTTCTTGAAAAACTCCAATTTTTTTGAACCACGTTTTTTATAGAGAACTAAACAAGTGTTACGATGGTATCCTATTTACTATCCTACTAATCCTACTAATATTATAAATGGGAAAGCTAGTATGTTTGGGAAACCATCACGCGGAAACAACTGAACGGATTTGCATGAAATTTTGTACACAGATAGCTTATGGCCCAGGTTGGACAATAGGCTGATTTTTTAAGAGTTGGCATCTGTTAAAAAAGGTAAATTAATTTAATACCGGGAAACGACTGAACGGATTTGCATGAAATTTTACACACAGACAGCTTATGACGTACGTTGGAAAATAAGCTACTTTTTTAAGAGTTTCCTGTTAACAAAATTTAATTATATATATACGCGGAAACGACTGAGCCTATGACCTATAGCGGAAAATTGGCTACTTTTTTGTAAGAGTTGCCACCCTTTAAAAAAGTTTAGTTAAATTAATACGCGGAAACTACTGAATTGATTTGCATTAAATTTTGCACACATATAGCTTATGACCTTGACTGCAAACGAGGCTAATTGTATTTAAGAGTTGCCGCCTTTTAAAAAGTTTAATTAAACTAATACGCGGAAATGACTGACCTGATTTGCATGAACGTTTGCACACAGATAGCTGATGACCTGTTATATGTGCATCATGTTTTTCCTCGATTTCTCTGTATTAGATAAAGGTAACGTTTTTTGTGGTTTGCAATGATAATAGCTCTTGGTTTATAAGTACTTTCCATACATTAGGTTGGCATTCGTGTATTATTTTATCTACCGTTTCAGAAATCATTAGTACATTCAATAGAAAACAATTATATGTGCATAAGGAGTTATTCGGTTTCCGATTACTGCAGTTTCATAAATGCTCAACAAATAAGTACACTAATAACTGGGTTTTAAAAAACCTAAACATGTAGAAGCTATTTTCATTCTAAAATCCGTTTTATTATATTCCCATATTAAATCATGGCCCAATAATATCCTGAGCTCGGTAAGATAAGAGGAAACAAATTTTTGGTGGCATTAAATCTTCTTAAGAGTAGATATTACAAAATCCTCATGGGAATCCAAGCCCGGATTTTAAGCTAAACACTCTAAGAATGGGGGCTTCTTTCCTTGAATAATGATTTTGTTACAGATTTCTGAAACGGTAGATAAAATTATACACGAATGCCAACCCAATGTATGGAAAATACTTATAAACCAAGGGCTATTATAATTGCATACCACAAAAAATATTACCCTTATTTAAAGCAGAGAAGGAAGAAAATAGGCTACTTTTTTGCTAAAAAAGTTTAATTAAATCAATTCGCGGAAAAGTGAAGCAACATCAGCAAACAAAGATTCACCAGCATCAAAAAATCTGCGGCTCGAGAGTAACGGGTCCCTCTCTGAGTCTATACTCACAGCTTTGACTCACAGCCGTATGGACAAAGTTGAATGTAGGTGTAGTCGGCTGGAGGAGGAATCAACAAGGGCGCTCAGTTTGTCTGCTGAACTAACTGCAGTTAGGGAGGAGTTAGGGAAACGCAAAAACGAAAAGGTAACTAGCACCCATTCGGCCGAAGCTGTCATTTTTCGTTTTCCGTTTGCCAGCAAAGAAAATTTTTCCAACACTTTCGAACGCATATGCAAATCTATTGAGTTTTCCCCTCCCCCTATTCGTGACATCTTTCGCCCCAACAGTGCTGTGATTGTTAAGTTTCACTCAACCTATGACCGCAATCGCACTCTCTCTGCGTTATCTCTTACAGGCTAACCTAATATTCGCGGCTAGCGTTTTGGTACGCATGCCGTCGAGTTTGTTTTTTTGCATCACCCGAAATTGACTTGCATGCGTTTGCGTTTGATTTCATTGAGCGAAACGTCAAATCAAAATGTCACGCAGAACAAGAATTGGAAATTGAGTTAGCTTCATACGCACGCCGTTCAATTTCGGTTGATCTCATACAAGTTGCAGGTGCATGAGAAATTTTTGACAATAAATTGGCGGCGTGCGTGAATATTAGGTTAGCCTGTTAAACTGGCTGGATTTGACAGTGAAGTTCTGAGCACATTAAAAACGACGAGCTACGGACCACAGCTTCCAATTTGTCCTCTTCATTATCTAAAAGCTTTGTCGATGGCGACATGATTTCTTTGAACGTGGCAGCGACATCATGAATTTGTATGAGTTTGACATAAAAGAAGAGGAAGAACCTTATCTGTCGCCAGAAAAATAGAAATAGATCTAATCTGGCCACAACCACAGCCGTCGCGTTGCCCAGTCGTCGCCAAAATAATTATCTACGTAAGAGTACGTGTTAAAATAATTTGACAGCTGTGGTTTGTAGCTCGTCGTTTTCATTGTGTTCGGGATATGACAGCAACTTTAACAGTTTTGAGAGTCTTTCTGGGGACAACAGAAAAATTCTGCAAGCTGCTCTTAAATTCAAGAAAACAAACCACGTACACAGCGTATTCTCCCGCCGAGGGGAAGTATTCGTCCGCATTTGAGCTAGCAGCGAACCTGTTCCTGTGCCAAGCAGCAGTGATCTGATTAACATTGTCCGCGCTACTTAATATTTAACATAGTTATATACGTATATACATACATACATACATTTAATTTGCACATCTGTATGTTTTTCTATTTCTATTGCTTCTGTTTTGCATTTGTTTAGTTAAACCAAGTAGCAGTGATCTGATTAACATTGTCCGCGCTACTTAATATTTAATATAGTTACATACATATATACATACATACATTTTAATTTACACATTTGTGTGATTTTTTATTTCTATTGCTTCTGCTTTGCATTTGTTTTGTTAAACCCTCTTGGATTTATTTCCACTCTCTTTTTGTTCAGACAATTTATATCCACCGCACCTATGTATGCTGATAAGCTGAATATTAACATACGAACTCTTATTTGTTTTCTATTGTTGTTTGTTCGTTCGTGCATTTGTTTTCGTTGACCGTTAAAATGCCGACTGATCATACTGTCTTGTTAAATGTGCTATGTAAACACACAGATGGGTTCAAAACTGTCCACTTCAATGCTCGCAGTTTAAACAACGAAAAACTAGATTATTCTAGAAGTATCTTTGAATTATCTGCTGTCGATGTCACCTGCGTGACGGAAACTTGGTTTAACGTTGGTATTCCAGACAGCTTCTATTCAATTCCTAATTACAAGCTATTACGAAATAATCGTTTAGTTAAAAAAGGGGGAGGTGTAGCTACCCTGCAAAAAACACGATTACCATAGAAACGAATGTGGAAACGAGCTAGGCGATGGGAAGGCCTTATTTTAACGTGGGCATGTCATTGGCGGTAAGCCCTTACCAGCAGCATTACCTTCAAATGAAGGGAGAACGCATGGATAAACAGAATCCAGAGAAGCGAACAAAGAATGCCTTACAGAGAAACTAATGTAGAATGCCCAGATGAGTACATACCTATTTATATTATATCAGAAAATGTCTTAAAAGATTAAATTTAATTAAAATTTCTATAAATCAGTTTTTATACAAACATATGTATGTATTTGGGTATTTAGATTTTACTTAAAAATCGGTATGTACATACATGCATATTTAATTAAGCTTAAAATTGTACTTCCTCACTCATGTACTTCACTTCATTGAGTGACTTCAACTTCGCTGCAAATTGAACAAAGCAAAACATGATTTTTATGCGAGACAAATTTCCACAGAAACTAACGGTAGGAAAAGATTTTTTGGATATTCATTCTATTTTTCAGCTGACTACGATGCAGCATTCTACGTTGCATTCCCCGAAATGAAGCAAAGAAGCGAAATAAAAAAAAATATTGTAGTACATTCTACTTTGCATGCCCTGAAATGAAGCAAAGAAGCGAAAAAAAATAAAATATTGTAGGACATTCTACTTTGCATTCCCTGAAATAAAGCAAAGAAGCGAATTAAGAAAGAAAAATTATAGGACATTCTAGTTTACATTCCCCAAAATGAAACGAAGAAGCGAAATAAATAAAATAATGTAGGACATTCTACTTTGCATTACCGACAATGCCTAAAAGAAGCGAAAAAATTCGAAGGCATTATAACGCTATGCCTTCTAGAACACGTTACCACTAAAAGCAATTACCGATTTTTTGCTGGGTATCTACTGTAGATATTAGAAAAACCTTTTCAAAGTACAAATTAATTATATCGGAATGAATAAGTTATTTTTCTCATAATTATTTGTGGTATCACATGGTGACGCATTCAAAAACAAGAGTATCTCCTGCAAACACCCTCATTGATCCAAAAACTTTGTAATGGATATAGCTACAGATGTAGCTTTAAAATTATAAATTTTTCATTTCAACAATCAACCTACCAAAACCGAAAACTTCAGCAAAACAACATTTCAGCATGCTGCATTTAAATCTATTTTGGTATATTTAAAGGAAAATTATGGTACAAACGAAAAATGTGAAATGGCAACCATAGTCAGCACACACTAAGGTAAACAAACTGGAGATTAATAGCAAATTAACGAAAAATAAACACAGCAAACGTTGTGCATATTGAATTTACTCACTTTTTCGTTGTATACTAGCATTATTAATAAAATTTGCAATAAATAACTCAAAATGCCATATTTTCTTTTGTTTATTTACAAACATGTATTTGTGATCAGCTGATTTTCTTACTTGCAAGTTTTAGCCGGGAAAAATTTTTCCTGCAGAAATTTGCAGCTGTCTTTCACACTTTGCAAGTTTTTGGAGTACGAGAACGCAAAACCAGTAAAAGTTTTCTAAAGCTTTAGATAGTTGGGCGTACGAGTACACTCCTATTGGCTTCGCCCAAGAGGGCCCCAGTTAAATTACCATCAGACGGAACATAAGATTTAATTTTTTTTCTTCTTAATTACGAAAAGCATCTGTGCACCTCACAACCACATATTTTATAACGTACATACTCAAATTTAAAAAGAGTTCGGTTGGTGCTCTTTCATATGCGTATTTTTTTAAACTTAGCACGTTTTTTTTAATTTTTTTTCCCTCAGTGTAGATTGCGATTCATGCAAGGAAGAAGGTAAAGGTGAGTATGTAGAAGTAGAAAGGGATAAAGGCAAAGATTAAAATAAAAGTAAAGAAACCTAAAGATAACAACAAAGAGGAAGGAAAATTTAAATACCTAACCTAATAAGAATGGTGGGAGTGAATATGTAAATGAAGAAAAGATGAAGATATAGATCACGATAGAGACTGCCGCTGTGGTGTAATGGTAAGAAGTGCGCGCTTCCATTCCGCGACGCCTGGGTTCAAGCCCTGGTCAAAGCAACATCGCAAAAAAATTGAAAAAGGTTTGTTCTTAACAGCGGTCGTCCCTCGGCAGGCAATGGCAAACCTCCGAGTGTAGTTTTGCCATGAACAACAGCTTCTCATAAAAATACAATCGCCGTTCGGAGTCCGCGTAAAACTGTATGTCCCTCCGCTTTGTGTGACAACATCAAGGCGCACGCCACAAGTCGGAGGAGAGGCTCGGCCAAACACTAACATATGTGTAAGCGCCAATCCATTGAAGACGAAGATCAAGATCAAGATGAAGATGAAGATGAGAATTAAAATTAAGATGAAGATGAAGATGAAGATGAAGGTGAAGGTGAAGATGAAGACGAAGACGAAGACGAAGACGAAGACGAAGATGAAG
>NW_023458555.1:71546901-71554898 GCF_013731165.1 Rhagoletis pomonella | reverse complement strand
AAAAAACTAATTATTAAATCTGCTTTAAGTATTTATTACCAAAATGTAAGAGGCTTAAATACTAAATTAACGAACTTATACTTTAAAGGCCTTGAATGTAATTATAATATTCTTTCTTTTACTGAAACTTGGCTGAAACCTCACATTTTCAATTCAGAGATTCTTCCAAATAATTATCATATCTATAGACAAGATAGGGAGGACAGATCGGCGGTGGCGTACTCTTCGCTGTAGACTCTTCAATACCATCTGAAGAGGTTAGTCTTCCACACATTGATTCAGTAGAGTTCAAATGCATTCGTGTACAGGCTGGGAAAGGGTCTATTTACTTAGCTCTATGCTATATCCCTCCCCGATCTGACACATTGGTGTATTCACGACTCATCTCTTTACTGAAATCAGTTAATTTACCGACTAAACCCTCTGACTCAATGATTGTGTTGGGTGATTTTAATTTACCAAGCATATCATGGAACATCATTGACAATGATATCGTACCTTCCGCGTCTAGTGCGTGCAACAACGTATTTTTAGAGGAGATGGCTGAACTCTGCCTAACTCAGGTTAATGTACTTCACAATAAGTTTGGTAAAGTATTAGATCTTGTTTATGTTGATGATGCATCTAGGGCCGTTGTAAATAAGTGTGATCCACTAGTTTTGCCCGAAGATGTCTATCACCCTGCTATGGAGGTATCTTACGAAGTTATAAGTGATGGTCAAAATTGCAGTACACAAGCATACGAACCAAATATTCGCTTTGATTTTTCAAAAGCCAACTTTAAAATGCTTAATAAAGAACTGTCTAAATTGTCGTGGCCTGCATTTAAAGAAAATATTGAACAAAGCGTTGCACTTTTTAACTTTACTTTACATAAATTATTTGAAAAGCATGTGCCTAAACGCATGTATGTTCCTGAAGAGCAAACACAGTTATGGTTCACTAAAGAACTGAAAAATTTGAAAAACAGAAAGTCGCGTTATTTTAGATTACACAAAAAAACCGCAAAATTACGCAAAAATATTTTGGGTAGGCGTCGGGGCCAATGATAACCATCAGTTACCACCTCTGCATGGTTATAAGCAGGGAACGGATTTTATGGAAATTGCCTTTTTTTCTGCTAAAGAGATAGAGTATATTCGATTAAGAATGTCCACGATTTAGCTCTCCCTGATTCCATATATACACATTTGATGTTGCCTTTTTTTGCCTGTTTTAAGATATTTGCCTTTTTTTTGCCTTTTTTAAGATATTTGCCCTTTTTTGCTTTTTCTACCTTTAAAAAAGTGTTTATAGCATATAAAATTTTGTGACAGCTAAAATTTGACACTCCTTTATCTAGATTTGTATTTTGGAAGTAGGAGAATGGGGAAGAATGTGATCGCCCTTTGCGAAATCGGTAGTAGAAAGGTACTACAAAAAGTACGAATAGTATACAATTAGAAGTAAAATATGTATTATTTATTCTATGCGATTTTGCTATATATTTGGTGTTTTAATAAAAATTCTAAACAATACATAAATATGTGCATTTTTGATTTAAGTTATTCATCATTTCCTGAAACCGACCGTTCATCTATGCAAAAACGAAAACTGCACATCAATACAACTTTTTATGCTCATTTCAACCATGCCAAAATTATTTGGCGCAAGTAAAAAACTCAAGACGTTCTAGAAGGTTAAAGTTCAGTTTTTAAATTTTTTAAATATTTATATCTTACGAACTGTAGGTATAACCGATAAAAAAAGCTAATGACGCCACCATAAAGATAATTAATTTTTCCTTCAGCTGGTGTACATAATTTATAGCTTCTTGTATTTTTAAACCAAAACCACTCAAAAACGAAGACATGTTACTTTTTTTGAAAAAAACTGCATAATTAATGGTAAATAAGTTTATATTATTTAGAAAGTACAAGTTATTTTCTTTAATTCGATATTACATATTTTATCATGATGTCCTTTGGTGTTTCTACAATTCAGTGATAATAAAAGATACAAATAAACAAAGCAAATAAACCTCTTATATCTTCGTTATTTTTTTCCAGCGCCAAAAAATTTGGTATCGTTGTAATCAGCGTAAAAAATTCTATCTATCGGCATTTTTGGTTATTTTATAGCTAAACGGTCACTATTCTGCACTTGTTCTAGAAAATTACGCAAACGAAGGTGATGCCAACGAATATTTAGTATGACGAATTTTTGATTTTACTACTAATATCACTAGAAACTGTAGTGTAAGCAACATTCTGCACAAGTAAAGGAGCCGATTTTATGTGTGGGAGCGAGAAGACTGTTTTATTACAAAACCTTTCTATTATTGAATCATGCACATTGCCCTTGCGGCTTATAGAAGCGCAGAGACCTCTTGCCAAATTGGTGTTGGAAAAAATCAAAGCCATTTTCACACCTAACGAAGGCTTGGATACAATAAGGGGTGTGGATAAAATTATAAAGGGCGAGGAAAACGCCCTTATTCCTGATAATATGAACATTTCAAACATTCCTTAGTTAAATTGGGCGCCGCTTGTATCTTCTTACGTCGAGCACACATTTAGTATATTCAAGGCTTTTCTTCGCGAAAATCGAATGAAAATGCTGCCGGAAAACTTCAAAATGCATCTTGTGGATCAATGTTTCTACAACTATACAGATTATAAAGTTTTATGAGTTAGAAACCCGAAAGGATAAAATAGTCAAAGATTCAAAGTACAAATTTTTCATATAATGAAACTAGTTCATAGTTTTTCTCTTTTTACTTGTAATATAAACATTTCTAAAATAAATGTATTTTTTGATTGTTCTTCGTATTTTCTATCTTTTTAGTGCCTTATTTTGCTGTTTTTGCAATACCTAGTGCCTTTTCCTGCCTTTTTCGCTATTTTGTTTTGCCTTTTTTTTTGCCTTTTTTGCAACACCTAGTGCCTTTTCCTGCCTTTTTCGCTATTTTATTTTACCTTTTTCAGCCTATTTCGTTATTTTATTTAGCCTTTTTTATAGGTTTTTATGTCCTAAAAATCCGTTCCCTGGTTATAAGTCATGCAGAGTCCCTACGGCTTGTAGCGTTGTGGCTTTGCCGCTTAAACTCTGTAAGAGTTTTGGGGGTGTGCGTCAAGTGGGAGTGTTGAGCACCGGTTATTTATTTAAATGAGAAAAGTGGGTAGGCGCTGTGGCCAATGGTAGCTCTTGTACCACCTCTGTATGCCGAAAGCCATACAGAGCCCCGTGAGACAACTCCGGAGGAGTTGTGATGCATCAAGCGGGATTGTTGAGCATGATTTAGTAGGTTTTGTTCTGCGGCGGTTGAGAAGTGCATAAAAAATGCAAATCCAATGATGAACGAGTGAATTATTTTTAAACACAAGTGCGTGTGTTTATTCGCTGTACTTGGTTTTAAGCGGGAGTGCAATACAAGTGCGTGGGTGTGTTCACTGTTCTTTGTTTATGCTGGAAATGCATAAGTCGCTTAAACATCCTGGCCCCCTAGACGACTTGCCGTCTAGTGGATGTAAAATAAGCCGCGAGTATCCGGCTCTAAGGACCATGTTTAACTCAGTGAGAAGGCAGGACCAGGATGAATGTATTTGCATAAAAATTTATTAAAGCGAAAATATTTTGGGTAAGCGTCAGTTACCACCTCTGCATGGTTGTAAGTCATGCAGAGTCCCTACGGCTTGTAGCGTTACTGAGTAACGAATACAACCCCTGACTCGAAGTACCGAATCATTACTCACATAATAATCTCGTTACTCGCATGTTCCGTATATGCACCATCAACGAAAATCAATACAACACAACATATTGTGCGGTAACGAAACTGTTTTTCGCATCGATACTAAAGTGTGTTGCCTGTATATGTACGTACATGCATGCATGATTCCTGTGAGGTACAAGTGCTTGATTGTGGCTGCATTTCTCTATTCATTCTGAACGTTAGGAATAAATTTTTTTGTTTATTTATTCTTTAGAACGTTCCTGATGATATTTTGACGTATATTTCAAACGCATTATGTTTATTCCGGCTGTGAAATGGGACTATCCGGAATGTATAAAGAAACGCAGCCTGTATCAAATTGTTCGAATCGATACAAAAATATGTTGCGTGTATACATATGTATATTAGACTGCATCACCAAAAAAAGTTGCGGTTTTTCCGCAGGGTTTACAAAATTTATTATATTTTAAGACGTCCACCAAAATATTTCGGAAAAATATCAAGATTTAAGCGAGCTGGACGGATTTGAAAATACCTCCAAAAATGAAGTTTTTTATGAATAAAAATAGTTTCTTAAAGAACTTTTTGTAAAAAGTCCCCTCAGATGACAAATTAGATTAAGATTAAAAAATCTGCATAAAAATATTTTAAAATCTTTTCAACGGAATCGTAAGAATGCGATTTTTGATGCTGTTTTTTTTTTGTTTTTTTCAAAGATTGGTCTACGAAAAACTTGAATAACTGGGCCAAAAATGTTTTGATGCAAATATTTTAAGCTTAAGCCTTTTTGTCATTTGAGGGGATTTTTTCAAAAAAGATCTTTAAAAAACTATTTTTATTCATAAAAAACTCCATTTTTTGAGGTATTTTCAAATCGGTCCAGCTCACTTAAATCTTAATATTTTTCCGAAATATTTTGGTGGACGTCTTAAAATGCCCCGTGAGTTGTCTCCGGAGGAGTTGTGATGCATCAAGCGGGATTGTTGAGCATGATTTGGGGTGCCAGCAATTAACTACTTTAGTAGGTTTTGTTCTGCGGCGGTTGAGAAGTGCATAAAAAATGCATACCCAATGAAGAACGAGCAAATTATTTGTAAACAAAAGTGCCTGTGTTTATTCGCTGCACTTGGTTTTGGGCGGGAGTGCAATACAAGTGCGTGTGTGTGTTCGCTGTTCTTTGTTTATGCTGGAAATGCATAAGTCGCTTAAACACACTTTATCACTTTCTTCAGCAAATGTCTCTTAAGGTTTTTTTTTTACCTTTTTTATTAAATAACTTTAGTCTTACTTAAAACTTTTTGTGGCGTATGTTTCGGCGGGTAAAAATAGTTCGCACTCGGGCAATTCCGACTTTCAGCACTGACTTTCTCCGAAGAATCTCGGTTTAGGCTTCAGCTCGATATTTAAACATTCTTCTCAGCCTTTGTTTTGTTACGGTTATTCGCGGTTATCCTTTTGTTTACAAACGCATACATTCGTATGTGCACAGTCCGGCCAATAGCAAGATTGTATATCACGTCATCGAACAAGTTGCATCGCAACCGCTACTTTGACTTTTGACTTTATGTCTTTATGGTAGCGAGTGGAAAGTTTTCACTTTGTTTATATTTGATATGTCTACTGTTATAACTAGGGCGGCTGGGGTGGTTCGAAAAGGGTTATTTTTTTTTGTTTACTTCGACTTAGAATATACATGCATATACATACACATGTTCATGCATATACCTACATATATGTATGTGTGAGTATGAGTGTGATGATCTAAGCAAACGTCAAGCTGTGAAGTTGTACTTTATTGTGCTCTGATTTTGGCTTTCTACTTACTAAGTTCATTGTGCTAATTCTGTATTAAAGTAGAGATAAAAAGTGCGTTTGAGCATCAGAGTGTGAAATAATTGAAGCTAAGTGAAAGTTATTGGTTTTATAATAAAGTAAATTTAATTAAATTTCACTAACATACATTCTAATTTTGCCGAGTCATTTGTTGCTATCATTGTTGTTGTATCCTTTGTAGTTAACTTTCATTTTGTTTTTCCACATTTGTTCTACTCTTTTGGTTTACTTCTTCTAGTAATTCTTGTCACAGCTGTTTGCGTTGCGTTTATTAAGTGTCATAATTACAGCGATACTCAAACTGTTCGCTACATTTATTTAAAGCTATTTACATCAGCTCCTTAATTGTTATAATTTATTTTGTTTGTCTTTTATTAACGAGTGTATTACATAAATTTTCAATATGAAGTGTGATCTTGATACTTGTCAAATTAAAAGCGATTCTGAACGCTACTTATCGTGCTGGCTGTGTGATGGTATTTACCATCTGAAATGTGCTGGTTTGACGGGAAGAATTCTGGACGCTATTAATGATGGCAAGGGCCTTCGCTGGTCTTGCGTAAAGTGCAGGTCAACCGAAGTTGATCTTTTCAAGCTATTTAGGCAAACTAAAAATGGTTTTACAGAAATAGGAAGAGAATTGTCGGTACTGACAGAAAAATTTAAGCATTATGAAAATATGTTTAAATCATTCAAATGCTTAGATACCTTGCAATCTGTTAAGGATATCCGTGTGTCTAAACGTAAGCGTCTTCATAGTCCATCTAAGGAAATTGCTGCCGTTGCACGTCAGAATAATCTTCCGACGGACTTAATTAATTTATCCTCTCCGTGTCCTCCAGCATCAGAATCCTCAGCCTCAAAAGACCGTGCAACGAAATCTGCTTCGGATAATAAAGAGCCTGAAGTATCTTCCCCTTCCCCCATTGAAGTGGTGGCATCATCTTCAAAGCCTCCACCGCCTTCCCTATCCTCAACTACTAACGCAGAAACTCAACCCCCTCCACCGGTAGTCCAGTCTGATACGAGGAAACTAGTTGTGGTTCCGCCAAAGAAGTCAATCTTTGTTTCTAGATTTTCGAGAGACACTACCGAAGACGATATAAAGCTTTACATCTCATCAAAAATTACAACTGTCGACTTAAGCATCAGAAAATTTAATTTTAATTACGAAAGAAATATTGCTTCATTTAAAATTGACGTAAATTTAGATAATTTTAATGCGCTGCTTAGTAGTTCTTTTTGGCCCCCCGGAGCTTTCGTTCGTGAATTCGAATATAGGCCCAAAAAAGTAAATAACTTAGCTAATATTCCCCGTCATAACACTGAATCAAAAAACTAATTATTAAATCTGCTTTAAGTATTTATTACCAAAATGTAAGAGGCTTAAATACTAAATTAACGAACTTATACTTTAAAGGCCTTGAATGTAATTATAATATTCTTTCTTTTACTGAAACTTGGCTGAAACCTCACATTTTCAATTCAGAGATTCTTCCAAATAATTATCATATCTATAGACAAGATAGGGAGGACAGATCGGCGGTGGCGTACTCTTCGCTGTAGACTCTTCAATACCATCTGAAGAGGTTAGTCTTCCACACATTGATTCAGTAGAGTTCAAATGCATTCGTGTACAGGCTGGGAAAGGGTCTATTTACTTAGCTCTATGCTATATCCCTCCCCGATCTGACACATTGGTGTATTCACGACTCATCTCTTTACTGAAATCAGTTAATTTACCGACTAAACCCTCTGACTCAATGATTGTGTTGGGTGATTTTAATTTACCAAGCATATCATGGAACATCATTGACAATGATATCGTACCTTCCGCGTCTAGTGCGTGCAACAACGTATTTTTAGAGGAGATGGCTGAACTCTGCCTAACTCAGGTTAATGTACTTCACAATAAGTTTGGTAAAGTATTAGATCTTGTTTATGTTGATGATGCATCTAGGGCCGTTGTAAATAAGTGTGATCCACTAGTTTTGCCCGAAGATGTCTATCACCCTGCTATGGAGGTATCTTACGAAGTTATAAGTGATGGTCAAAATTGCAGTACACAAGCATACGAACCAAATATTCGCTTTGATTTTTCAAAAGCCAACTTTAAAATGCTTAATAAAGAACTGTCTAAATTGTCGTGGCCTGCATTTAAAGAAAATATTGAACAAAGCGTTGCACTTTTTAACTTTACTTTACATAAATTATTTGAAAAGCATGTGCCTAAACGCATGTATGTTCCTGAAGAGCAAACACAGTTATGGTTCACTAAAGAACTGAAAAATTTGAAAAACAGAAAGTCGCGTTATTTTAGATTACACAAAAAAACCGCAAAATTACGCAAAAATATTTTGGGTAGGCGTCGGGGCCAATGATAACCATCAGTTACCACCTCTGCATGGTTATAAGCAGGGAACGGATTTTATGGAAATTGCCTTTTTTT
>NW_023458555.1:71546462-71546801 GCF_013731165.1 Rhagoletis pomonella | reverse complement strand
GGTTATTGTCCGATTTTAAACATTTTCGGCCATTTGGTATGCTGTACCAGGGTCAACAACTGTGCCAAGTTTGGAAGAAATTGGTGCAGCGGTTTCCAAAATATACACATGTAACTATAAGTGGGCGTGGCTACGCCCATTTTTCAAAAATTTTTAATGTTCTTATTTCTCGTCTAAAAGTTATTCTAAATGTCAATTTTGAGTGAATTATCTTCAGTAGTTACTAAAATATCGCAGTTTTCGTATTTCTGAAAATTACCGTTATATGGGAGGTAGGCGTGGTTATTGTCCGATTTCGCCCATTTTCAATACCATCCGTCCCACGCCCAATAGAAGTGC
>NW_023458555.1:71545560-71546362 GCF_013731165.1 Rhagoletis pomonella | reverse complement strand
GACGGACGGACGGACGGACGGACGGACGGACAGACAGTCACCGCTTAATCGATTTCTCTTTTCATTCTGATCATTTATGTATACATTTGTCTATATCTATCTCGATTCGTTTTGCCTGTTACAAACAACCGTTATGTGAACAAAGTTATAATACCCTTGTGCACAAGTGCGCTCGGGTATAAAAAAAGCAAATAAGCAAATGGATGTATAGAATTGACAACAACAATCACGCTGTCGAGTATAAATAGCAGCAAATCAGCTGCACTTGATAGTAGTTGGTTGAATAAGGAAAATGAATTAGCAACAAGAGTTTACGGAATGTACATAGCTCAGTAGTTAACGCTTCTGACTTTGAACATTGATTACGCAGGTTCGATCCCTGCTGAACTCTAGAAAAAAAAAGAAGTCTGATGAGGAGATGTGGTGATCTCCGAAATAGTGCTATAACTTCAACCGCTTAGACTTTGTTGCTTTTTCAATTTTTCCTAATAAACAATCGTGGTACAAAGCTCAATAAAAAATATTAAATATAAAATTTTAATAAGCCACAATAACATTGACAAATACATAGTTTAGGAAGAGCCTGCCTGAAACTATACAAAAACAAGTAAGAAAGTCTAAGTTCGGGCGGAGCCGAACATTAAATACCCGGCGCAAGTATTAAAGATATGTTTTCCACCTTGCCGAAAGCTACCGCTACATGATAAGCCGGGGTGTATACATTTTAAGTAAATTAGCGTCCTTAATTTGTTATTTGAAAAGCGGCCGTAATTTAAGACCGATTTCAACAATTTTCAACGGT
>NW_023458555.1:71543967-71545460 GCF_013731165.1 Rhagoletis pomonella | reverse complement strand
AGTTCCCTACATACATACGTATATGAGGAGCTTAAACCAGGTAAGAACAAGTAAGAAAGTCTAAGTTCGGGCGGAGCCGAACATTAAATACCCGGCGCAAGTATTAAAGATATGTTTTCCACCTTGCCGAAAGCTACCGCTACATGATAAGCCGGGGTGTATACATTTTAAGTAAATTAGCGTCCTTAAATTTCGACATATTGAAATTTCAAGCATTTCTGAAATTTATTGTTATTTGAAAAGCGGCCGTAATTTAAGACCGATTTCAACAATTTTCAACGGTTTGCTTTTATGTGGCAAGCACAATAACCATACCGAGTTTGGTACAAATTCCTAGAACGGTTAGCGAGATACATATATGTAATCACAAGTGGGCGGTGCCACGCCCATTTTCCAAAATTTTATCATAAACGTATTTCTTGGTAAAGACTTGTTGCAACCATCAGTTTTGAATAAATTAGCTTTGATATTTACTGATTTATCGAAGATTTTGTATTTCTCGAAATTACCGTTATATGGAATGTGGGCGTGGTTATTGTCCGATTTTAAAAAGTTTCGGCCATTTGGTATGCTGTACCAGGACCAACAACTGTGCCAAGTTTGGAAGAAATTTGTGCAGCGGTTACCAAGATATACACATGTAACCATAAGTGGGCGTGGCTACGCCCATTTGCCAAAATTTTAAAATATTCTTATTTTTCGTCTAAAACTCATTGTAAATATCAATTTTGAGTGAATAATCTTCAGTAGTTACTAAAATATCGCAGTTTTCGTATTTCTGAAAATTACCGTTATATGGGACGTAGGCGTGGTTATTGTCCGATTTCGCCCATTTTCAATACCATCCGTCCTACACCCAAAAGAAGTTCACGTACCAAGTTTCATTAAGATATCTCAATTTTTACTCGACTTATCGTGTGCACAGGCGGACGGACGGACGGACGGACGGACAGACAGTCACCGCTTAATCGATTTCTCTTTTCATTCTGATCATTTATGTATACATTTGTCTATATCTATCTCGATTCGTTTTGCCTGTTACAAACAACCGTTATGTGAACAAAGTTATAATACCCTTGTGCACAAGTGCGCTCGGGTATAAAAAAGAATGTGCAAAAAACTAAACAAAAGCAATTAAGTGCGAGAATTCAAGATGATCGCGGCGTAGCTGCGGATCAGCGGCGTAGGCGCTGCGCTGGCCTGTTACGCTCCTGCTGTGGATGCTGCCCCACGATGTCACGCTCTCCGCTGCTGCACTGCTCTCCGTGGCTTGATGCTCCTTCTCGCTTATTACTTTCCCGGTGTTAACTAGTATGAACATGCGTGTGAAGATATATATATATATAAGTTGGAATATTTGGAAGATTTGGACGGAACAAATTATCAACCACTGGATCTTCACACGCATGTTCATACTAGTTAACACCGGGAAAAAAAATCAAAAAATTTATTTCTTTATTTATATTTGTTTACTGAACACAACTGGCACTCGG
>NW_023458555.1:71542724-71543867 GCF_013731165.1 Rhagoletis pomonella | reverse complement strand
TCTGAGTATATATATTTAAGTATAATGTTATGGGGTGCACTCTACAATAATTTGAGTTATGAATTTTTTTTACACCGAAGTTGAGTAAAATGAGTACGTTACAATTAAAAAAAAAATAAAATTTTGTTTAGGATTTTTTTTGAGTATGCAATTTTGTAGCCCATTAAATTTGAGTATAATAAAGTGCAAGTGTTAAGCTACTGCAAAATTGCGTTGATTTTTAATATTGTTTATGCTCACGGCTTCTTGCACTTTTCCCTTATCGATGAAAATGCCTAAAACCGTTTTCAAAGAGAATTTAAAAAAAAATTAACGGCAGTTTTGCAATCGCTTAACACTTCCACTTTATTATACTAAAATTTAATGGGCTATAAAACTGCATATTCAAAAAAAATCTAAAAAAGTTTAAAAAATTTGTAAATTGGTAATGTACTCATTTTACTCAACTTCGATGTAAAAAAAAAAATCATAACTCGAATCATTGTAGAGTGAACCCCATAACATTATACTTAAATATTGCGCAATACTCAGAGCTACCATTGTGATCTTTTCCAATTTTTTTTAAATGGCATATTTTCAAAAACTAATTTTTTTTTATCAAAAAATTTGTATATGGAAAATTTTTCAAGAAAAAAATTAAAAAATATTTTTTTCGTAGGGAATTTTGATGTGTGTATGTGTGATTTTATCGATAAAAACGTTTTAATTGCGTATGCATGTTCACTTTGAGCAAATTGTGAGCACTGGTTGGGGAAATCTTCGGTAGATTGGGCAAATCGCTAATTGGGCCCCAATTGGGCCAAAATTAGAGGCCAATTGGGCAAAACTTTTAGGTCTGATCGGGCAACCTTAAAAAATTTCCAGCAAGGAAATTTTGTCATAATGGGCAACAATTTTTGTGCCCTCAACTGGCACGAAAATCTGCTTGCATCATATAAGTGCATTTTCAGAAAAAAAATCATAGCTCGAAAACGACGAATTTTAGCATATTGCTACTCGTACTGAAAATAGTTTATACTATTCCCTAATAGACAAAAAAGTTTGAGAGAAAAAAAAGATGTGACAATTTGGAAAAAATCAATTTGAAAAAAAAAAATTTTTTTTGTTTATAAACAATAATTAATTATTAATAAACAATTACTG
>NW_023458555.1:71540552-71542624 GCF_013731165.1 Rhagoletis pomonella | reverse complement strand
CAAGAAAATTAAAAAATATTTTTTTCGTAGGGAATTTTGATGTGTGTGTGTGATTTTATCGATACAAAACGTTTTAATTGCGTATGCATGTTCACTTTGAGCAAATTGTGAGCACTGGTTGGGGAAATCTTCGGTAGATTGGGCAAATCGCTAATTGGGCCTCAATTGGGCCAAAATTAGAGGCCAATTGGGCAAAACTTTTGGGTCTGATCGGGCAACCTTAAAAAATTTCCAGCAAGGAAATTTTGTCATAATGGGCAACAATTTTTGTGCCCTCAACTGGCACGAAAATCTGCTTGCATCATATAAGTGCATTTTCAGAAAAAAAATCATAACTCGAAAACGACGAATTTTAGCATATTGCTACTCGTACTGAAAATAGTTTATACTATTCCCTAATAGACAAAAAAGTTTGAGAGAAAAAAAAGATGTGGCAATTTGGAAAAAATCAATTTGAAAAAAAAAAAAATTTTTTTTGTTTATAAACAATAATTAATTATTAATAAACAATTACTCAAGTTTAGTTCACTAGATCGATTCAGTAGAGCAATATCTGCAATTAAAAAAAAAAATCGTTAGAATCCTTGCTTTTTTGCGGCAGTTATAAACGATTTCATCAAAAGTTGCTATTAAGAGAGGAAAAAAGAAGCGTTCGTACTCAAAAAGAAAAAAATTCATTATTCGAAAAATTCGCATTTCTGAGCAAAAAGAAAAAATACGTGTCTCCTTAAATTGTTCAAGGAACAATCCCTATGAGTTTTATCGCTATCTTAAATTTACTTTCCGCCGGCCTGGGTGATTTGAGATGGAATGAGCCATATATATATTCATCTTGAATCGGCTGTCGTTACATGTAATTCGAAATTAGTCTTACAAGTTTTCATAAAAGTGTCTTGATACACGAGAGGGAACTAAAGATGTCGGGAAAAACATCGATGCATCGAAATATCGATGCTTTGCTATGCATCGAGAATTTTTCACTCGATGTATAAATAGTCTATGCATCGATGTTTTTTGAGAACTCACATCTCCGTTACATTGTATTTTAATTGTTAAAAAAGGAGAAGTGACTTTGACGAAAAAATTTAAATGGTGGCAAGAAGTTCCGTTAAAAACATAATTAGCTCAAATGGAGTAATTTATTTAAAATTTTCTAAAATTTTGCTACTAACATATTTAGTTGTGAAACATTATCTGAAAAATCCTATGCAAATGGATTCATTGATGTATGCCCTTCGATGCATCGAAAAATATCGATGTACATTTCGACGCATTGAATCAAAGAAAAACATCGATGTATTTTTGCCAATGACATCCCTAGAGGGAACATTAAGGCTAATTTCATCCAGAAGAAGCAGACTTGAAATTGAGCCTGTCAGTCATTTATACATAAAAATTGTACCGAGCATTTCCCTGCGACTGACAAGTGTAGGAAGATTAATAAGTTTTAATCGGCTCGTATAAGGTGGAAGGTTGTACTGAGAATCCCAAAGGAAATTTCTTAAAGCAAAAATAGGAATTGTTTCTGAATTGTTTCTATCTTGTCTGTGTAAATTTGATACCTTGGATTCCAAATCAACGAACCGTATTCCAGAATCGGTTTAACTAATATTGTAAACAGGGTTTTAGTGATATAAGGGCAGGCCCGCCGAAAGGGAGGGGGGAGGGGGTGACTCCCCCGGGCTTCTAAAGGGGCTGGCAATATCAGAACCATTACTTTTTATTATTTTTTTACAATGTAATTGCTCCTTCGTTACTGGATTTTATTATAAATATATTCTGATTCGTGATGATTGTTTCCTACTCCATAAATTAAAAAAAATGATCATATGGCCCAAAACGCGAACTGTTACAATACGTGTCGGTTCATAGTGCTTTTCAAATACCGCTGAACTCGCTGGGATACAATCTTCGGATAGTTTTTCTTACATCTGAAAGTATAGCTCGAGGCAAAGAGCTCATGAGGTCCATGCATCAGCTCTTATGCAGAAGATGGTCAGATGAACGCATGCCCGGCGACTAGAGTTTAAGTGTGTTCTGCCCGATCCACAAGACAGGCGACCTCGCCATTT
>NW_023458555.1:71536244-71540452 GCF_013731165.1 Rhagoletis pomonella | reverse complement strand
CTCTCACGAATTCTGCTGCAATCGGCGCAATCTTGTATTCTATCATTTTTGGGTTGCGCCCATCACGGTACCGCTATTCCTCTCTCAGTGAATTTGACAGAATCCTTGTTTGTATGACGTTCAAAAGCATATTGAGAACCTTTTTCCTCTGCGTTGAAAGGGTTAAAAAGCGTTTCATATATGACAGACTCCGCATTAAAGGGTTAAATGCTGCATTCCATTATCTCTTTTCTAAGCGAAGATCTACGATTTTGAAAAAAAAACTCGTGTTTTGCATATAGTGCGTCGCCTGTGGGCATTCTTTCATATATGTATGTATGTGCCATTTCTACCGTTATATCTTTTTTGCCTACTCGGTTATTCCCTGGGGAATTCATGCTTTATTTAAATTTAAGAAGTTAAATTACTACACCATTTTAATTAATTAGTGTGTAGTCCAGTTTTGTTTTGTAGAAGTTTCGTTAGTATACACTTCAGTTTTTACACATTGAATATATCTGCATATTTATATAATTACGCGTTTCTATTTACATTTATTTATATACAAGTCTACAAAATCTTATTACTTATAAAGCGATTTTTAATCTTCGTTGCTTAACACACATTTTTTCAGTTACTTCTTGTGTTGTAATCGGCACATCATTATGTACCGCTAACATCGTTAAACCATTCAGCCGCTCCTTAATTGTATAAAAAGAGGGGACAAATAAGATCGCATATTCAACAATTGAGTAGTCCACTTGCAAAGTGCGCTATGTAAATTTTTTTAGATTTTTAGTTTTTGGTGGGTTTCATGTCCACTAACAGCAGAGTGAAAAATTTTTCTATATTCTGAAAAAATAGCATGAAATGTTAACTACTCTTGCAAAAGTCGCTATAATACTTGTTTATACACGTTCAAATGTCTCCTCTTCGTATGAACTTAGAAAACTGCAAGAAAACGTGGTAGTTTCGGTGCCTAGTGGAAGAGATCGCAAAAAAGAAGCAAACCAATCTTCCTAGAGGAGAGAACGCGAAAAGATAAAAAAGTAGCTATGTAAAAGTTACTGTTTCAAAACTTGCAATATTGAATTATTACATATTATAAAATATATAATAAAATTTAATGGTGTACAAAACAGCAGACTCAAAATATTTCACAAAGGTTTATATCAAAAGCTCGAAATTTTTATGAAAGTTTTCTGGTTTTTTAATGTTGCACAAAGATTTAAACTCGGATTTATACAATTTTCGTTAAAGAATAAAAATTAACAAATAATAAAATAAATAGCCAAATCTTGTCACATTTGCGAGTTTCGTAGTTATGATAAGCACTATACATATATTTAAGAAAATCTCTTGTTTTAGTTAAAGAAGTTATTGCTTCTATATGAAGCTGATGTCGACATTTTGTTTTAAGATTTAGTACCGAAAATATTTTATCAAACTTTTCCTAGGAGTGGGAAGCTGATAGCACACCTTGCGCTATGTTATAATAGTTCGTTCAAGACATTTTAATTCTTTTTCAAAACTTATAAAGGCAAAATCGAAAAGGTTAAAACAAAAAGACAATACATCAATTACCCGCGGTGATTTTCCAGAGCTACATATATTTAGTATTCATCACAAAACTGTACTAAAAAGTTTTGCATAGTAGGAAAGTATACTGTGAACGAAATTGTATCAAAAAAGTACAATTGTAGCAAAAATGCCAAAACTGTTTCGCCTGCCTTGACGCTCTTATATTTCCACACACCATAAGCCCTTTAAGTGTTTATAGCATTACTTCGTTTTACTTCACTTTCCACATATTAAATTTATCTCCACAATAAATAAAAATTTCTTTGAAATATATGATTTATTTAACCAAAATCAACAATTTTTGCTAAAATTCTTGTTAAGTAGTAAGTATGGCAAAGCAACTTTTCGCAAAAAGCTGAGATCAAATACGGACGCGCATATAAAAATCCGGGCAAAGGAAATTATTAACATTTTACCATATTATAAGAAAACGAATAAAGTACTGGTCAAAATAATATCACCACAACATTTTTAGCAGTTTTGACTATTTTTTGTTTGTTTAAGTATGTCTACTAATATTTTATAAAAGTTGTACAAAACATAAAAAACTACAAAATCATTCAAATTTCAAGCTTTTTAATTCGAGTTTCTATACAAATTTTGTGTAATCGGTTTTATAGCTTATTAAATTTTACTATAACTCAGTGTAAGCTTATAGTAGCTAAAAATTCCAATAACTCTGTTTTGAAGGTAAGAATACGTATTTAAAAATTTTATTTGATTATAATGTAACTTCTTCTTTTAGATTGCAAAACAGCAGCGACTTAGTCACGTTCTTAAGGTATATATTGAGACTTTTTATATGTTTATAAATTCTAATTGATGTTTGTTTGTTTGTTTACAAATTTGGGATTCACCATCAGCACCTTCAACGCTTGCATCTTCATCGAGGAGCATCATCAGAACCTTCTGCCCTCAGCTTCTTCATCGCCAGGAGCACCACCAGTACCTTCTGCCCTCAGCTCCTTCATCGCCAAGAGTACCATCAGTACCTTCCGCCCTCAGCACCTTCAACGCCAGGAGTACCTTCAAAGTGTAGTTCAAACTTGTCAAATTTTGCAAAGTTGTAAGAAAACTTAATTTTTCTGAACCACCATAAATGATTTGCAACTGTTACTATATATCAAAAGAAAGGTAAACCGATGATTATAACACCGTTATCGTTTACGTTTTCCTAAAAATTTTGCAAATTTTTTAAACAGCTATATGTAAGCAGTGAAAAAGTGGTAAAATTTTGCAAAGTTATAAGAAAAGTGAATTTTTGTAAACCACTTAAAATATTTTTTAACTACTAATATATATCAAAACAAAGGTAAACCGACTACCTTTCTTTGATTATAACACCGTTAAAATCGTTTTACCTTTTCATAAAAATTTTGCAACTTTTGTAAACAGTTATATGTAAGCAGTAAAAAAGTGGTCTAATTTTGCAAATTTATAAGAAAAGTGAATTTTTGTAAACCATTTCAAATATCTTTTAACTACTAGTATATATCAAAACAAAGGTAAATTAATTACCATTCTCTTGATAATAATATTCTTAAAATCTATTAACTATTTTATAGAAATTTTGCCACTTTCGAAAACATCTATATGTAAGTAGTGAAAAAGTCGTCAAATTTTGCAAAGTTGTAACAAAACTGAATTTTTGTGAACTAGTATAAATGATTTGCAACTGTTAATAAATCGATTACCCTTCTTTTGATTATAATATTGTTAAAATCAATTACCTAATTTATACAAATTTTGCAACTTTCGAAAAGATCTATATGTAAGAAGTGAAAAAGTCGTCAAATTTTGCAAAGTTGTAACAAAACTGATTTTTTGTGAACTAGTGTAAATGATTTGCAGATGTTAATAAATATCAAAAAAAGGTAAATCTATTACCTTTCTTTTGATTATAGTATTGTTAAAAACGCTTAACTTTTTTATAGAAATTTTGCAACTTTTGAAAACAGCTATATGAAAAGGAGTAGTAATAATAATAATCAATAAAGCAACCAGATATATAAGTAAAATTATCTTTATTATTAATGTTAATTATAATTTTTATTCATAATATTATATTATATTAGGTTAACAATGCATTTTGAAAAATAAATTTTGCAAAGTAATCAAAAAAATTTTAAGATTTTTTATTTAAAGTTTCTAAGGTTATTTTGAATTCGCTGTGAAGAAAATGCAACCCTGCGCCGGCTGAAGTGGTCAATGCTAGACGAGTGCAGCTATATGTTTTCCTTACGAAGTATCTGAATGATTGCGACAGTGATGCAAGGCTCACACGTACAGGGGGAAACTGGTGAAAATCTGCACACCGCCCATACAAAATTCAAAGATTTTTTACCAGTTTTGAAGTGAATGAAACCCGCGGTTTCACCAGATTTTTCACTACTTTTGGCTGGCAGGGATAATGAACAGAGGTGAGCACTACCACAAACAAGCGTGAGCTAAAAGTGAGAATGTGTTAGTGCACGATTGAGAGAAATATAGGTTGCGCCCACGGTGGAGAGAATACAGAGGTGGCGCCGATGACGATACCGCTACTCGGCTCTCAGTGATTTTGACAGAATCAGCTGTCATGAACCATGTCTTTCGTTCATGATCAGCTGTTTTGGTGACGTCATAGTAGAGAAGACAGCAGTAGTGAT
>NW_023458555.1:71502350-71536144 GCF_013731165.1 Rhagoletis pomonella | reverse complement strand
GCCAAAATCGCTTAGGCGGTTACAGCGCCAATTAAGAAGAAGAAGATAAGGTTTGGATTTAAATGGTATTTTTGAAGTAATTAACTATATTTTTATAAGGAATAAATAATAAATTAACTAAATAAAAATAGCCAAACTTGCTAAAAATGTCGCGCCCCAGTTTATATTTGGGTCACTGTATATGTGCTTAAAATAAAAATCATTGAAATCGGCCTAGTACTTGAAGACTTTTAGGATTAGAAAAAAATATTGCAAATAGCAAAATCGTCTAAAAACGGCTAATTTTTTTGGCAATGTGGCAAACAAATCGGCTGCCGGCTAAAACGAATTTTCTCCGGCTGTTTGCTTTTGAAATCGGCTAAATCTAGCCGGAAAACTTCTAAAATAGCAATATTGGTTTTATGAGCAAACATGCCATTCCGTATGACCGAGCGGTACCGTACCGGAGCTGCTTGAGCAAGCCTTTATAAAACAGCTCCTATGTATAAAATTTTATTTTGTTGTTTTAAATAGACAAGTTCTTTAAATGTAAAGTTTGTCTTAAGCAGAAGCGTTTTTCCAAAAAGCTCAAAATATAAAGTTTATTGTTTCCTTTTATTTATCAACTAGAAGACCCGGCGAACTTCGTTCCGCCCAAAATTAGATTTATAGTTTAAACATTTTGGTCCAACATTTTCTCCAACAGTCCGCGTTTACGATTTCCATTGGCACATTCGTCGGCTAGGAGTATGGTATGGTGGTCGTTTGCCGCCTTAAATAACCTAACGAAAGTGTTATGTTCATAAAGAAGTTCCCTGGCGGCAACAATGATCCGGATCTATAGTGAATCTGCCCTACAAACTTTATCTTATAGTTGGTGGCAATTTCAAAATGGGTGTGTATCGTTGTTAACTGAAATCCTATATATGTATGTACATTAGACTGCATCACTCCCCATACAAAAAAATCGGTACTGCATAAAAATAGTTTCTTAGAGATGTTTTTTGAAAAAATCCCCTCAAATGACAAAACGGTTTAAGCTTAAAAAATTTACATAAAAATATAAAAAAAAAAAAATTTTAAAGTTTGAACGGAAACGTAATATGTAATAAGATTTTTGATGCTGTTTTTTAACATTTTGTTAAAGATTGGTATAAGAAAAACTTAATAACTGAAGCTAAGCTCTTCCGATTTAGACTTGTGAGGTATCATTGGAAAGGTATTTTCTCACCCTTTTTATTTCTTTGCTAATAAGCTCATTCAAACTGTGAAAGAGAAAGGTAGGGATGAACGAACATTTGAAAAAAAAATTTGGACACGAATGACTTTTTTGCACATAAATAAAAAAAATGGGAAAATTCCTTTCCACCGAGATCCCATAAGTCTAAATCAGAATAGTTTTGGCCCAGTTATTTAAGTTTTTCGTATATCAATCTTTGAAAAAAGTAAAAACACAGCATTAAAATCTCATTATTACGATTCCGTTGAAAAGTTTTTTAAATATTTTTATGCAGATTTTTTAAGCCTACTCTGTTTTGTCATTTGAGGGGACTTTTTTCAAAAAGTTCTTTAAGAAACTACATGATTCAATAATACAAGGTTCGATAAACTGACAGTTGTCTCTCTCGCACCACTCCCTTAGCAGTGGCACCGTGTTGCTTCTTTGCAAATTTACTTGGAAAAAGTGTAGCTTTGGTGTGAAATAGAAGTATAAGCTTTTGTGCAATAAGTTTATTTGTATATGCATATGAAGCATATTTAATTGATGAAAACATAAATTGCTTTTAAATTGGATGTTTACATCAATCTCATAGTAGTTTTATTTTTAATTTTGAGTCTTTTTGCAGTTTTTATACAACTAAATAGCACATAAATAACGTAATTCACGTAGATATATCAATATTACGTTCAATATTTCGTTTAAAATCCCAAATTTCCTGCAAATAAATTACAATTTACAAAAGGAATTTCACTACTAATTGTCTACTTTGCGTACTTTTCTACTACAATTTTCGCACAAAGAGATTTCATTCTTCCCCTACCTCCATCTTTCGTAAATGCAACCTTTTGTAAGGGAGTGTCAAACCGCGGCTGTCAATAGTTATCTAACCTTGTATTATTGAATCATGATGAAACTATTTTTATTCTTAAAAAGCTGCATTTTTGGAGGTATTTCAAATCGGTACAGCTCACTTAAATCTTAATATTTTTCCGAAATGATTTGGTGGACGTCTTAAAATATAATACATTTTGTAGTCCCGGTGGAAAACCGCAACCTTTTTTGATGATGCAGTCTAATGTATATACACAGACTTATTTCGGATAAAATACCTTAAAAGCTGGTTTCATGAAAACAATTTAAGTGAAAAATGATTTTTTACTGCCAGGTTCCTTATTGAATTCAAGTAAAAAAATAAATTGTTATTAAACTGCTTTCATGAAACTGGTTTTTAAGGTATTTCGACAGGTAGTGATTTGAGATTTACCACTGCACAACTCAACCCTGGTGTCTCCGAATGAAGCTTTAACACATAATAATTTTGGCAAATCACATCCATTGGGCCAATCGTGACACAATGGTTCAATACGCCGATTTAGTCTGATATTCACGGCACCTTTTCTTACTTGTCGATTTTTAGTAATAACTCGACCTCAGCACCACTTGGCAGCTCTTTTTTGCAATTGGGCTGCCTTTACCGTTTCCGATACATGTTTTGAACATTCGCCAAATCGGATCAAAAAAAAGATTTTTAGTAATAACTCAACTCCAGCGCCAACTGACGGGTTAAATTGTAAAACTAAACTATCCAGAGACCCACTCAAACACACACACAAAACGTTGTTAAAATCCTTCCAGCCGTTAAGGATTTCACTAACAAATATGCCTACAAAATAATTATATACACATTCATATTCAAAGACTAGCAAATGCCTGGCTTGCTTCGCGACGCCTTATAAGAACTTTTACGTTGACCAATACAAAAATGGGGTTGCTATACAAAAAAGGTTTGTAATGTAAAATTTATTAGTTTAGGTTGAAAGGACTAAAGAGCAGAACCTTGCTTAACCAATAGGCCAAGAATAATAGCGCTGAGATAGCATTTGGGTTAAGTACTAATATTCTTCGATGTTATGAGCTTTTATTTCCACCTGCGAGATATCTGTACGTATTGCAAGGTTTGCCAAGAGTGCGAAATCTTCTATAATCCTCCTGTTCCCAGAATGAAAAACGGGGTCATTGATATTCCTACCGTATGTTTCTTAATCATTGATATTCCTACCGTATTCTTTTTTATCATAAAGTTAATACCCGTTACTCCTGGTCATA
This sequence comes from Rhagoletis pomonella, assembly GCF_013731165.1. Taxonomy (NCBI): domain Eukaryota; kingdom Metazoa; phylum Arthropoda; class Insecta; order Diptera; family Tephritidae; genus Rhagoletis; species Rhagoletis pomonella. Next base: position 71,532,837 of record NW_023458555.1, on the reverse strand, counting down.
CGATAAAGACGGGGCCTCTAAATATCTCGACTCCGGCGCCGTCTGTCGGCACCATTTTTTGCGATGCAGAGCAGAATTTCAAATTCATGTGACGTATGATTGCGAAATTATGGTTAATTAAAAATGTCACGCCTATGGGAGGTGCATCGCCCTTTGTCAGGTTTCATTTTTTTATACCCTAGATTACGTCCGAGGTCACTCTCTATATACCAGTTAAAGCCCCATGAAAATCTATTCCGTAGTTCCGGAGATTAGTGAGTTCCAACACCAATCCAACAAACCATCTACAGTTTTATTATAGTATAGATAGATTATTATTATTATTATTATTATTATTATTATTGGTTTATAAAACATATTCTGACAAACATATTCTGAGCGTTCAGAATATATGAGTCTGAAAGGAGTCCTAGGTGGGTAAGAAATATGAGCTTCAAAAACAAAAAAATGTGTGACACTTATATGAATATTTAAGGAGTTATAAATGGTCGAAGTTTGGAGCCAGCACTTTGTGGCTATATAAAAACCATAAAGACAAATTGAAAATATTTAGAAAACAAAAAACATACAAAATTTAGCTGCAGCTTCTGCTATTAAATGTATGTTGGAATGTTTATATGAACTGAGGTATGTATACATACATGTGTATAGTATTTGAAGTTCAATAAGAGTTGAAAAATAAGGCCAATATGGCTCAAAGGACAACATAAAATAAGAGTCCGAATGAAGTTATTTATGAGGACTATAAGACACATTTAAGAGCCTCAAAAAAACTCTGAAACGATTCATATATGAGGCCACAAATTGCTTTAAAAAGAGTCCAAAATTTGCCGTTTATGAAGCCAATAAGAGTCCAATATGACTTATTTGGAGGCTCATTTGATGTATGAATTTAAGCTCATATAAGTCGACCTTCGGAGGACGGAAAACACACTAATTTCGGGCTCTTAAATGAGCTTATTATGAGCGTAAAGGCTCCGAAATGGGACTCCTTAAAGACTCATTTATGACTCCAAATGTATATTTCATTGATAGGTACATATCTCTCGCTCATAGGGAAAGCACTTATTGAATTTTTTTTTCGTTTTGCGCATGCATTTTCTTTTTACTTTAAAATTTCAATACTTCACACAAATTAAAAAAGCGTTTTTCTCCATAAGTCAATGCTGAAACGACACGCTTTATTTCCTTTTAAATAAATTTCTTTTAATTCCGTAAATTAGAAATTCGCTAGAAATGCAAATACATAATTAATTCCAAATGTCGATTCTTGACTCGAACCATGATACAAAAAACAAGGTAGTTCCATTGTCACTTTTTCGTCGCCATATTAACAACCTGACAATTAAGCAGATTGTGACATTTCGTGCTACCGTACCCAATATGTATCTAAAATCCTTCAAATTTTCATATTAATTTTTTGTCGATTTAAAAATATTTTGTTCTTACATGTACATTTTTAATTGTGTGAAAGCTGACAGTTTATAGAATTCAGTAGCGAAGAAAACAATGGGGGGTTAAGTGGTTAAACCTTACCTAAGCCGATCATAAAACTTGCGACGTAATTTCAGCTTACACCTATGGGTCTTGGCAAGAATGTAATCCCTGAAGGTTTAGCTTAAAATGGTTCTCGGGATACACCCTGTGATCATTTTACTTTCCAGAAGGTGTCGCGCCCGTTTTTCTGTACATATTTCCGTTGGAAAAATACCTCATCTCAGTATTCTAGGTAAATGCTTCCAGAGGTATCTATGCGTCACAAGAATTTTAGTTTATTTGGTTTATACCGCTAGCTCTTTTAATGGCTACGAGGTCGTTTTCATATACCCCCATTTTTCATAGGTTTGGGATTGATTTCATTTACCTCTATTCCAAGTTCTACGGTGGCACGCCGCATTTTCCATTAAATCCATATTTTTTGATGAGCTTGAGATTGACTTCATATACATATATCCATACAAAGTTCCAGGACTCTACCACAAATACTTCCAGAGATATGCACTATGAAAAATTCGATTTGTATGGGAGGTTCCACACGCCCTTTAGATATCGGTTTTGTTTTAGCCTATAACCATTCTTGTGAAAATTTGTGATTGCAAAAAATGAAATCAAACATCATAGTTGAGCAAAAAAGAATATTAGACTTCATTCTCTCAACTTCTCAGAATGTAGAAAAGCTAAGAAATATATAATAAGATAGGATATATTAAAACAGCCTCCAAAACGCCCAGGACTACACAAATCAGTTTGATTGAAAATTTATTTTTATCTATTTATTTTATACTTAAATTTTGGGTGTGTCAAAATTTCATGTGAAAACAATATGTGTTGCTAGAAAAATTTTACGGCCCATGGGTCCTAAAGTAAATTCCATTTGCTGTTAAATGGACAAAGACAATGAGTATTAAATAACACATCGACCTGTGTAATTTCAGTGTCTGAATTACATCAGAATCATCGTATCCGATATAGAAAACTACATTGTGAAATAATGAGATGACATGAGGACACTAAAAAAATTTTGAAATATGTTCACTAAAATTGTATTAATATTAAAATAACGATTTGGCAAGTTGTTATCGAATTTAATGTAAAATTTAAACGTTTTTAAGATAAGATATTGATTATTTTTAATAGGTATATATTAATACAACTACTTTCTTTATAATCCCAAATTTAGGATATAAAATCTCCCACACCAAAAAACTTACAATTGGATAACGCCGCTTCCAATTATTCACAATTGAGCAATTGTCAAAAATCTGCTTTTTAATCAAAAAGTTGTTTATTGAAACTACCTTGTTTTTTGTATCTTGCTTCGAACTATATCCGCTTAGTTCACAGAACATGCTTTTCATGTGAGCGTTTTCAAAATATCTAATTAATTTGTATGTACAAAATCCCATAGTGATACACGAAACACAAAGTAATTTAAATAAATCAGTTTCTACCTACCGATTATCTTTTGACTTACGGATTCTTAGAAACACACCACTCTTGTAAGACACAAAACTCCGCGAGAAACGTTTAACCTCGTATGTATCTATGTTGAAGACCGTTTTCAAAATATGTACCACACTAATTTTTATTTCAGTTGAAAAAAAAATATCAATAACGAAAAATAAACACTAGCATATGTTGATGTCGTTGAAAAGCAAAATTGTATTCAAAAGAATTTGGTGCAAAGTAAATTTTGTTTGCAAAAATTGGTATATCATTTTTGTCCACATTCCAGTTTTGATAAAATATAGCCTATGTTACGTCCGAGGTCACGGTCTAGATACCAGTTAAAGCCTCTTGAAAATCCATTTAGTAGTTTCGGAGATTAGTGAGTTCAAACAGAAAAACAATCTACAGTTTTATTATAGTATAGATTATTTTCCGTTTACCTTTACCATCCCATGGCACAAGACTATACAACATTGTCCACATCGCTTGAACAATATTGAGAGGAAGAACATCGCACTAACTGAAATTTTTTCGCCTGCAGGATAGTCGAAGTATGTACACTTTTAAGATGCATGTGATATCTCTAATGCGGGTGCCTTTTATCGTATTTCTGTATTTCACTAACTCCCTGTGTGAGGAAACCAATTAATATAATTCTTAACAGAAGTGCCTAATAATATGCTCAAATTATCGTAATTTACGGCTCATTTATAGTTTATAAGTAGGGCTCAAAATCTCATGTACTAAAAAATCTAAAATATGCACATATAATATGCATCCGAAATTCAAAAATATGCCAGATAAACAGGTAAAATATGCAATTAAAAATATTTTCCTAATATTTTATTTCCAGTACAAAAATAAATAACACCTGACATTTTGACATTAAAAGTTTGAAATTCTGCAGGAATGGCTTGTAGGGTATATTTAACCTCATCCTTGCAAGGCTGGACTTTCCCACAGGAAGTGTTCGACTGTCTCTTTTGAGTCAGAGTCATCGCAACTACGACACCAACGGAACAATAACCTGTGCTCACTGCAGAAGGTTAGTAGGATTATTCTTTGCTCCATTCTAAGAGAGTGGGTCGTAGGAGGAGAAGAGTACCTCAATGGCCGCTTGGTTATCCGAGGTGATATTAAGATGAGTATTTAAGAAAAAATTATAGGGATTTTTTTTTGCAAGAGATTTCGCACAAAATTTAAATGGTTGTTAATCGAAAAAAGCAAAAATATGCAAAAACCACATGCATTTATTGTAAAATATAATAAAAATAAATAAAATATGCGCATTTAATATGAAAAAACAGGTATTTCTGCAAAATATGCAAAATCGTGCATTTACTGCAAAATATGCACTAACGAGTGAATGCCATTTTAAATGAAATTTCATGATTCGTAAAGATAATTTAACCATTTCGATTTGAACATGCCCAATAAAAACATGCATATGCATTAGACTCCGAGCCCTATTTATAAGTAAATTATGCTGAAATCAAGTAATTTCGCCTTGCAAAATCTGTCAATAAATTAAATAGAAATGAAATAACGTATCATAAATCAACACCACATAAAGAAAAAAATGGCATTTATTTTAGCCCGCGCTGTTGAGGAAATGTATAAAAATGCCTAAAGGTATGCAACCATTTTTGTTAATCAAGTAAAAACCACACACTCGTACGTACTCGTTCTAATCACATATCTATAGAAATTATTAATGAAAATGTGAACGTACGTGCGTAATGTGACCAACTATTTCATAGCTCAAAGAAGTACAGGTAAGGTTGGGTTAAGTAAACGCCGCGAGCCGATTACGAAATTTCGAATGCGGCTAGTTTCGCTCCCTGAGAGCTCAGTGTTTGTTCAGAAGCGCAAGCCAAAATGCTTCCATATTAGCCTTGCGAAGGTTGGACAGTGTAAAATAAAGTGTGGAGATGATTCCACCTCATATTCCTCTTAATAGCTGATGCAAAAGGATCAGCTTAAATTCCTAGTCTCACCGCATGAATACCAATCGCAAAATGGCATATCAGAACCCCTATCACTAGCCCTTGAGAAGTAACGTGTGCAGAGAAACGTCTTCTTTTCCATTTTTATGTCACAAAAAGTCCCGGTTTCCCTTAGCCTAATAGCAGCTCGCGCTTCGACAATTCTGTCTGCAATATCCGCCGGCGCCATGTTCAACATACGTATGTTAAGCGCCATTGTAGGTGTGGTAGGAACCACCGGATCCGCTAATTCCTGTTTTACAAGTGTAGCCTTTTCTAGTGAGTTCCACCAGACAAGGGCAAGGGTATATAAATCGTCCCTTAACCAAAAGTTCCACATCATCTACATAGGCGATCACCCGACAGCACATTTTTTACAGTTCAACTAGAAGGTCGTTTACAACCGCAATCCAGAGCTCTCCCCTGCTTCTCTCCTCCACACCTCTTTATGGAGTGCTCCTATTGACTCTGTCCTGAGTGCAGACGCTTCCCCATTATGCCGCGACAGCTCTGCCATGAAGTAAGCTTATTGGGTTGGTTTCAACCCCAAGATTATGAATATACTTGACTAGGCCCCCTCGATATCGAAGAAGGCTCCAACTGCATAATCTTCATGCGTGAATGCTTCCTCTGACCACTTTACCAATGCGTGCAGGGCGGTATTCACCGTCCATTTCTTGAAATAAAAATATTGAGCCCTTGACTGATAGTCACGAGGAATCGCGTTTCTTATGTACAGGTACTGAGCTCTCTAGCATTTTTAGCAAACGCGTTTTTATCAAACACGAAAAGACTGATAGGCCTAAAATACCTAGGGGAAACATGAGAGCCTTTTCCAGCCTTCGGGATGAACGCAATACTGACTACCCTTCAAGCCATGAGGATGTACCCGGCCTCACGCAGTTCGCATAAATAGGATCCAACCATTTGCACGACACCTTCAGAGCCCTTTGCAGCTGCGCGGGTATGATTCCATCGATCCCAGACTACAAAAAACATATATATCATGCGTAAAAAAGTGCGATAGCGATCCGAAAATTGTCGCTAACTGGTTACAGAATCTCCCTCCAGAAGTACAAAATATTGAAAAGAAGTACATTTGACTATCTTCGAAGTACGAAGTACAAGAGCGAAAAAAGAAGTACTGTACTTCCGTAAGAAGTACGGTTGGTCACATTAGCCATGCGAAACACAGGTGCAGCTAATTTCCGGTATTTCTCTTACCAAAGAATCCGTCATACCAGCACCTGAAACTATACTATTTATTTACTTGCGCCGGTAGCTATAAAAACGTATAGCGTTTTTTACGTTCTAGGCAAGTTACGTTCTGTTAGCCATAACTTTTACTGTGTTTGGACCACCTTTGTATCAAGACCCCTGGACCATCTAGGGAATTCATTTATATTTTAAATTGCATTGTCATCATAATCGGAACTATGGTATCGGGAAGTTAGTTCAAAATCGATTGGAAATTTCCGCGGGATGAGCAAGTTAAATGAAAGCTTGCAAAAAAAAGAAAACATGTCACTCTTCATTTAGGTAGGCAGGTCATAAGCACTTCTGCACTCTTTTTTTTTTGTAAAACACTTCAGCATATCAAGTGCGCGGTCACACATGTACATTTGGGTATGCATAAAGTGACCAACTATTTCATAGCTAAAACAAATTTCCAATAAGGCTAATTTCGATTCCTGAGAGCTCAGTGTTTGTTCAGAAGTGCGAGCCAAAATGATTCCATCTTAGCATCGCGAAGGTTAGAAAGTCTAAAAGAAAGTGTGGAGAGAATTTCACTTCATCTTCCTCTTGACAATTGATACAAAATGATCAGTTGAAATTCCTAGTCTTACCGCGTGAATACCAATCGCACAATAGTAACGTAGTATTCGGCACCTTGGCACCTTAATTGGCTTACTCGTGTCTTGCGCTGCAAAAATTATTTTAAAGTGCCCTATAAAAACATTTACTGCAGCAGAGAAAGGTCTTATTTTCCTCTTTTATGTCACAAAAGGGCCCGGTTTCCCTTAGCCTAATTAGCAGTTCGTGCTGCGACAATTCTGCCTGCAATATCCGAAGACGCTGTGTTCAACATACGTTAAGCGCCAGTGCAGGTGCGATTCCTAATGCTCCGCTGATTCCTGTTTTACAAGTATAGCCTTCTCTAGTGAGTTTCACCAGACAAGGGCTCCTTGAAACAAGATAGGCTTAAATCTGGTTTCCTAGAGCTAATGAATTCATTTGGGCGAGAGACTACAGCAGTAAAAGGCAACCGACACCTTTCTTACCCTTTCCTCAGTGTTAGGCTTCCAATACAGCCGCCGTTGATCGCCCATCTAGTAACCTAGTTCAGGTAACCTTGAGCTAGATCAAATCGGGTGTATACAAATCGTGCCTTAACCAAAAGTTCTAGAAGGTCGTTTACAACCGAAATCCAGAACAACCGGAAACCATCGGCTCCGGGGGCCTTGTTGTTTTTAAGCCGCCATATTGCTGTTCTCACCTCTTTTTGGTTAAGTGGAGGAACGTGAGCTTCGCCCCTATACATTGGTTCGGGGTCTTCCTCTTCAAACGCGCCACCTGTGTTGCCATTCAGAAGCGTTGAGAAGTGTTCCCTCCATATCTCAAGTGTGCTTTGGACATCTGTTACCAAATTTCCATCTTCATCTCTACAGGAACCAGCCCCGGTCTTGAAGCCATTTGATTGCTGCCTTATTTTCTGATAGAATTTTCGAGCCGCATTCCTGTCTGCCAGCATCTCAAGCTCTTCGCATTCACGTTTTTCTACCTCTCGTTTCTTTCTTTTGAATAGACGTCTCTCCTCCCTCCTCATCTCTCGGTATCGTTAAACTGTCGCTCGCGTAGCTATTGGCTGTAGGGTGGCTTTGTATGCTGCGTATTTCTCTGCAGCAGCCGCGCGACACTATTCGTCATACCAGTTGCTACTGCGCGGGCGGTAGTATCCCACTAGCTCGTCGTTGAAGAGTTTCTTGTTTAAGCAGGATTGAGAGTCTATTGCGAAATTTCTCGGCTGGCTGCTGTGGATGCAGCTTCTCGACGTCGAACTTTCGCCGCGTTGCCTGTTGGCGTTCTTCATTGCACAGGCGCATCAATGCATTGGCTACAACAAGGTAGTGATCCGAGTCGATGTTGGCTCCTCGGATAGAATGCACATCAAGAACGCTCGAAGAGTATCTTCCGTCGTATCACAACATGATCTGTTTGGTTCTTCGTTCTTTGATCAGGGGACACCCAAGTGGCTTTATGGATGTTTCGATGCTGGTGTCTGGTACTACTAACTACCATGTTCCTTGCCGCGGCAAAGTCGATCAGCCTCTCTCCGTTGTCGGAGGTGTTGTCATGGAGGCTGAATTTGCCTTCCTTGCCCACCCTGGCGTTAAAGTCGCCCAGCATGATTTTAACATCGTGGCGGGGGCAGCGCGCATATGCTTCCTCTAAGCGCTCGTAGAACTGCTCTTTGGTTTCATCGTCCTTCTCCTCCATCGCGACGTGTCCACTAATGAGGCTTACGTTGTTAAATTGGGCTTTGATGCGGATCGTGGCGATTCAATCACTGTAGGGAGTAAACCTGGAGACGAGGTATTGTAGTCTCCGCCCAACCACAAATCCCACACCAAAGTTTTGTGCCGTCTCATGGCAGCTGTAGTAGATGTCACACGTTGCATATTTCATGCAGCCGTGTCCCGTCCATCGCATTTCGTGAATTGCAGTGATGTCAGTATTATATTTTTCGAGGACACCCAGCAGTTGAATAAAGGCACCTCCCCTATAAAGGGTCCGGACATTGCAAGTGCATATCCGTAAATCGTAATCCTTGTTTTAAGAGCGAGAGTCCTCAACGTGTGGGAGGGCAGTCATCCGAGGCCATTTTGTTCCTTCAATTGTCAGGTAGACGTAATTTTCGAGTGAACACTTTCAACGTCATTCTTGACAACCTCGATACTGAATTGCGGAAAAGATGTGAAGCATATGAAAGGATTCGCGAAGAATTTATAGTTATTACTGAATTCGACAAACTAAATTCCAGTGAAATTCGTAAAAGATCAGTGGATGGCGAATTTGCGCACTTCCACGCGTATTGCTCTGAAAAAAAGTTGGAACGTAATTCTCCATCCCAACTTTTCAAACTCTTACGGACAAACGAGTTATACCTAAACGAGGAGATAGCATATCGAATATTCATCACCAGGGGACGGATTTTATGGAAATTGCCTTCTTTTCTGCTAAAGAGATAGAGTATATTCGATTAAGAATGTCGACGATTTAGCTGTCCCTGATTCCGTATATACACATTTGATGTTGCATTTTTTTTGCCTTTTTTAAGACTTTTGCCTTTTTTGCCTTTTTTAAGATATTCGCCGTTTTTTGCCTTTTCTACCTTTAAAAAAGTGATTACAGCATTTACAATTTTTTTTTTAAGATTAAAAAATATACATATGCCCATGCGGCTTATAGAAGCGCAGGGACCTCTCGCCAAATTGGTGTTGGAAAAATTCAAAGCCGTTTTCTCAGCTAACGTAGGCTTGGAGACAATAAGGGGTGTGGATAAAATTGTAAACACCCCTATTCCTGATAATATGAACGTTTCAAACGGTCCATATTTAAATTGGGCTCCACTTGTCGAGCGCACATTTATCGAAATCGAATGAAAATGCTGCCAGAAAACTTCAAAATGCATCTTGTGGTTCAATGTTACTACAACTATACAGATTAAAGTCTTATGAGTTAGAAACTCGAAAGGATAAAATAGTCAAAGATTCAAAGTACAAACTTTTCATATAATGGAACTAGTTCATAGTTTTTCTCTTTTTACTTGTAATATAAACATTTCTAAAATAAATATATTTTTTGATTGTTCTTCGTATTTTCTGTCTTTTTTTAGTGCCTTCCAGGCTAACCTAATATTCGCGGCTTGCGTTTTGGTACGCATGCCGTCGAATTTGTTTTTTTGCGTCACCCGAAATTGACTTGCATGCGTTTGCATTTGATTTCATTGAGCGAAACGTCAAATCAAAATGTCACGCAGAACAAAAATTGGAAATTGAGTTAGCTTCATACGCACGCCGATCAATTTCGGTTGATCTCATACAAGTTGCATGTGCATGAGAAATTTTTGACAATAAATTGGCGCCGTGCGTGAATATTAGGTTAGCCTGTTATTTTGCTTTTTTGCAATACCTAGTGCCTTTTCCTGCCTTTTTCGCTATTTTGTTTTGCCTTTTTTGCAATACCTAGTGCCTTTTTCGCCATTTTATTTTGCCTTTTCCAGCCTATTTCGTTATTTTATTTTGCCTTTTTTATAGGTTTTAGGTCCTAAAAATCCGTTCCCTCTTCATCACATTAGTGCGTCGAATTGCAGCGCAGAATGATCATTAGTTGTATTTTCGTATTCTCCAGCAAAAAATGTCCAGTAACTTGCCTGTAACCAAAACTCAAAACCAGCAAGAAGTGGCAAGTTTTGTGAACAGCTGATTAATTTGTTATTTTCCGACGCAATTTTCTAAGCAAAATAGCATATCCCATCTTAATATATATTTAAATATGTATATTGCAACTCTAAAAGCACCACAAACAATTATTTGGTAATGTGAATTGAATTAAGCATCATGCCATCAGCTGTTTTTCTTACTAGCAAACAGTTACTAGTAAAAATTTATCCAGTAAAAATTCAGTAAAACTTGCAAGTTCAGCTGTCATTTTTGCTCCCTCAATTCTATCTCTTTTGCTGGTTTCTGCAAGTTTTTGCGTACGAAAACACCATCCAGTAAAAACTTGAAAATTAGTAGTGGATTTTACTGGATAGTAGGTACGCGACAGGGCTATTCTCATGTTTGAAAAAAGTCAGTAACTATTTACGCTCAACTATGAGTGCAAATCGACTAAGGGCCGGTTGTTCAATGTCTGGTTATCACTACTTGCCGGTTAAACATCATTATCGACGTTTTTGACATCATGCATATAACATGTGATCGATAAAGCAGTCGTTATATGTAACCGGAGCTGCTACCTCCGTTTAGTGCCCTTAGGGCCGGTTGTTCAATGTCGGGTTTTCACTAAATCCCAGTTAAATATTATTATCGACGATTTTAACATCATGCATATAACATGTGATCGATAAAGCAGTCGTTGTATTTAACCGGAGCTTCTACCTCCGATTTGTGTTAACCAGACATTGAACAACCGGCCCTAAATAGTTTAGCTATTAGGTTTCTTTCACACGAGCCTGTGGGATCCCGCGGGCGCCCAAAACAGCCCAGAAAGCATTCCTCGCGCTAGAAAAATGGGTAAAAGAGAGCGAATAAGTCCCACTTTTGGATCGTAAATGTCTTCTTCTTCTTCCGGACACAAATGTGCAAATTCAAATTGCCAAACAGCTGTTTGTTTAAAACCAAAAGCAAATTTTATAAAATACAAATGGAAAATACCACAGAAGTTTCAGGAAATGTAGTAATTTGCTAATTTAATTAGCCATATAAGATAAATACACATAAAATCATTGTTTAGAACTGATTTGTTGATTCCGGGCACGAAATGTGGTTTTTTTCGTTCCTCACGCTCTGGGGAGTTTTGGGTACGTATTCACACATTTTTGACACTTGTGAGAGAGTAACTTATTTTTACGCTCTAATACCGAAACAGCACGGAAAGCGTGTGGAACAAAGCTATTATGTGCATTAAGTCGGATATACTTTAAAAGCTCAGTTAGTCATCATATACCACGTTTATATGATGCTTCAATTCGTTTTAAGTCAAACCATGTTATATGGACTCACACATGTAAATTTTCTAATCGAATTGAAACATTTAACCGTGCCACTATAAATCACATTTTGAATGCGAGTTAAGAGTTGTTAAATCGTGTTAAGAGTTCGATCATGGGGTAGTAATAGAACAGTGATAGTCATTTGATTAATCATGTGTAACTCAATGGTGATGGAAATGTCCATCGAACAATCCCATCACGTTTTTAAGGGCAATGTGCAAAAAATGATGAAAACAAATGTATACATGTGATCTTTTACCTTCTTTCAACTTATGGCCATATTTAATGGCCTCTTTTTAATTAACGCAAAACTTGCAAAATGTGTTAGTAAGACAAATGAGATTGTGTTAGTTTCCATCACCCAATTCGTGTAGGGTAGACTTAACTTACCCTGGGATTCAGTAATTCAGTCTCATCTCAATACACTAAATTTGAGATTAGCAATTATTTTTGTGACTTGAGATGATTTGGCTATTCAGTAGGAGAGAGTCACAAAAAGTTCACCAGAAATGTGTGGTGTAAACAAACACAGACAGTCAACTGATAGCGTTTACGTATGGCTTTTGCCACGCCGTCCGAAGAGTCGCAATGGCCGAGTGGTCAAAGCATGAATGGCAGCATGATTCTCTCATGTCAAAATGTGAGAAAACTTCGTTTCATTGATTTATAACAGAGCTGCTCACTCCATAAGCACTTGTAGCACATTTGTTTCTGTTTTGCCCTAAAGTATAGGCACATATACAAATTTACACTTTAAATATAAAAATTTTTCTCCCCTCTTGTATGCCCTGGCATAAAAACACAATTGATATGAAAGTGCCTGCGTTTCATATGGAAGGGCAAAGCAAACGCCCTCTCATGTGAAGCTCAGGCACTAAAGTAGATGTACAAATTTACACAAACAAATATAGAATAAAAAAATTATAAAAAATATGTCAGCACTGAAAAAAATTTATATTATAAATTGATTTAATATTCGTATATACTGAAAGTGAACACGAAATTTATAAAAAAAAACACATGGCGTTTTTGCAAAAATTGTCAGTTCAAATAGTAGTATATTTTGAGCTTTGTAATTATTAGACGAATGGCGGAAAATCACTTGTAACGTCATTTTTGTAACTTGCCACCAAAACGTTTTGGAAAACTTCAAAGGGGATATAAAAAATTATTGATTTCCCATCTAAATTCAATATAAATCCCTGGAAGCATCACATCGCGTAAAGTTGATAGGTTTGCACACATTTTTATAACGTAGGATTGCTGAAAAAAAGAAACTTCGCGACTTTGAGGGAAAATATCAACAAATGGCCGGCGAACTTCTCGCAAAAAAAATAAAATTATAAATTAAGGTTGGAGAAACCCCGAACCCTCATTAAATTTTATTGCATATTGCTTAAATCTGTTTTCCTAGAGCTAATGAATTCATTTGGGCGAGAGACTACAGCGGTAAAAGTCAACCGACACCTTTCTTACCCTTTCCTCAGTGTTAGGCTTCCAATACAGCCGCCGTTGATCGCCCACCTAGTAACCTGGTTCAGGTAACCTTGAGCTAGATCAAAACGGGTGTATACAAATCGTGCCTTAACCAAAAGTTCTAGAAGGTCGTTTACAACCGAAATCCAGAGCAACCGGAAACCGTCGGCTCCGGGGGCCTTGTTGTTTTTAAGCCGCTAATATTGCTGTTCTCACCTCTTTTTGGTCAAGTGGAGGAACGTGAGCTTCGCCCCTATACATTGGTTCGGGTTCTTCCTCTTCAAACGCGCCACCAGTGTTGCCATTCAGAAGCGTTGAGAAGTGTTCCCTCCATATCTCAAGTGTGCTTTGGACATCTGTTACCGAATTTCCATCTTCATCTCTACAGGAACCAGCCCCGGTCTTGAAGCCATTTGATTGCTGCCTTATTTTTTGATAGAATTTTTGAGCCGCATTCCTGTCTGCCAGCATCTCAAGCTCTTCGCATTCACGTTTTTCTACCTCTCGTTTCTTTCTTTTGAATAGACGTCTCTCCTCCCTCTTCATCTCTCGGTATCGTTCAACTGTCGCTCGCGTAGCTATTGGCTGTAGGGTGGCTTTGTATGCTGCGTATTTCTCTGCAGCAGCCGCGCGACACTCTTCGTCATACCAGTTGTTCCTGCGCGGGCGGTAGTATCCCACTAGCTCGTCGTTGAAGAGTTTCTTGTTTAAGCAGGATTGAGAGTCTATTGCGAAATTTCTCGGCTGCCTGCTGTGGATGCAGCTTCTCGACGTCGAACTTTCGCCGCGTTGCCTGTTGGCGTTCTTCATTGCACAGGCGCATGCGGACCTTGGCTGCAACAAGGTAGTGATCCGAGTCGATGTTGGCTCCTCGGATAGAACGCACATTAAGAACGCTCGAAGAGTATCTTCCGTCTATCACAACATGATCTATTTGGTTCTTCGTTCTTTGATCAAGGGACACCCAAGTGGCTTTATGGCTGTTTCGATGCTGGTGTCTGGTGCTACTAACTACCATGTTCCTTGCCGCGGCAGAGTCGATCAGCCTCCCTCCGTTGTCGGAGGTGTTGTCATGGAGGCTGAATTTGCCTTCCTTGCCCACCCTGGCGTTAAAGTCGCCCAGCATGATTTTAACATCGTGGCGGGGGCAGCGCGCATATGCTTCCTCTAAGCGCTCGCAGAAATGCTCTTTGGTTTCATCGTCCTTCTCCTCCATCGCGACGTGTCCACTAATGAGGCTTACGTTGTTAAATTGGGCTTTGATGCGGATCGTGGCGATTCAATCACTGTAGGGAGTAGACCTGGAGACGAGGTATTGTAGTCTCCGCCCAACCACAAATCCCGCACCAAAGTTTTGTGCCGTCTCATTGCAGCTGTAGTAGATGTCACACGTAGAATATTTCATGCAGCTGTGTCCCGTCCATCGCATTTCGTGAATTGCAGTGATGTCAGTATTATATTTTTCGAGGACATTGCAAGTGCATATCCGTAAATCGTAGTCCTTATTTTAAGAGCGAGGGTCCTCAACGTGTGGGAGGGCAGTCATCCGAGGCCATTTTGTTCCTTCAATTGTCAGGTAGACGTAATTTTCGAGTGAACACTTTCAACGTCATTCTTGACAACCTCAATACTGAATTGCGGAAAAGATGTGAAGCATATGAAAGGATTCGCGAAGAATTTATAGTTATTACTGAATTCGACAAACTAAATTCCAGTGAAATTCGTAAATGATCAGGTTTAAGAAAATTTATAACTCGGACCTCGAATATTTAGTGGATGACGAATTTGCGCACTTCCACGCGTATTGCTCTGAAAAAAAGTTGGAACGTAATTCTCCATCCCAACTTTTCAAACTCTTGAGGACAAACGAGTTATACCTAAACGAGGAGATAGCATATCGAATATTCATCACATTAGTGCGTCGAATTGCAGCGCAGAACGATCATTAGTTGTGTTTTCGTATTCTCCAGCAAAAAATGTCCAGTAACTTGCCAGTAACCAAATCTCGGAGGGTAAGCCAATATTTACTCCCAATGAGGGAAACATGCAAGAAAGTGCGAAAACGCAAAACCAGCAAGAAGTGGCAAGTTTTATGAACAGCTGTTAATGTGTTATTTTCCGACGCAATTTTCTAAGAAAAATAGCATATCTCATCTTAATATACATTTAAATAGGTTATTTTGTGTATTGCAACTCTAAAAGCACCACAAACAATTATTTGGTAATGTGAATTTAATTAAGCATCATGCCATCAGCTGCTTTTCTTACTAGCAAACAGTTACTAGTAAAAATTTATCCAGTAAAAATTCAGTAAAACTTGCAAGTTGAGCTGTCATTTTTGCTCCCTCAATTCTCTCCCTTTTGCCGGTTTCTTGCAAGTTTTTGCGTACGAAAACGCCATCCAGTAAAAACTAGAAAATTGGTACTGGATTTTACTGGATGGTAGGTACGCGAACAGGGCTATTCTCATGTAACTATTTACGCTCAACTATGAGGGCAAATCGACTAAGGGCCGATTGTTCAATGTCTGGTTATCACTACTTGCCGGTTAAACATCATTATCAACGTTTTTAACATCATGCATATAACATGTGATCGATAAAGCAGTCGTTGTACTTAACTGGAGCTTCTACCTCCGATTTGTGTTAACCAGACATTGAACAACCGGCCCTAAATAGTTTAGCTATTAGGTTTCTTCCACACGAGCCTGTGGGATCCTGCGGGCGCCCAAAACAGCCCAGAAAGCATTCCTCGCGCTAGAAAAATGGGTAAAAGAAAGCGAATACGTCCCACTTTTGGATCGTAAATGTCTGCTTCTTCTTCCGGACACAAATGTGCAAATTCAAATTGCCAAACAGCTGTTTGTTTAAATCCAAAAACATATTTTATAAAATACAAATGGAAAATACCACAGAAGTTTCAGGAAATGTAGTAATTTGCTAATTTAATTAGCCATATAAGATAAATACACATAAAATCATTGTTTAGAACTGATTTGTTGATTCCGGGCACGAAATGTGGTTTTCTTCGTTCCTCACGCTCTGGGGAGTTTTGGCACGTATTGACACATTTTTGACACTTGTGAGAAAGTAACTTATTTTTACGCTCTAATACCGAAACAAAGCACGGAAAGCATGGGGAACAAAGCTATTATGTGCATTGAGTCGGATATACTTTAAAAGCTCAGTTAGTCATCATATACCACGTATATAAGAAGCTTCAATTCGTTCTAATCGAATTGAAACATTCAACCGTGCCACTATAAATCACATTTTGAATGCGAGTTAAGAGTTGTTGAATCGTGTTAAGAGTGCATATAAACACGGAATTTGTCCACACGGTTGTTTCATGCAACTCTGTATAAAGTAAACCATTTAAATAGTTCTTCAAATTACATTTATGCTAAGATACGTTGTCCAGGGTCTTGTCAAACACAACATACCGCCCGTAATTCCTTTTAATTTTATTATGTATTTAAAATCAGTCGCACTGCTCACAATTGAAAATGTATATTAAAAAAATTAAAACTTTGGATAGTATAGGGTTAAGAGTTTACATTTTAGTCGCAGTTGAAAAGAGAGAAATGTCGAAATCACTTCTACCCAAGGTGTATTAAACAAGGTGTGATTGACAATTCAGTGCGGCTCTCTTTTAAGGTACTATTATGTCAAAAAGTATAAACAAACGAATTAACCCTTAGTTTTGCATGTATCTTGTCAGCACTGATGTGCTAGGCTTTTATTTCGATTATAGTTTTGTTTTACTTACATTACCTGGAATATATATATTTTGTTAATAAAATAAAACAAATTGTTTATAAAATAGTTTTAGCAATTTCCTTTTTTTAAATTGCCCAAGTTTTATGCTTTTGCGCGTTTATTTTTATACCCGAGCGCACTTGTGCACAAGGGCATATTAATTTTGTTCACATAACGGTTGTTTGTAACAGCCAAAACGAATAGAGATAGATATAGACAAATGTATACATAAATGCTCAGAATGAACAGAGAAATCGATTAAGCCATGTCTGTCTGTCCGTCCGTCTCGAGCAAAAATTGAGATATCTCAACGAAATTTGGTATGTGGGTTTCCGTTAATCCAAGGTAGGTTGGTATTGAAAATGGGCGAAATCTAACTGTAACCACGCCCACTTCCCATATAACGGTAATTTCCAGAAATACGAAAACTGCGATATTTTAGTAACTACTGACGATAATTCACTCAAAATTGATATTTACAATAATTTTCAGACGAAAAATAAGAATATTATAAATTTTTGGAAAATGGGCGTAGCCACGCCCACTTATGGTTACATGTGTATATCCAGGTAACCGCTGCACGAATTTCTTCCAAACTCGGCACAGTTGTTGGTCTTGATAGAACACACTAAATGGCTGAAAATTTTTAAAATCGGACAATAACCACGCCCACAGTCCATATAAGGGTAATTTATAGAAATACGGAATCTTCGATAAATCAGTAAATATTAAAGATAATTTATTCAAAATTGACGCTTGCAACAATTCTTTACCAAGAAATATGTTTATGGTAAAACTTTGGAAAATGGCCGTGGCTCCGCCCACTTATGATCACATATATGTATATCGGTAACCGTTCCAGCAATTTATACCAAACTCGGTATTATTATTGTGCTTGCCACATAAAAGAAAAAGGTTGAAAATTATTGAAATCGGACCAAAATTACGGCCGCTTTTCATATAACGGTACATTTCAGAAATGCTTGAAATTTCAATACTTCGAAATTTAAGGACGCTAATTTACTTAAAACTTATACACCCCGGCTTATCATGTAGCGGTAGCTTTCGGAAAGGTGGAAAACATATATTTAATACTTGCGCCGGGTATTTAATGTTCGGCTCCGCCCGAACTTAGACTTTCTTACTTGTTATATTTAAATTTTTTATCCTAAACATTATTCGACACTTATAAAATTAGGATTTTACATTTGTTTCCAATTTTATATGTGAGCTTAACTCTAACAATTTTGAAATAAAAGTTTTTTCATGCGAAATAGTTTTCCATTAAAGACTTTGCTTCGAGCAGTTTTAAATTAAGCTCCTCCATACTTGCTTGCATGGTTTTAATTATTTCGGTAAGAAGAAATATTTCTGTTCTCAACGTGCATTCTAAAGAGTCGCCTGTTTGAGTTTGGACATTAACAAATAATGTATCCTGATCGAGTTCTAAATCCTCACTTGTTTCAGTTATTTCGTATGGCATTGGGACTGCGCCTGGGTATAAACGGGCTCATTTGAAAGTGCTTGATTCGGACGGACAACTAATGAAATCACTTTCCTTGAAGTGGGTTTCACAAACGCGAGATGAATCACGTAGTACAACACCACAGCTTTCTTCCCATCGCTGCCGTCTTAATTCGCAACTAGGTGGTTTAAAACATCGCACTATTTTCGTGTCCTGACTTTTATTGCATACAGCGCACTGTTCAAACGTTTTGCTCCGTTTCATCTTGGTTTCCTTACATTAAATATTTAAGAAAAGTCTAACGTATTTACTTATTACCAAAATGTATTCAACAAAGTGTGATTGATTTTGACATTGCTCTCATAAGAACAGGCTATAATGTCAAACTGAAATGAATTCTTAACCCATTTGATTTTTTTTTCAAATTTGAATTTGTTTCAAAAAAAAGTTACACACAAATTTTTCAAGCAACAAATTTTCTTAATAAACATGAAATTGTTAAGAGATAAACCGCCGAGGAGAGCAAGTAAGTACATTTAAAATTGGGTAATAAGCAAGGGGTATTAAACAAGGTGTGATTGACAACTCAGTGCGGCTCTCTTTTAAGGTACTATAATGTGACAAAGTATAAACAAACGAAATAACCCTTAGTGATGCATGTATCTTATCAGCACTCATGCCCTAGGCTTTTATTTCGATTATAGTTTTGTTTTACTTACATTACTTACATCACATATATTTTGTCAATAAAATAAAACAAATTGTTTATGAAATCGTTTCAGCAATTTTCTTGTTTTTAATTGCCCTAGTTTTATGCTTTTGTGCGTTTATTTTTATATTTAAATTTTTTATCCTAAGCATTATTCGACACTTATAAAAGTATGATTTTACATTTTTTACTAATTTTATATGTGAGCTTAACTCAAACAATTTTGAAATTAAATTTTTTTCACCATTAAAGACCTTGCTTCGAGCGGTTTTAATTTAAGCTCTTCCATACTTGCTTGCATGGTTTAATTATTTCGGTAAGCCGAAATATTTCTGTTCGCAACGTGCATTCTAAAGAGTCGTCTGTTTGAGTTTGGAAAGAATGTATCCTGATCGCGTACTAAATCCTCACTTGTATCAGTTTTTCCGTATGGAATTGGGACTGCGCATGGGTATAAACGAGCTCGTTGGAAAGTGTTTGATTTGGACATCACTTTCCTTGAAGTGGTTTTCACAAACGCGAGATGAATCACGTAGTACAACACCACAGCTTTCTTCCCATCACTGCCGTCTAAATTCGCATCTAGGTGGTTTAAAAGATAGCACT
This sequence comes from Rhagoletis pomonella, assembly GCF_013731165.1. Taxonomy (NCBI): domain Eukaryota; kingdom Metazoa; phylum Arthropoda; class Insecta; order Diptera; family Tephritidae; genus Rhagoletis; species Rhagoletis pomonella. The sequence goes on along the minus strand of NW_023458555.1, from coordinate 71,513,111 downwards.
ATTTTCGTGTCCTGACTTTTATTGCATACAGCGCACCGTTCAAACGTTTTGCTCCGTTTCATCTTGGTTTCCTTACATTAAATATTTAAGCAAAGTCGAACGTATTTACTTATTACCAAACTTAAATGTACTTACTTGCTCTTCTCGGCGGTTTATCTCTTAACAATTTCACGTTTATTAAGAAAATTTGTTGCTTGAAAAATTTGTGTGTATTTTTTTTTTTAATTCAAATTTGAAATAAAAAAACACATTTTCAAATGGGTTAACAATGCATTTAAATTTGACATTATAGCCTGTTTCTTATGAGAGCAATGTCACAATCAATCACACTTTGTTGAATACATTTTGGTTATGCCTTGCTTTAAATATAAAAATTTTTCTCTGCCTCTTGTATGCCCTGGCATATAAACACAATTGATATGAAAGTGCCTGAGTTTCATATGGAAGGGCAAAGCAAACGCCCTCTCATTGAAGCTCAGGCACTCCAGTAAAATGTACAAATTTACACAAACAAATATAGAATAAAAAAATTATAAAAAATATGTCAGCACTGAAAAAAATTTATATTATAAATTGATTTCATATTCGTATATACTGAACGTGAACACGAAATTTATAAAAAAAAACACATGGCGTTTTTGCAAAAATTGTCAGTGCAAATCGTAGTATATTTTGAGCTTTGTAATTATTAGACGAATGGCGGAAAATTACTTGTAACGTCATTTTTGTAACTTTCTACCAAAACGTTTTAGAAAACTTGAAAGGGGATATAAAAATTTATTGATTTCCCATCTAAATTGAATATAAATCCCTGGGAGCATCACATCGCGTAAAGTTGATAGGATTGCACAAATTTTTATAACGTCGGATTGCAGAAAAAAGAAATTTCGCGACTTTGAGGGAAAATATCAACAATTGGCCGGCGAACTTCCCGCAAAAAAATAAAATTATAAATTGAGGTTGGAGAAACCCCGACCCCTCATTAAATTTTATTGCATATTGCTTCAATGGTGCTATCATTATTAACGCTTTAATGTGGGTCTTTTATAAGCGAGGAGTATCCCAAGGAAAATGTAAAATTTGAGCTTGCAATGTGATGTAAATATGTGCAAAGATTCCTCCCACTAAGTTTTGGAACTTTTCAGCCACTGGTCGCTATCATTTCTTAACTCACTATGTTATTCTACATATATGTAAATACTCCCATTGTTAACAATTTTAACTCACTAATCGTACAATAAAAAAAACTTGTACTTTTTTGCTTCATTTAAATAAAAAAAAAAAATCTCAGTGTACACATAAATTTTGTAGATGTATTGCAAGGCATATTCAACAAGGTAGAAGTGACAATTCAGTCGAGCTCTCTCATAGCTGACTGTAATGTCAAAAAATGTAAACAAAAAAATTAACCCTTGTTATGCATTTACCATATTTGATAAAACTCAACGGCCCGTAGCTATAGTCAAAATAAAGTGGACTCCTAAAGTTAAAAGCAGCTTTTTGACATAACTTTCAATGGGATATCTGTCAAAAAACGCGGCTTTTAACTTTAGAGTCGACTTTGTTTTGATTATAACTACGGGCTAATATCTCAGAAATTAAAGTTTTTGTAGATATGAAAATTTTTTAAATCTCATTAGAATCAGCTTCATTTTAGGTATTGCCTTTTCGTTTTAATGTAAATTTGGAAATGCATACGTACACAAAATTACACGCTTAGTGAAACACACTCATTTATAAACCCATTTTGGCAATTTTCTTGCTTTTACTATGTTTTACCCAATGTTTTTAAGCATTTATTTATTTTATTCAAATACTTAATTCTAAAGTATATTACACATTTAAAAAATGGTTTGATTATTCTAAATTTACATTAGAACTTAACTTCAATAGTTCAGCTATTAAATTTTTGCAATTCGAAATTTCCTTTTCATTAAATTTATTAAAAGTTAATTTCAGTTTCTTTATGTCAACAAGGAATTCCGGTTTAGGTTTTGTTAGACCACCATTTGAAATTTGGTCTATCCATGAGTGGAAGATTTTATATGTGTGATCTCTTCATATTCGGTATAATAATTCCTGCATCTGGGAACAAACGCGTCCGCTTAGAAATACCCGGCTGCGATGGGCAACTAATAAAGTCACTGGCACGAAAATGGTATTCGCGCACACGTGAAGAGTCTCATAATGAAGCCTTGATACTTCGGAGTTTTAAAATAACGCAGAAGTTTCTGGCTCTTGTCAAACACAACATACCGCCCATAGTTCCTTTTCATTTTATTATGTATTTAAAATCAGTCGCACAGCTCAAAATTTAAAATTTATATTAAAAAAATTAAAATTTTGAATAGTTTAGGGTTAAGAGTTGACATTTTAGTCGCAGTTCAAAAGAGATAAATGTCGAAATCACTTCTACCTTGTTATGCCTTGGATGTATTGTGATTATACATATGTACTTCCCCTGCAAACCATTTTTTCAGAGTATTCTGCATTGTAAAGAAATTTTAAAGAATTCGTCAAGATTTAATTCGATTTGCCGAGTTTCCTAAAATGAAATAAATTACGCACACTTCCATTCTTTTACGAAATTTAGGAAGAAAATCTGTGAAGCAACGAAAATAATGGTGCTATGTGAAGAATATCTTTCAGAATTTTTCCAGAATTTTCTTTCTTTTCCGTACAGAAATTTCTTTCCGAGTTCGTGTCAACCACTTCATATAATTTTCTTTAAATATTCGTAAAAAAATCGTTACAGAAATGAGATACTCCTAACGATTTCCTTAAGATTTCGGGAACTTTGGTTTTCAGGGTCAATACAAAAATTTTGAGCAGCCCTGATTTATAAGTAAAAAGGAAAATTGTATGTGTTTAAAATTGTTAACATGTTTTATAAATAAAGCGAAAAATTGAATGTATTTAAAAATGTCGCGTTTTAGCACTTTATTACGCATACTTTTTTCTAAAGAACTCTTTTTCTAAACTCATATTACTGAACTATTTTTCCCAAAACCCCCGAACTATTCTTCCGCCACTGCTCCTGTTTTTCCAAGTGTAATTTTCTTCTATACGCGGATGAACTGAAGATTTATTATGAAATTAAATGTCCAGAAGATTCATCCATTCTCCAGTTTGGAGTTGGATAACTAATATACATAGTTGGTGTGTGCGTAAGACGTGGATGTTATAATTGCAATGCCTTTAAGTTAGCTTTTTTTATGTATTTGTTACTTAAATTTATTTATATTTTACTTATATGCATGTACATACATATGGCCCAAAACGCGGACTGTTACATTACATTTTGGCTAACACTGATTTTTAAATACCGCTGAAACTCGCAAGAAAACAATTTCCAGATAATTTTTCTTCTTGCATCTGAAAGCATAAGTATGTGGGATTATTCAATATATAAAAAAATATATTGTAACTCCTGTGGTTCAGGAGTTATGAATGTTTCAACAGCGGACTGTTGCATTACAATTTTTGGAAGTACTTTTTAAAGTTGCTTTATATTATTGAAAAACTCTGCTCTCCTAATATAATGTTTTCAAAAGTTGGTACACTGTTTCCTAGCTTCAGGATGGAATTCAAGAACTACGTATTAATTGAACTGATAAAATTAATTTTGAGGCCAATATGTGTAAAGAAACAGTCGGACTGGTACGTTACAGAAAAAGACTGTTACGTTACCTGTGCGATATACGTGTAGCGATAAGATTATAATTAGGTATTTAAATCGCTCTTAGTGTGTTTTATGCAATAAGTAGCATGAATTCAGTAGTCTTGTGATGTGACAAGTAATTCAAAGAAACTAAGAACATGATAATTATGAATACAGATTTCAAAGTTTCTGTTGCTGTGCAGCTGTAGGTCGTTTCCGAAGTAATTTTCTGCATAGAACTCGAACTCGATCTTAGAACTGCGCCAACTGCGAGGTTAATTTCACGAAAAACGGCTTTAATGGCTTATTTTGTTTGCTCTATGGTATTTAGTACTATTCTTACCCTTTAAATGTTAGATTCGAGGTAACGGCATTTTGAAGAATAATAGTAGTACTAGAAAAATAGGCGAAATAATTCCAATAGATTTTTAATTATTCAATCCGAAAATGTTCTTCTTCTTTTAGCTTCTTATTTCGCTTCTGTTGAGTTCGTTCCTTTTTGAAATAATACAATTCTCGCGTTTTTTATTTTTCTACGTAATTCTTATCTTCTCAGTTTATGTAAGTTAGGAAAATAAGTTTTAACTATGGGACAATAACACATTGAATAGCTTCCAATGTTGCTCGTAAAATGAGCCCGATCTTTAACTAAATAGGGAAAAAATTTTACCTGAAAATTGAATTATTTCAAAAGACTGCTACGTTACAAATAGCTTTCCAACGAAAACATATTGGCAATGAAGAGTATATAGAACTATTTTATTTGACTGTGAAATAAGGCCGAAGATGCTCGAAGAAAACTATATTTTCCCTTTTTTTAGTTTGGTGGATTCCGCGCCAAAAAACTTTTTAATATTTTGGACTGTTATATTACATTAAAAAATACTGCCGACTTGGTTTTCATATAGAAAGCTAATCGCTGATTTTTTTGTCGAATTCTTTTTTTATTAACTTCAAAATAATACAAGGCAAGCGAAGAGAGGCAAGTATAATGCAAAAAGGTGTGGACCTTAAGTATAAACAACCCTTTAGTTTCATGTTGTGCTTTTTTTATTTTCCTTTATTTAAAGGTGTCTCAAGATTAAGTGAATTTTCATGGTTGAGAGCAGTGTTGCCAGAACTTTTTGGGCCGACCGGCTAGATTGGCAAAAAAAAGCGGCTAAAAACGGCTAAAATGTTTTAGTGAAAATCCACATGCTTTATTTAAATAAATCGCAAGAAACGAAAGACTAGTTAACACCATTAATTTATATCGAGTGTATATTCCTCATCATCAAATAAATCACTATTGTATATATCACCTGAATTCATTAATTTTAAGAGATCGTCATCTACAGTAAAATTATGGCAGCATTTTTCTTCACGTTTTAAACCGTATCTTATATATAAAATAGCGTTTAACGTTTTAACGCACATTGGATTTCTTTGCTTAGTTTTTATTATATTCATTGAACTAAATATTCGCTCTACTTCTGCATTACTTATAGGCAAAACAAGAAAACTAAAAACTAGGTTGCAAAGGTCAGCAAAAGGGTCTTCTCCTAAGGCATTTCGAAATTGATAAACTTCGGCCCAAAATTTTACAGTTGAGTCTAAATTACTCCAGGTATGTAACGTTAACCGTTGCCATTGCATCTCTATGGATGTTATTTCGTCGGCATTATATTTGTGTTTTTGTTGCTGTAGTTGGACAAATACTTTTGGTTTAATTACTCTTAATGCATTTCCAACCGAAAAAAGTCAATTTTTTTTAGTGTGGCAATATTTGTAGGGAGGCGTTGGCGTAATTCCTTTATTAAAGTGATAATAAAATAGCGACCATTTTCTCGAATTATTTTCTCGGCTTCGTGGTCAAAAGCGTTTGTGCTTACTTTTGTTTTTAAATACTCTTCAAAACTGTGATAAAACTGAGGAAATGGAGCAAGGTATGGTTCCAACGGGGAGCATATAGGATCAAATGTGTCCGCGCTAATAACCACTAGGGATCATAGATGCGAAAGTAAAACATTGGACTTTAAAGTTAGTTGCAGCTTTTTTGACAGATATCCCATTGAAAATTATGTCAAAAAGCTGCAACTAACTTTAAAGTCGACTTTATTTTGACTATGACTACGGGCCATTGAGTTCATTAAAAATCTTCATTGGGTCTGCATTATTGCTTTCGAACAACTTGTTTACTTTTTGCACCTGAAAATTAGGCAAATAGTAAAATCGGCTAAAAACGGCTAACTTTTTTTTACAAACCGGCTAACAAATCGGCTGCCGGCTAGATCGAATTTTCTCCGGCTAGTTGCTATCATAACCGGCTAAATATAGCCGGAAAACGGCTAAAATGGCAACGCTGGTTGAGAGAAGGAGATTCGTGTTAATATTGATGTTGTCCGATACCTTAGAATATGTATGACCTAGATATAGTCCAAAATCTGCGAAATTTCGTTTTCGGCGATTTGGGCCATATACTTATAGTAATTTAGCCTCATTTATCAAAAATTCAATTGACGCACATGGCTTGGATGCATTTATCCGCCGATGTGCACACTTCAAGCATCAACACAAAATGAGGTTGTTGTTTTTGTTTCCAATACGATGCTCGCAAACCACGCTACAAACGATGAGCATGCTCGCTGAAAATCAATTTTTTTTGATTTTTTTGCGAGCATGATCGTGAATCGCCCTACAAACGACAAACATGCACCGCAAGCCGAGCATGTGCGCGCATATGTTCGTCGTGTGTAGCCACTGTAATCGTTTGTTCCTCAATATTAGTAATTAGGAGTGTACTCGTACGCCCAACTTTCTAAAGTTTTAGAAAACTTTTACTGGTTTTGCGTTCTCGTACCCAAAAAACTTGCAAAGTAGGGGGAATTGAATGTGAAAGAGAGCTGCAAATTTTTGCTGGAAAAATTTGTTCCAGCTAAAACTTGCAAGTAAGAAAATCTGATCACAAACACATGCTTGTAAATAAACAAAAGAAAATATGACCTTTTCGAGTTATTTATTGCAAATTTTATTATTAATGCTAGTATACAACGAAAAAGTGAGTAAATTTAATAAGCACAATGTTTGTTGAGTTCATTTTTCGTTAATTCGCCATTAATATCCAGTTTGTTACTTTAGTGTGTGCTGACTATGGTTGCCGTATGAAATTTTTTGTTTGTACCATAATTTACCTTTAAATATACCAAAATAGATATAAATGCAGCATTCTGAAATGTTGTTTCGCTGAAGTTTTCGGTTTTGGTAGGTTGATTGTTGAAATGAAAATTGTATAATTTTAAAGCTACATCTGTAGCTATATCTATTACATTGTAGAGCTGTCAAACTATCGATGGCACTATCGATAGTATCGATGGTTTTGAGTTTCGGTCTACTATCGATAGTTTTTACCGCTATCGATACTATCGAGTAATTACCACTCTTAGGGTCAGTTTTTCAGTGCACGGCCGTGGTTTAAACTAAGTTTAAACGCCCAATCTGTTTGGTTTAAACTTAGATCAGCCAATCAAATGTCAGCCAGCTGTTCAGTTTAAACCCCGTTTACTTAATCTAAGTTTAAACTGGCACTGAAAAACTGGCCCTTAGTTTTGAGTAATTTTCTAAGCGGTGACAATTTTGTGGCTAATAAATTTATTATACGGATAAGTATTTTGAGAATAAAATAATATATTTTCTAAAGTTTTTCGAGAAAATATGTCAATTTATAGCAATAGTTTATTTTAGAAAATAGCCCTAAATCTTGGCAAAAACGAATGGATATTGTGATTTTTCAAATATGCAATTTACAGTTATATTCTTCGCTGGTATAAGCTTAAACAGGCGGCAGCGTTAATTCCCGAGTTGATCCAGATCAACGCTACCGCCTGTTTATGCTTTAAACATAAATTTTGTAACCGGTGACTAAAGTGTCTGTCAATTTTTGGTTACCATCTCATAAACAAACAACACAACACAACACAAAATATTGTCCCGTGAAATATGCAATACAAGAATTTCACATATCTTCATAGCTGAATTGCTGAATATTTTCACTGCATTACCAACGTACCTAGAATCGCGGTGACAAGAAGTGGTAACATTTTTTGGTAATACAAACACACAAAATCACAAAATCTTCGATAACGTGCAGAATTGACCTGTTAATGTTTAATAGTGATAACCATGGAACGGATTTTATGGAAATTGCCTTTTATTCTGCTAAAGAGATAGAGTATATTCGATTAAGAATGTCCACGATTTAGCTTTCCCTGATTCCATATATACACATTTGATGTTGCCTTTTTTAAGATATTTGCCTTTTTTAAGATATTCGCCTTTTTTGAATTTTCTACCTTTAAAAAAGTGATTATAGCATTTACAATTTATTTTTTTAAGATAAAAAAATTTACACATTGCCCATGCGGCTTATAGAAGCGCATAGACCTCTTGCCAAATTGGTGTTGGAAAAATTCAAAGCCGTTTTCTCAGCTAACGAAGGCTTGGAGACAATAAGGGGTGTGGATAAAATTATAAAGGGCGAGGAAAACGCCCTTATTCCTGATAATATGAACGTTTCAAACGTTCCATATTAAAATTGGGCGCCGCTTGTATTAACTTACGTCGAGCACACATTTAGTATATTCAAGGCTTTTCTTCGCGAATATCGAATGAAAATGCTGCCAGAAAACTTCAAAATTTATCTTGTGGTTCAATGTTACTACAACTATACAGATTAAAGTTTTATGAGTTAGAAACCCGAAAGGATAAAATAGTAAAGATTCAAACAGAGTTGTGAAAAATTCATTAATTTTATAATGCATTAATGATATTTAAAGCAATAATGTTAATGTAAAAAATTAATGCATTAATTTATGAAATTTAATGCAAATGAATATTTCAATGCATTAATTCTGAAAAATGTAATGCTAATGAAATTTTTGTTTCATTAAATTAAGCTAATGCTAATGAAAAAATTTTAATGCACTAAAATGTTTAATGCTTTTGCTCGTTTACATTATTAAAAACCATTAACTTTTTTTTCTAGTAAAATATAAATAACCTCTTTTGGAAGGACTTGGAATAATTACTAATAGTTTTTTCAGCTTCATTATATTATGTGTATTTGTAGAAAAATTCTTCTAGACATTGTTAGATGTTTTATGAAAATGAAAGCCAATGTGTATGCAGAGTGCTTTTGTAGATTTTTATGTTGATTGTTGGTGCATACCGATTAAATATATTAAATATGAGCCAAAAATGGACAGATAGCCAGTTTAGCAGTGCATTCACAGGACTGAGGACCTACTCTGATCTAAATCAATCAATAAACCGTTTTATAGTTCCATTTAACAATGTGATTTTACCTATTTAACGACAAATACCATTGAACTTGACATAGTGAAAACCAGCCATAACGTCCGTCACTATCTTTTTTGACCTTAAAAAAAACCCCTCAACATCAGCAAAGAATTTTCACTTCAAAATAAAATTAGTTAATGGGTTTTTAATAGTTGTTATAATTTTAATGCAATAAATTATTGCAATAGCATTTATTTCAACATTTTAATGGTAATACAAAAAAAAATCATTAGCATTATTTCTTCGGAATTAATGCATTGAAATTTTCATTTACATTAAATATCAAAAATTAATGCATTAATCTTTTTCATTTATATTAAAATGCTACGCATTAAAAAATTTAATGCATTTTTCACAACTCTGGATTCAAAGTACAAAATTTTCATATAATGAAACTAGTTCATAGTTTTTCTCTTTTTACTTGTAATATAAACATTTCTAAAATAAATGTATTTTTTGATTGTTCTTCGTATTTTCTGTCTTTTTAGTGCCTTATTTTCCTTTTTTTGCAATACCTAGTGCCTTTTCCTGCCTTTATCGCTATTTTGTTTTGCCTTTTTTACAGGGTTTTAAGTCCTAAAAATCCGTTCCCTGGTGATAACTATTGAATTGATCCCAAGGCGAATTAATATAAGGTGGTGTTACTAGCTCAGCTGATTTTGAATATGTGTTTCGCCGCACGGCTTCTGATATCAAATTGAAAAATTTTGTTTGAATTTCTACACACACTCTTACAGATTTTGACAGTTTATGCCACCAAAGCAAAAACAAAATACATGTAAATTTTTGTTTTTGTACTCCTGCTATCACCTTATATTAATTCGCCTTGATTGATCCCTTCATAAATTTGTCAAATCTTTTTCGTGTTTGAAACATTAGGCGTGTTTTTTACAGGCATACGTATTTGCGCTTAAAAATTGTATGGAGCTGTAAGCGACAAACTTTATGTGTGCTTATGAATAGTTGTCGATAAAATCAAAATTACTTGTTTTAAAATGGAAATTGTCGATGATTGTTTTCTTTACACGTTAAGCGTAGATGTATGTATATGCGTGTAAAAAAAACGGCTATTGATTATTTTATGTTATATAACAAAAATGGATTTCTTGTGATATGTATACATTAGGGCGGGTAGATTTAAAAATCGCTCATTGCTCTGTGAAAATCGTATTCTAGGGATCAAAATAAGAAACTTTGCCGAAGGAACCATACCTCTAAAACGAATTCTGATGTCCCCCAATTTGGGTCGAACTTTTGAGTAGGGGCAAATTTTGAAAAATCCCACTTTGACCCATTTAGAGTGCTCCAATCGAGTATAATGTATGACCGACCCCCACTAACTTTAGACGGCCGATCCACCCATGCCAGTGGCACACCCCCATACAATCATTTCAAAAAATCACCATTTTTGGCCTTTACATGAAAAAATCAGCTAAATGGCTATGTTTTTTCTTTATTTTTATTTATTTATTTATAATAATATTTATTATTTATTTATAATAATATCTATTTTTCCTCTTAAGAAATTTATTTAGTCAGAACATATGTAAATGAAAAAATTAATTTAAGTGAGTTATAGAAAAGAAACTAAAAAAAATTATTGTTTGAAGTCTTTTTTACTTTCAAGTCTGGGCAATTTCGCACGGCTCTCTAATGTCGACGCCATAACAGCCTCTACATTTTCCGGTATAACCCGTTTGGAAACGCTAGCTAGCAATTGAACATGTCGTTCCGTTCCTTGTATGTGTGATGGAATTTTTGGATCA
>NW_023458555.1:71478775-71502340 GCF_013731165.1 Rhagoletis pomonella | reverse complement strand
AAATTTTTTTCGGGCGAAACTCAGGATAAGGCTGAATGAAACTCATAATAAGGCTGAAGGCTGAATACATTTGATTTAAATTGTAGACACTTGCAATGGAAACTCTGAACTCGGGGATTTCCCAAACTACAAAAACCCCCAATAACAAAACGAAAACATAGAAAATGCATCAATGGTACTATGCATGGTACTATGAGTACTAGCACAATCTCAATAATATACAAGACTACTTTTTTTTATCTATATAACGTCCATTTTAATGGTAATGGCAAACATGATTAATTTCTAATATTTAGATATTTTATGAGTTCTTCGATGGATTTGATTTGTATTTATGTACCCGTAATTTCGAAAGTGTTGAATTATTGAAAGTGTTTAAAACACTGTTTAAATATTTTTAAGACATCTAAATTAAAACATTCACGAAAAACTTGTTTAAAACATGTTTTTTTTTCTTTTTTGAATAAGACGCGATGTTTTTGTCTTAAAAAACATGTTTTTTCCAACCCTGATGTTATTATATTAGAGTCTGTTCAGAGAGCTTTTGAGTGCTTTGCTTTGCGCTCGATGAATTTCGTTGATCCCATTCCATCCGATCGCTCTGGTTGCTTACTAATAGGCCTCATGTCCTTCGAGTCTAGACGTGTTCTGTTGTCGATGTGTTTTGTCTTTGATATAAATATGTGCGGGATCAATATATTGTCCGTACCTGCTCATGAAAATTAATTTTAATGTTCCCTCATGCATTCTCCGTTGTAATGAATTGTTTTTTTTTGTGGGTAAATATTTCTAAAGCTGTTTATGGGATGAATGCTCCTTTTCGGAATTAAATTCCAATTCATGTTTGTACAACTAATCTTGCCGAGTCATCAGTTGCTATCATTGTTGTTGTGAAATAGTAATTCTTGTGTAACTGCAATTGTGTTTGTTCTTACACATTTGTTTGGTTCTTTTTGTTTACTTATTTTAGTAACTCTTGTCACAGCTGTTTGCGTTGTGTTTATTAGTTGCGTTCGTGTACCTGTTAATTGTTCAAAGTTAACCAAAACTTTCAGGTTTTTGCGTTCGCGTACGCAAAAAACTTGCAAGGTAGGGGAAATTGAGAGAGCAAAGTGACATGCCATTTTGAATCTGCTGGTTTCTGCTGAAAAAATTTTTGCCAACAGCAATTTGCGAACAGGAAAACAGCTGGTTGTTTGGTATTTACGCAAATCACAAAATTCATTTTGATGGTTTGCAAGTTAAAAATAACAAAATGCGACTAATTAAACTTGTAAGAAATAAGTAGTTATTTGTTTAATCAATAAACTGTGTCAGGATAACACTTGTGATGAGTTTTCGTACGTTTTAAATTTTACACTTTTGAATGTAACCAAAAAATATATCAGCTGTTCGTCTAACTTGCAGGTTTCTGCAAATTTCCTGTTCGCGTACTGTTTTGGATATTTTTCTCTTGTGAGAGAACTGGTGACATTTCGCCGGAATTTCGGAGATTTTAAAACGAGGTGAGTGTCATAATAAAGTGATTCTCAAACTGTTCGCTACTTTCATTTAAAGCTAAGTACTTCAGCTGATTTTAACTAACCTCCTTAACTATTTAAGTATTTTGTTTGCCTTTTTATTACCATTAGTGTTATTAATTTTTCACGATGAAGTGTGATCTTGATAATTGCCAAGGCTCTGTGATGGTATTTGCCATCTAAAGAGTGCTGGTTTAACAGGAAGAATTCTGGACGCAATTAATGATGGAAAGGGTCTTCGCTGCTCTTGCCTTAATGTGTAGGTCAACCAAAGTTGATCTATTTAATTTGTTTACACAACCCAGACATGGGTTTTCAGAGGTAGAGAGAGAGAGAGTTGTTGGCACTGACTGAAAAATTTATGATTTTGAAAATGTGTTTAAATCTTTTAAATGCTTAGATATCGTACAATATATTAAGGATATTCGTGTATCAAAACGTATGCGTCTTCATATTTAATGAATGTCAGAACAATCTTCCGACTGACTTAATAACCTTTCTTTTCCATGTCCACCGACATCAGAGTCATTATCCCCAAAAGAACGTGTAACGAAGTTTGCTTCTGCTTCTAATAATAATGTGCCTGAAGAATCTTCCCCGTCCCCCGTTGAAGTTGTGGCATCGTCATCTAATCCTCCAACGCTTAGGTAGTCTGCACACGGTTCGTATAGTTTTAGACGCGTATAAAATTTGTTACGCAGCAACGATTCCTCTACGCCTCAAGATCTGCACACGAAGGAACTTCAAAGCGTCTAAGTATCAGGCAAAAAATGTTAAGTGATGCAAAATTATTTTTCTTTAATTAATTTTCAGTTATTTTTCTATTATATGCACGAATTGCAACGGAAATAAGGTCAATTGACTTTATTTCCCATCCTGGTGCGAAATAAAGTCAATTGACATTGTTTTGTAAAGGGCCTCTAAGTGCCACCCTAATATGCCGACGTACATATGTACATTAGACTGTCCCAAGAATATATGGAAAAAAATTTATTTGCAAATTTTGATGAATTCTATATTTGTGCTTTTTAGCCTAAATAGCATATATATGAAGTTTTATGGCCGTAGGCTAACGATAACCCGTGTCGACTTTTAGTTGAAGTTTTAGTCAATAACTTGAACTAAGGCTGCCAATTCGTCCATGAAAACTTTGGAAATGCAATCAATTCGAAATGTTTCCCATATTTGAACGCATTTCTAGTAAATCTGCATCTTTAAATTTTTAATAGGACGACGGGATTTCTCCCAAGGACATCGAAACAATTAATTAATCGAAAAGTATAGCGGCTTTTTAACGGTGTATTACAAGATTGCAAAACGATATGTTTTTTATTCGAATAATTTTTGTATGTCCTGAAGGATTGCAATTGTAGATCATTTCTTAATAGGTGTGACAGGGCGTATGATGAACATTAAATTATTAAATTCAACTTGTATTAAAAATTTTTTTCCTCATTTAAAAAAATAGAATTCATAATACTAAATAATCAATATAAATCGTTCTTTGACATGTCCTCTCGGGTTGATATAATGGTTGTACTACCATATGACATAAAAAAATTTAACTAAACATAATTTTCATATCGTACTGATTTATAACAGTTGAACAGTCTGAAGGGACATATAGGGGCATTTCTTTATTCATTCTGAACGTTGGGAATAAACTTTTTTGTTTACTTATTCTTTAGAACGTTCCTGATGATATGCTAACGTATATTTCAAACGCGTTCTGTTTATTCTGGCCCTGAAATCGGATTATCCGGAATGTATAAAGAAACGCAACCATAAAATAAGAAAGCATTAGATTTGGTTTATTTAACATTTTGTAAGGCATTTTTTTTTAAGAAAAAGGAATGTAGTAGAAAAGTTGAATTTAATAATTTTGTATTCATAATACGCCCTGTAACATCAATTAAAAAATGTTCAGAGTTGCACGTTTTCAGGAGATACACAAATTTTTCTACTAGAAATGATACATATGTACGGCAGGATTTCTCCCAAGGACATCGAAAAAATTAATAAATGGAAAAAGCATAGTGGACTGGAAGGGGTGTATTAGAAGGCTGCAAAACTATGTATATGTTTTTTAGTCGAATAATTTGTGCATGTCCTAAAAATTTGCAGTTTTAGACCATTTTTTAATTAAATTTTTATATTCAACTTTTTTTTAACAAATTATTTTCCCCTCCTTTAAAATAATGCATTTCATAGTATAAAATAACCAAAATAAAGTGTTTTAGTGTCTGACATGTCCTTCTCGGGTTGATTAAAGAATAAATGTGGCAGTATTAATTAGAAAATTTGAAAAATATCCTTTGAAATTTTTATCCTTTAGTATCCTTATACAGTGACGGGCAAAACTGTACATGGTGTAACACTTTTTTTCAGCCATCGCTATCTTTCCAAGTTCCAACGACTTTCATACTTTTGTTGTATATTCTTGTTGGTACATCCCTACTCCCTCTTTCATAACGATTTGAAGTCAATACAACAACAATAAAAAAACCAGCAGTCAAAAGTGTAAATTAAGGCAGATGTTACAGTTTTGCACTCATACATGTTTAAGAACTTTTTAACAATTTCCACGAAAAAAAAGAACTACTAACACAATGTTCAGTACTCTTTTGCCTGTTTCCGTTCCTGGATACGATCTGGCATACCTTATTTTTATCTCTGTAAAAATTCTGGAGGTATATCCTTAGTTTGCTTTCACAGCTCATGTACTCGATATTACGGACTTTGATACTTATTAAGCTGTGCTTTAAGTTGATTTCGCAAATTCTCGATGATATTCATGTCCGTGGATTGTGGAGGTCATTTCAAATTAGCAAATTTTTGCTTTTGTATCCAGGCTTTGCGAACATGTGCAGTGTGTTTTGAGTGATTTTTCAGCAGAAACTCAAATTTTTTCGACTACATCTTGCTAATTTTGTTTAAATATGAACAGATACTGTTGCTTACGCATAATGCGTACTAAAGGACAAACAAAATTTTTTAAATACAACCCCAAACCATTATTGACCGACCACAGTGATTCACAGTTTGTCTTACATGATGCGCATGGGCTTAATTTGGGTCTTTGACCCCATACCATGCCCGGCCATATGATTGAAAATTATTAATTTAGTCTTGTCAGACCAAATAACCTTCAATTGAAACTTAAAAATGTGTTTTTTATTGCATTCTGAACGGCCTAACATATCCCAATAGGCAACGGTTCGGTTTTCGTGCGATGCAGCAAAATGCTGCCACACTCGCACATGGATTTTGATCAAATTTGCTTTTTTCTTCTTCATGATGCCTTTGCGCTCAATTTGGCAATTCTTCGCATCGCTGTCTACTGATTAGCATTAAATATTAATACCTTAAACGCTTCTGTAATAGTGGTTGCAGCGCTACTTGCTGCTAAGTTCACAAGATATCGTACCGTAATATTTTTTGACAGACTTTCTTTGTCCTTGGGAACACTTTAGGCTATATTTTTTATCAGTCTTAACATTTTCAAGTAGCAAATTCCACAATTTTTTGCCACTTTTCGCGCGGTCCCGCCTTTCCGTAGTAAATCTATTATTTACATTTATGGTTCCTGATTAACTATGTTATTTACTGGTGATCACTTCTTCAATAAATTACAATACAGAAAAAAGTCATCTACTTCCAACTAAGTAAGAGATAACTGTCAAATGCAAAACTGAGAGTGAGTGCAAAACTGTAACATCTGCCTTAATTTACATTTTTGTCTGCTGGTTTTATTATTGTTGTTGTATTGACTTCAAATCGTTATGAGAGACGGAGTAGGGATGTACCAACAAGAATATACAACAAAATGATGAAAGTCTTTAGAACTTGGAAATATAGTGATGGCTGAAATAAAAAGCGTTACACCATGTTACAGTTTTGCTCGTCACTGTATATATTAATACGATTTAAATTAAACTAAGATTATTCAAAACTCATTGAAAATTAAAAATCTTGAAGGATAATATTTTTAAAGGACATTTTTGACATGTTCCAGAAGGATAATTGAAAACAAAAGTTATATTTAATCTTGTTTCGAATTCTTCTTTCATTTCTTCTTTCAGCGCATATTGTACAGTGGCCTTGCGCGGCTGAGTTCCACGCCCTTTTGACGCCTGACAGGCGAACGTTAGTAGTAAAGATAATTTTGTTTGTTGTACTTATTTCAGCTTTTAATATGTTTGTTGGCTATTTTCTGTTTTGAACTAAATGGTTTTTTTAATTTTCGAGAGGAGTACCTATGAAGAACAAGTTCTAAAATGGTTGGAAGAAATATCGTTGAATGGTGAGGACAATTGGGAAGAAGATTTCAGTGAATGGGCCTTATGAATAAAAAAACTAAGCAGTTGCTTTTTCTTAAGATTTCAAACATTCTGCTTGATTTTTTCAATTAAATTTACGTAAAAGGTCTAAAATTTTAAGAAAAATCAATCGCTTAGTCTTTATTGGTAGGGCCCAATCTAATACAAAAAAAGTCGATTTCATTTGTAGGTACAAGTCACAATAGAAAAGATAAACAATTGATTTCTTTTAAGTGTGAAAATAAATACGAATACCTTTAAGATAATAGATTGATTGTTTGAGTTCGTTCGCTTTAAAATATTTTTATTTTATTTTTTCAAATGACCCCTTTCAAAAAGATTATAAAATATGTTTTATTTTTCAATACGAATTATTTTTATTAATAATAAAAAAATATTAAATTATCTAATTTTTTACTTTAGAAACATATGAAATATATTTAAGCCCATTTTTGAATTAAATTTAAGTTTTTAAAAAGACAAAGTTTGTACTTTATTTCAAAGTAGTCTCACAGGCGAACGTTAGTATTAAAAGAATAAAAAATAAGGTTTGTATTCTAGGGTTAAAAACTCATACATAGATTGCTTAACATCTAGAAACTGAAAGAAATGCGAATTTTCGGCGGATTCATCTACAGTCGCGAAAATATAAATAGGGAATAGACATTTTAGCATACAAATTCACGATAACATACAAAAATTAAGCATAAAAAGTTAATTATTACATCTTGTTGCGTGCTTTCAATTACATGCGGTTATTGGCAAATTGGAAAAACGACATCAATGCAGCTATATATTCCGCTTCATCGCCGCCATTCTCATTGATGAACTTTTCTGAAAAAAATTAATACATTTTTAATTGAATGTTAAACTAAGAAAGGATAAGGATAGCTCATCATTTGAAGACTCGAATGCTCCATCGATTAGTGCAGCGGGTCCTGGGTTGGATTTTTTTTTTACCGCATCGGTTTTATTTAATTTTTTCTTTTAATAATATATTTTAAAAAATTTATATTATATTATTTATATTATTTATAAGTTTAAGTTATTTATAAACATTCGCTCTCAAAACTTATTAAAGGTTTATTTGAAAAAACTTTTAATAAGCTTAATATTAAAAATGCTTATTTAACGCTTATTATAGCAAACTTACTTTAAGTTATTTTTAAAAACATTTACTCAAATGCTTGTTGGGTAGTATAAATTACATGCACAGAAAAGTTTTTCGATCGCTCTAATTTTGGATTCGGTTGAATAAAGACATTTGTACAGTCAAGACAAACTAGTCTCCTGACTTTAAACATTGGTAACCCCGACGTGGTCACATTTGGTGACACGTTAGACAAAAACAAACATTGTGTAACGCGATTTGCGCGTTAATCGAGATTCGCAGGCAGCATCACAGTCTGCCAAATCGTATGATTTCACCGTTCACTTAAACACGGGTTTTCTTTTGCAAGTTCTTTTTTCGCTATCCATTACTCAAAATGCCTACCGATCAAGACGTAACATTGGGTGATACTCCGCAGCTGCAGAATTCTTTTTTAAAAAGAAAGTGTGACGCTATATTTCGACAAATCGTGACTATTCAGCGTCAAAGTACAATTGAAGCGCTTCAAGCCATGGACCATGCAGAACTTTCGACGCGCATCGAGCTTCTGGATCACATACTGGGCAATTTAGAGGCCGCCCAGACTGACTTGGAAGAAAAAAAATACTGATGAACTGGATAGTAGCAGCCGTACTGATTTTCTCGCCATTTATGTCTCCATAAAGTCAGCAATCCACAGCAGTATTTTCTCCGCAGGATTCCCAATCAGTAGCTGTATTAAAGCAAAATAAATCGCGTTTGCCCGATCTTTAGCTGCCAACATTCGCAGGTGCCTTCACGGAGTGGCCAAATTTCATTTAAATGTTTCAAACTGTGGTCGATAATGAGCCAGAGCTTACGAAGATAGAAAAATTCCAGCACCTGCGGTCCTGTTTGAAGGGCAGCGCCTTAGATGTCATTCGTTCCCTGGAAATACGCGAAAGCAATAATAATAAACGCCTTGTTTTTCAGGCTCACATTCGCGAATTATTTGAACTTAAAAGTGCAGAAGCCAACACTGTGGGTAGTCTTCGCGTACTTGTTGACAAATTCACGACTCGCATCCGAGCACTTCAGACCCTAGGGAGCAAGATACAAATAGCCGACTATCTACTCATACTTATCGTGTCTCAAAAGCTGGATCCATCTCAGCAAAACCAAGTGGGAAGAATCAGCCGCATGCAGCAACATACCTACGTGGAAGAGTATGGAAACTTTTCTTGAGAAGAGGTGTCAAACATTGGAGAGCATTAATTTCGCTACGGTACAGAAAACACCTAGCGCTAAGGTCAGCAAAACACAGTATCAGACAAAATCGCTTGTAGTTTCAAATTCCATGCACAAAAGTGTGTACATTTTGCAAAAAGGAAGACCATTCTATTTACACGTGTCCGTCATTTATTAAACTCACTGGCGATACGTTGGAAAGAGGCCAAAAAGGCAAACCTTTGTTTGAATTGCTTAAAACACGGGCATCAAGCTCAGCAATGTAAATCTTCAAATTGTCGTCGTTGCCTATCCCAGCACCATACTCTCTTGCATTTCATTCCGGCACAACAGTCAACCACTGATTGCACGCCCGATGAGAAACCTGAGTCAGCTGCGCAAGCTACAACACTTGTGTCAAAGTCTAACAATATTTCGCCCGACCCTGCAACTGCAGTCATCTTGGTGGAAAATAGAACTGGTTCCTTCATTCCGTGTCGCGCTGTATTGGATTCTGCTTCGCAGTTAAATTTTGTCACAGCCAGGTTTCCTAACCAAGTAGATTTGAATATGTCGAAATTTTCGTACTCCGTCTCAGGTATTGGCGAATCAGATCTTAAAATTAGCCACTGCGCTAACATAGCATTTAAGTCCATGCATAATGACTACTCAACGAGTATAACAGTTGCGGTTACTCCCACCATCACTGACAGTCAACCTAATTATTCCTTTGGTACATCCGACTAGAAGCTACCTGCAAATATAAAGCTTGCGGATTCATTGTTTTTTAAATCTCAGCGTGTTGATATGTTGCTTGGGGCTGGGATATTCTTTGACCTATTATGTGTTGGACAAATTCGGTTAAAAAATATACCATACGTTTTACAAAAACCCGTTTGGGTTGGGTTGTTTCGGGTGGCCAGCAGAAATCATTAATTTCGTCATTGCTTGCAGCTGCGTTAATCGGGAGCGAAGAACAACAACAATCGTTGAGCCAAATAGTTCGTTCATTCTGGGAAGCAGACAACTGCTTCGAACCTATCGGAAAAACAACAAAGGAAGAGATAGAGTGTGAGGAGCATTTTAAAAACAATTATCATCGCTTAGATACTGGGGAGTACTCTGTTCGTTTACCACTAAAGCATAGCCTTGATTTACTCGGGGATTCATATGAGCAAGCACTGAGACGGTTAATACAAAGGTTTGTTATTTACTTCATCACTGCGTATTCAGAAGCGACAGTACAACAACAAAGCTTCGTGTTGTGTTTGACGGCTCAGCAGCTAGCTCTTCTGGATACTCGCTCAATGAAATTTTGATGGCTGGGCCGACGATTCAACCCAAGCTGGCTGATATTCTCATTCGTTTTCGTACTCATCCCGCAGCTGTAACTTGTGACATATTTAAAATGTATAGTTGCGTTCGCGTTACATCCCCTGATGACTATTTACAATGTATACTATAGAGAGACGATCCAAACAGCGAAATTAAAACTTTTAAACGCGAAACAGTCACTTATGGCACGAAGCCAGCGTCGTTCCTTGCTATACGTACAATGCATCGCCGTTGATGAGAAAAAATCATTTCCTCTTGGGTCTCAAATTAGGGGTATTCTCGAAGTCTTGCACGATGCACGGATTGCACGAAATGCAAAAATACTATTCCAAATTTCGAAGAGTACGAGAACACCCCATTGCAAAGAGGTAGCATGCATGGGGAGCAAGCAGCGAAATTATGTATCAAATACAATAACAAGAGACAGCAAAAAAAAATTAAGTGAGCGAGATGAGAGGAATGAGAGAAATATGTAGCAATTCCAACAACAAAACAACTAGCACAGGGTCGCTATTGTCTTGCTATGCTATTTTGCAAAATATATACATGGGTTTCGACGTTGCATATTTTGCAGCGATAGGAAATGTTGTTTCCCATGAATTTTCTTGTTGTGTGTTTGCAATTTATGCAATCCGTGCAATCCGTGCTACGTGCAATGGCTTTGCAAGATTTGGAGAATACCCCTATTGTTTTACGTGACTTTTATGACGACGATTTGATTACTGGGGCACAGACTGTTGACGATGCAAGAGCTATTTTTGCACAAACCACTCAGTTGTTGGCGAAGGGCAACTTTCAAATTCGAAAATGGTGATCAAGTCAGAAAGATGTACTCTCTCAAATTGCTGTCGAGGATAAAGAAAGTTTTTTAAAATTTGATGACGGAAGTGACATTACGAAAACGCTTGGGTTTGTATGGAATCCTCAAACATGCACATTTCTATTTTCATTCTCGTTAGAAAAGCTGCCTCCAAAAATTACAAAACGTTTTGTGCTCTCTGTTATAGCGCGCTTCTACGATCCACTTGGCCTGATAGGACCAACAATTTGTAAGGCGAAAATATTTTTGCAGCGACTGTGGATGGAGAAGGTCAATTGGGATGAGAGTTTTCCAATTTCTCTTCATACTGCCTGGCAGCAGCTATATGATGAACTTGAGTCAGTCAAAGGTTTTTGTTTTCCTCGTTTTGTTTCCATGCCAGACGCTACAAACGAAGTACATGCATTTTGCGATGCTAGCAGCTCGGCATATGGAGTATGTGTGTACATACGTTCGATCAATAAATGCAATGCACAAACTGCTCTTCTCTGCTCGAAATCTCGGGTCGCGCCTCCCAAAACACCGAAATTGGAGCTAAGTGCTGCCACATTACTTGCACAAGTTGTGCAAGCAATTTCTAAGCTCGACATTTTCGATTGCAAGTTTTATTGTTGGTCTGACTTCAGTATAGTTCTGTCATAGCTGAAGGAGGAACCTTTACGCTTTAATGTTTTTGTTGCAAATCGATTAAGCAGTATCCAACAGCTTACAAAGGGAATGGAATGGCGTTATGTTCCATCAGCGCTCAACCCAGCCGATATCGATGGCTGAGTGGAAGATCGACCTATCTCGGCAGCCGGTTCGAAAACGCCCTATCTCAGAAAACTTTTCAAGAACGCCCTACTTCAGAATTTTATTGAAAAACAACCTACTTCAGAATTTCATTGAAAAACAACCTATTTCAGAATTTTATTGAAAAACACTCTATCATAATTTTGTTGAGGAACGCCCTATCTGAGAATTCAGTTCACAAACGCCCTATCTCAGACGAAAATACATTGAGAATAAGCTGAGATAGGGCGTTTTTGAATCGGCAGCTGAGATAGGGCGTTATTCAAAAAAATTTTGAGGGAGGGTGTTTTTCAATCAAATTCTGAAATAGGGCGTTCTTGAAACGTGTTCTGAGATAGAACGATGTTGAAAAATTTGCTGAGATAGGGCGTTTTCGAACTGGTGACCTTGATGTTCTTACACCAGCCCATTTCTTAATAGGTGGCCCCCTAACTGCGATTCCTGATCCAGATGTCACCCACCTAAACATTAACCGCCTTAGCCTTTGGCAGCGTATATCTAGCATGCAGCAATTTTTTTGGAAGAAGTGGTCGACAGAGTATCTGACGCAGCTTCAGCAGCGGTTTAAATGGCGTGCTCAAAAGACTCCAATTCCTCTCGGCGATCTTGTCTTAATAAAGGACGAAAATTTACCACCGCTTCGATGGCCACTCGCAAGGGTAATTGAAACGACTCCTGGATCAGATGGCGTTGCTCGGGTGGCAGTGTTGAAAACAAGCACCGGCATTACAAAAAGAGCTATCAGCAAGTTATGCCTTTTACCGGTGGAAAATCCTGTTGAAATATGCCGACGTACATATGTACATAGTTAAGCTTTTATCTATTCAACATTTGTTCTCTCAAACTAAAAAGCAATTTGAAATACTGTTAGTTATCTAAGCTCCTGTTTTGTATTCAAGCTAGCATATGCATACATACCTTGAACAAACAATATTTAAGTAGTATAAATTACATGCACAGTAAAGTTTTTCGATCGCTCTAATTTTGGATTCCGTTGAATAAAGACATTTTTACAGTCAAGACAAAAAGTCTCCTGACTTTAAACAGACATTACCTTTTTAAAAGCGAAATTAAATCCATTCACATTATTGCTCTTTCAAACATTACATTTGCTTGGCTTCGCGGCGGAGGGCGTTCACGCGCCACAACGCGTCACCCTACGCCGCGGTCCTACCATCAGGAGCGCTCTACCCTTTAAGAGATAATTGCATCGACATTTTGCCCAGGCGGGGACCAATTGATCGCAGTTTTTTGTCATTTTCCTACCTTATTCCTGTCATTTGTCTTATTCTATTCTCAAATACCTAGCCTCTTTCTACAATTTTCCTCTCAACTCTCTTGTCTTATATATGTCATATAATTAATGCGACTCTTCATTTTCAAATAGCAAGTAAGTAACTAGTTAAATTTATTAAATGCATTTGTGTTTAGCCATGTAATCCTAAAATCTAACACTTGAAAGTAAAACCGCCTGGTTGTTGTGTTAGATCTGTACCGTAATTGAAATAAATAATATATCAGTGATGACAGGTAATAAGTCCCAGATGGTTTCTAAAATCACAAATTAGTTTTTGTGCAAATTGCAGATAGAGGGTATAAATGAATCTAAGCCCTCGATATTTAACGTATTTATATTTGTAAGTTATTGGAAGATTTCTGCTGTGTTTTGGCAACAACCTGTCTACAGTAAAAAATTATATAATTTGTGTTTGAAAAGTGTGTTAAAACCAAAAACTAATCAATTAACTTACATGATCTCGGTTTCGATATTAAATAATCAATGATTGTTTATACCCTCATTTTGGCACATTGGTTTGTTGAATGTGCCATCTAATAAATAATGTCGTCGTGCTCCTTAGCAGCTTTTAAATGATTTCACAAATTGCTGGCGGAGACATGAATACAGTGTAAGAAAATTCCTTTTCTATAATTGTTTCCTTATAGAAAGGTTGGTTTTTTTTCCGCCTTAGACATTCCGAATTCGTTCAAAATATGCTAATTTAAAACACAGAATTCTTTCAGTGTTTCTCCGGGGTTTTTGGACACGGACTGTTTCTTCAATTAAGTAGTGCTCGCTTTATTTTTGTGGAAACGAAACATGTTTTGCAAGTTCTGGATCATTTCTACACTCTTTCTTCAAATATTCCTCGAATGTTTTTACTATATTCGTAATTTTAAATTTCTTAATAAAATCAATTGGTGGTAGTTCATGATTGTGTGTGGATTAATAGCACCACACTGAGGATTTGGCAATAACCTTTTTCATCTATTAAAAAACAACACTTACGGGGCAATGTTTATTGTAAGAACATTTTTTTCTATGAATCGACATACTTTAAGCATTGTTGACGCTATTTCCATTTGAATGAGGAAATAGCGTCAATGTCTTTATTTCCAAATTTTTGTTGACTTTATTTCGCTTTTGAAAAGGTAATAATGTCAATAGACTTTATTTCGCACCAGGGTGGGAAATAAAGTTAATTGACCTTATTTCCGTTGATCTTGTTACCTGTCACCGAATTTTATTGTTTTATCGTTTTTTTTTATGAAATGCATGCACGTACACGGAAAATTGTAAACAAACTTCTTCTTTCTCTTTTGTAAGCGTACGTACGCCTAGCTACCAACACTGCTGTACGACAAGCGATTTGTAGCTAGCTTGCTTTGACGATTTCGTGAAGCCCTCCATTTAAATGCACGTGTGCGGCATCAAAGCGTATAACTTTCGTACGTAGCATCTAATACGCGTCTAAAGCTATACGACCCGTGTGCAGACTGCCTTACTCTACCCTCAATTAGTAACTCATTTACTCAACGCCTTCCGCCGGTAATCGCGTCTAATACTAGGAGACTGGTTGTGGTTACCCCAAAGAAGTCTATATTTGTCTCTAGATTTTCGAGGGATACTTCCGAAGAGGATATAGTTTTACATCTCGTCCAAAATTAAAACTGTCAACTTAATATTTCTTCATTTAAAGTTGACGTAAGTTTAGAAAATTTTGACATGCTGCTTAGTAGTTATTATGGCCCTCTGGAGCTTTCGTTCGTGAATTCGAGTATAGGCCCAACAAAAAGAATAATTTAGCAAATATTCCCCGTCAGAATACTGAATCAAAAAACTGATTACTAAATCTGCTTTATGTATTTATTATCAAAACGTGAGAGGCTTAAATACTAAATTAAAGAGCTTATGTATATCTTAAGGGCCTTGCATGCAACTATAATATAATTTCTTTCACTGAAACTTGGCTCAACCCTCACATTTTCAATTCAGAGATTCTTTCAAATGATTATCATATCCATAAAAAAGATCGAGAGGACAGAATCGGCGGTGGCATACTCTTCGCCGTAGACTCTTCAATACCACCTGAAGAAGTTAGTCTTCCATACATTGAATCTGCAGAATTCAAATGCATTCCCCGATCTGACTTATCGGTGTATTCGCAATATGTCTCTTTACTGAAATCAGTTAATTTAATGATTAAACCCTGTGATTCAATGATTGTGTAGGGCGACTTTAATTTACCAAATATATCATGGAATATCCTTGACAATGATATCGTACCTTTCTCGTCTAGTGCGTGTAACAACGTATTTTTAGAGGAGATGGCTGACTTCCGCCTAAATCAACTTCGCAATAACTTTGGCAAAGTATTAGATCTTGTTTATGTTGATGATGCATCTAAGTCCGCTGTAAATAAGTGTGACCCACTAGTTTTGCCCGGAGATGTCTACCACCCTGCTATTGAGACATCTTACGAAATTATAAACGATGGTCAAAATTTCGGTATCCAAACATACGAACCAAATATTCGCTTTTATTTTTCGAAAGCGAACTTTAAAAAAACTGATTAAAGAATTGTCTAAACTGTCGTGGCTTGTATACAAAGAAAAAGTTGAGCAAACCGTTGCACATTTTAATTTTACCGTATTTTTACGTTTCGGGTATTAATGAGACACAGAGTTTTTGTTTAGTATACTTTTAGTATGTATCATGAGTTTATTTACAATAATATTCGTAGTTCACTAACTGTATTAAATATATTAACAAGGGTTGTTATGATGTATATGTGACGCGTTTGCTTTGACGGCTGATGAGCGAGTGATTTAGCCTTGCTTATAAAGCTAACGTTTTAGCTGTCTGTTGCTGCTTGCCAGTATTGCCACTTCAATCGAAATTTTCCCAAGGGAAATGCTAGCCCGAGTACATAAGCTCATGTCTTCAATATGGCGCCCCGCCTGTGCCAGCTGCAGCGCTTCTGGTTGGTTTTAGGGACCCACTGCTTCTTCGAGTGTGGACATCTTGCCTTTCTATCTGGAAGTATATAAATGAAGACTAAAAGAGGAATTGTGAAGGTGGACGCTTCTGGTCGCCAAATGCGTAGCGTGAGAGTATTACCAAGATAGCGAGTTAAGGGACTGGACACGGCTAAGTACATATATAATTTGAGATGACTAAGATGAACATTCTGGTTATTCGATCAAATGAGTACTCATAGTGTTCTGAGCATATGCATATATGTAGATACGTATATGTGCAACGCCACTTTGTAGGTTTAGGATGTGATATCATTTTATATTTGGGTTTTGTTAAAGTTAAGGGACTGTTAAGGGCTGCCTAAAGCTCATATACATCACTAGTGCTGCACGTTGCATAGCGTACGTGCCTGTAGTTTTGTGCCCTAACTTCCTTATGCACTTCTTCGGCGAGGTACGAAATAGTGGTGACGTTGGTGATGACACGTAATTCTATTTTTCGGCAGCTGTTGGTTATTTAATTTACAGTGATCATACACAGAGAAACTTGCAAAAGATAATTTATATTTTGGGAGAGGTGATATCAATGAGTATGCCTTCTGAGTGTTGCTGGTAGGGTCCGCGATTGAAACAGGTTCGAATACTTCTTGCAGAGTGGCATGAAGTTTCCGTTGATGAGGTCGAGAATTGGGTATGACTTTTGTAAACAGAATGGAGGCAGAATGCCTTATCAAACGCTTAGCAGTCCTTGTGCTGTGATAGAAATACGGTAAGAAAGCTGTACTTATTTCAACGGCTGATATTTTCTGCTCATAATAGTGGGGTTGCTTTTGGAAACTCCCTTGATGAAATCTATGGTGGACGTATGGGGTAGCGTTTAATTTATTCAGTTTCTTAGTACCGAAATTTTATCGGGTGATTGAAAACTGTGGAGTGTTAAAGGGCAAACACGGCGGTCCGAGTGAGCACGAGACTGTTGCGCTCATTTCTTTTACATTTCCATCAGGTGGGTTAACTTTCTGTGTGGAGTTTGAGCTTGGACGTGGCTAGTAATTTATTTTTGAGAAGAGAGGGAATTCCGTCCTCTCGTAATGCACCCCTTCCTTCTAGAGGTAAGTGAGAAAATTGTTTGTCCTTTGTTAGCGATAGATTTGGGTTAGAAGGTTTCTGCGAGGAGCGATACTTGGAGGCTTTGTCCAACTATGATTCATAGAATCATAGTTGGATACTTTGATCTTAGTGGTCAGAGTAGATCTTTTGCCTTCTTCATTAAGATTGTTCTGGGGGGTAGAACATGAAGAAATCGAATTATTTATCTTGTCCTTAGAGGCGGACGATTCTGGGATGGAGTACTTTTGGAATTTTTTTGTGTTATAGGTAGATTCGCTCGTGACATTAGGGCTCAACATTTGCGCTGTGAGATTAGTTAAGGATTTCACGTTATTCCTATCAGGATTAGAGATTGTCCTTTTATCGTGGGATTATGGGAAGACGTTTATCGGAGAACAACGGGTTATCCAGCGCGATTTCGTCTTATTCCTCAAGGCGGCAGCTTTTGATGTTGCAGAACGATATGCGGTACGCGGCCTCTATTGGCAATTCATACCGCCTTATGCCCCTCACATAGGCGGTCTGTGGGAAGCCGCCGTAAAAAGTTTTAAACTTCACCAAAGTCACTGGAAACCACAAATTCAGTTTTGAGGAATTCACCACTCTCCTCATTCGGATCGAGGCAGTACTTTACTCGCGCCCTCTCTCCCCATGTCACAATACCCAAGCGACTTACTAGCCTTAACGCCGGGACATTTTCTCCGCGGCGCTCCCTTGGTTTCCCTACCCGAACCGAATGTCGAAAATGTATCTCTCACTACAAAATGGGGAACATTGAAAGTTCTCCATCAGCAGCTCAGCTCACGTTGAAAACCGAGTACCTGCAAGAACTGCACAAGAGATACAAATGGAAACACCCGCAACTCAATATTAGCCAAGGAGATTTGGTGGTCATCCAAGACGATCTCTTGCCCCCAAATGATTGGCGCCTTGGCCGAGTCAGTAAACTCCATTTGGGTGCTGACCAAAATGTACGAGAAGTGGATGTTCGCATACAAGCCGGCATAGTCACTCGCAACGTCACGAAACTATACGTACTGCCCCCTTCGTAGTATATTCCTCCCTCGTTTTTAATGGCCTCCTAAAACGAACACACTGCCCCTAAATCTATAACCCCTGTTCACTGTACACTGATATGTGATTAAATTTTCAACTTTTTCTTCGTAGATGAACAGAAAAAACGATGGAACTAAATCAATGCCGCCTGTGCTGCCGCTATCACTCGCTGAGGGTTTGCCATACGAGCGGTACGAGTCGCGCGAGTGCACAAATAGTGCATCAACTGTTTGGCAACATCGCACATCACAGGTGCGTGCAACTGAGCAGACAGCTGCCATCAATGTGGGAAGGCGCACCATATGCTGTTGCACCGCTCTACGTCGCCGGTCCCTGAACGCAATCGCCGCGAGGATGGGCATATGTCAGTCCGCAGTGGACGAACCACACTCCCCAGTCGCGTGGTAAAGAAATCCAGGAAGCAGGGGTATGGCGACAGCCACCCCGTTCAACAGCGCATCCACAACCTTTTCAACAGGGCTGTGCTGATATTGCAAAAAGCTACAAGAGCTGCTTCACCTCGCACCGGTGCAGGCGGGCCGACATGTCGAGGACATCGAGTTCGATTAGATTGAATTTTCCTTTCTTTGTAAAATGCGTGCGACCGGCAACATCATTTTGCTATTGTGAATTTACATTTGAAAAATGCTTTGTAAGAGCAGAGAACTTAGATAGATAGAGAAGGTGCAAATTTTTGGAACGTAAAATTGTTTGGCTGAAAAATAAATCCATGGAAATCACCACAGCGCGATTAACATTTCAAGAAGAGTTAACAGAGAAAAATGTAAATTTCTGTTATGATAATGTTATATTTGTTGCAAGTGCCTGGCTATGTGTTGCTAGGTTGCAGGTGAATGCAGAAACGTATTCATGTACATTTTTTTTATAAAATTAAATAAATTAATATAGTTAAATTATATTAAATGTACTTTTATATTAGTTAGAATTGCTGATTTGCATTTCTGCATGACCATTTGTTAAATATAATTTATTCAGTAGTTAATGTTGCTAAAAACTTAAAAAGCATCTGTTCAAGTTCGCTTCTTGTACGAGTATTATATTATGTAAATAGTAAAAATGCATGTTAGTTAAAAAATGATAAAATTGGTTTTTTCACATACTCACTTTAAAGATGGACGCATTAACAAAAAAATGTATAAAGCAATGTGTTTGTTAACTTCAACGTTGTTTTTGACTTTTACTGCAATACTCGTAGATATTATTTGTAAATAATAGTTCTGGAGTCAAATGCAAATCCATTTCCCAGGCATGCGCATATGGATACTTTAGGGCCGGTTTCTTCATCTCTGGTTAACACTAACTCCCCGGTTAAACATTGTTATCGACGTTCTAACTCTATGCATATAACAGGGAGTCGATAAGGTCGGTAACGATGTTTACCGGGGGATAAGTGTTAACCGGAGATAGAGAAACCGGCCCTTATAGTACATACAGATGCGATCAACTAATTACCAACGAAATTCAAAATGATATTGTTTACAAATTATGTGTATTTATTTATTTTTAATATTTTCCTTTAAAATATAATTCAATCTATAACAGAAACCACAATACTAAAAGTTTAAAAGCTTGCATAATTTGCAAAATAATTAATCAAACTTCAAAAAATTGTTATAAAAATTTAAAAAATTTTAGTTAGAATATTTAGAAAATTTTCGGGTATGCAGCTTTGTAGTCCATTCAATCAACTACACTAAAGTCCAAGTTTCTAGTCGTTAAAAATTACCGTTGATTTCTTAGAATTTTTTTTTTGTGGAGGGTGTTCGCATTTTCTTCCATATAACACATGAACCAATTTTTTTTTTTGTATGAAAAATAAACAGCAACACCCCAACAAAAAAATCTAAAAAATCAACGGTAATTTTTAACAACTTGAAACTTGCACTTTCTTATAATATAATTGAATGGATTACAATACTGCATACCCGAAAATATATTATTCAAATAAAAAATTTGGATGACCATTTCTTGAAGGTTGATTCATTTTTTTGCAATTTGTGCAAGCTTTTAAACTTTTATTATTGTGGTTTCTGTTCCAGATTGAATTATATTTTAAATGAAATTCATTAAAAATAAATAAACATAATTTGTTGATGGCAGCTGAATGTATGTATGTATGTACTTACATATGTAAATATGTACCCCATACACATACTCCAAAATCATTTATTGATAACGACTCCTATGTGCCATGCTGGCTCTGCGATGGGATTGCCCATATAAAATGTGCTGGTTTGAGCGGTAGAGTATTAGACGCTATTAACGAGGGTAAGGGTCTTCGTTGGTCTTGTCAAAAATGTAGATCAACCGAAGTTGATTTATTTAAATTCTTCAGGCAGTCCAGAAATGGTTTTTCTGAGATCGGGAAGGATCTGTCGGCGCTTGTTGAGAAATTTAAGCATTACGAAAAAATGTTTAGATCTTTCACTTGTCTCGACGACCCTCCACACTCTGAAGATAGCCGTGAAAATAAAGGTGGGCATGCTATTAGTCCACCTAAAAAGACAGCCACGGATTCTAGTAAAAAAAATCCTCCATCCCAGTCCTTAGAACTTATTAATTTATCTTCTCCATGCCCTCAGGCATTGGAGCCTCCGATTTCTAAAGCCATATCCACTAGGTCTACTTCAAAAAATAGTCAAACCGTTGATTTAACAGTGTTGCCATCAACATCTCAAGCTCCACTGTCTAACTTAGTTCCTCCGAATAATTCGGAGCCCCGCACATCAGACATCATTACCAAAAAGTTGGTTGTAATTCCTCCGAGAAGATCAATCTTTGTCTCTAGATTTGCTAAAGATACTTCTTCGGATGATATAAAGTCATACATATCGACTAAAATTAGAACTAAAGATGTATTTATTCGTAAATTTAATTTTAAATACGATCGCGATATTTCATCTTTTAAAATTGATGTAGCTTCCGAAGATTTTGATTCACTACTAAATAGTTCATTTTGGCCGACCGGGGCGTTTGTTCGCGAGTTTGAGTATAAACCTAATAAAAGTAATAATAACGTAGCTAAAATTTCTAATCTTAATTCTGATTCAAAAAACTAACTCGCAAGTCTAATTTAAGTATTTACTATCAAAACGTTAGAGGTTTGAATACCAAATTAACTGACTTATATTTAAAAGGTTTTGACTGCAATTATAATATTATTTCCTTGACCGAAACATGGCTCAAACCTCATATTTTTAATTCCGAAATTCTTCCAAATGAATATCAAATATACAGGAGCGACCGCGTGGGCAGAATCGGCGGTGGTGTTCTTTTTGCGGTGCATTCATCGATACCATCCGAGGAAGTTAGTCTTCCTGTCATTGAATATACCGAATTTAAATGTATACGTGTACAGGCTGGAAAGACTTATATTTATTTAGCTCTTTGCTACATCCCTCCTAATTCTGCCGTATCGGTATATATGCAGCTAGTTTCTTTACTTGAGACCGTAAATGCAATGCTTACGGCATCCGATTCTATGATTGTTTTGGGCGATTTAAATCTGCCACATATTTCATGGAACATCATTGACACCGATGTTGTACCAGTTTCATCTAGAGATAGTTACAATGTATTTCTGGAGGAAATGGCTGAACTATGCCTCAAACAAATAAATATATGTCCAAATAAGTTTGGAAAGGTCTTGGATCTCGTTAACGTTGATGATGTTCCGAAGGCCTCTATTAATCGGTGTGATCCCCTAGTTTTGCCGGAAGATGCATACCATCCTGCTCTTGAGTTAAACTACGAAATCATAAATGAAATACATAATAATAAGTCAAGTTCAAGTACTAGATATGTTTTTGCGAAAGCAAATTTCAGGGAAATTAACAAAGAACTTTCAAAGTTATCTTGGCCAATATATAGAGATGACGTGGAGCGTAGCGTTGAGCACTTTAATGATACTGTTTTCAATTTGTTTCGAAAGTATGTGCCAATACGTAATATTGTTCATGAAGAACCAATACAATTATGGTTCACTAAAGAGCTTAAAAAATTGAAAAATAAAAAGTCGCACTCTTTTAAACTGTATAAAAGAACGGGCTTACACAGTGATTACCTAAGGTACTCAGTTTTGCGGCATAGCTACTTTGCATTAAATAAGAAATGTTATAATTCATATTTATGTAAAATTAAGAAGAATTTAATTAACAATCCTAAATCATTTTATGGTTTCGTAAATTCAAAGCGTAAGGCACATGGTTTTCCGTCCGCTATGCATTATCGCAACACTGTATCTAGCGACAGCCAACTCATTGCCAACATGTTTGCTCGGTTCTTTAGGTCCAATTATTCTGTAGACTTCCCTATAAGTGGAGACTATCCGTACGAGCTTTGTCCAATCAACTCTGCTTATATTCCAGTAATATCTTCCGATGAAGTTTTATACTCTTTAAAAACCTTAAAAGCGTCATTTAGGCCTGGACCTGATCATATTCCGACCTGTTTTCTTAAAAACTGCGCTGAGAACATCTGCGAGCCTTTAACAACTCTATTCAATTTGTCGCTTAAACATGGCGTTTTTCCGTCTGCCTGGAAGGAGTCTTTCATAATACCACTTCACAAAAACGGCAGCAGGTCGTCTATAGAAAACTATCGAGGCATAGCGAAACTCTCCGCTATCCCCAAATTATTCGAAGCAATTATTGTTAACCAGCTGACATATTCTATATCTTCTTCAATTACACAATCTCAACACGGGTTTTCTAAAGGAAAATCTACTATTACTAATTTATTGGAGTTTACAACTCATGTCTCAAACGGTTTTAGAGAAAATGCTCACACCGACGTAATTTACACCGATTTCAGTAAAGCTTTTGACAAAGTATGTCACTCGTTACTCATCCGTAAACTCGACCTAATCGGCTTTCAGCCCAGTCTCCTTCAATGGATCTCATCTTACCTCTCTGATAGAACACAAAGAGTTATTGTTAATAATTGTTCTTCCAACATCATTAAAGTTTCTTCAGGAGTTCCTCAGGGAAGCCACCTTGGTCCGATTCTGTTCCTGATATTCATTAATGATATTTCTTCTATAATAAAACATTCAAAAATTTTAATGTATGCCGATGATGTGAAACTTTTTAAAACATTGTCCTCTATCGAAGAAAGGTCTTTGTTACAAGCGGATCTGAACAACGTGGTTAGTTGGTGTAATACAAACTATATGCCACTAAACCTTCAAAAATGTAAAGTTATGTGTTTCTCTCGGAGGGCTGTTCAACCAGCTGTTTATTCAATATCAAATTATAATCTGGAGCAGGTATCCAATTTTGTCGATCTTGGTATCACAATGGATTCCAAACTCAATTTCAACCATCATATTAATGTTACAGTCAATAAAGCCAAAGGCGTTTTTGCATTTGTAAGGCGATGGTCAAAAGAGTTCAAAGATCCTTATGTTACAAAAGCTCTTTTTACCAGTTTAGTTAGACCTATACTAGAATACGGATCTATTGTTTGGAATCCCCGCTACCAAGTTCATTCAGAAAGGATTGAATCAATTCAAAAACAATTCTTGCTTTTTGCATTGCGTAATTTTAACTGGGATTCAGATTACAATCTCCCCCCTTACACAAGCTCTAAAGCTCATAAATTTGCCTACACTCGCAAGTCGTAGAGAAATGCTGGGTATAATATTTATCGTAAAATTAATGACAGGCTTGATTAATAGCCCGGCCCTCCTGGCTGAGGTAAATTTTAATGTTCCTTCTCGTGTGTCAAGACACTTTCGACCTCTATTTTTAAAGCCATGCAAAACTAATTTTGAACTAAACGAATCATTCCGTGGTTTATGTCAAGATTTTAACTGTCATTCCAGCACGTTTGACGTATCGGACTCGATTTTTACTATAAAGAAAACTATTATTTCCACTCTCAATAATTGAAATACTATCTTTAGCATATCCAATCAGCTGATGAATTTGATTCTGTAGCTGAATAGTTTTAGATCTCGACACTTAACAAACTCCTGTTTCCACTACTCGGCACGAAAAAACTAAAAAAAAAAAAAAAAAAAAAATTTCCGTACGTCAT
>NW_023458555.1:71467220-71478675 GCF_013731165.1 Rhagoletis pomonella | reverse complement strand
AAAAAAAAAAAAAAAAAAAAAAGTTTCCGTACGTCATGCGGACTGCGCCCCTCGTGTCGGTTGGGCGGGAATGGAGGGTAAAAAGCCGTTGGGATTAATTAATTAATAATTAATAACGTTCTTGCACCTGCACATAATATTACATATATGTAAGTACATACTAACTTTCTTCTTATTTGGGGCTGACAAACTTTAACTTAAGAGTCGACTTTATTTCGTCTACTAATATGCCCCAATAGTTTTGGAGTCAAATGAAAATGCATTTCCCACGCATACATATATGTATCTATATGTACTACATGCTCCATTAATTGACAACGTTTTTGCATGCATATATAAGTACATCCATACATACGTGCATATTGCTATCTAAGTACCACGCACATTTATACAAATGTACATATGTACAACTCACGGCAGCATACATACACACATACATAATTACGTGCATATTCAAATACAACAATAACTCTTTCTCAAGGCCAAGTAAATTCATTCATAAAAACAACCGCAGCACATCTCCCCGCACATTCATCACCAACAAGCGCAACTTTGTCAATCCGACACAAAAATTCTAAAATCTTAAAATGAAGAAATCTCGGCCAGCCAAGTGAAAAGTGGCAATTATTTCTCTATAACCAGTAAAATAAGTTATCTCGAATCTTGGCAATTTTTGGTAATTTTTGACAAAACACTATTTCTCTGTTCCATACCAATATTTCAATCATTAACTAGTATTTTAAAGTGTCATTTTAATAAACATTAAATAAAAG
This sequence comes from Rhagoletis pomonella, assembly GCF_013731165.1. Classification (NCBI taxonomy): domain Eukaryota; kingdom Metazoa; phylum Arthropoda; class Insecta; order Diptera; family Tephritidae; genus Rhagoletis; species Rhagoletis pomonella. The sequence goes on along the minus strand of NW_023458555.1, from coordinate 71,477,902 downwards.
TGTACGTTTTCTGCAGGAAAATACATTAATTTTTTTTAATAAAATCAAAACTTCTAAAATCACAAACATATGTGGTTTTATCGGAAGTTCACAGATGTAACGTGGCAACTTAGCTCGTTTTCACATTTTTCGGTCCGAAATTGTAAAATTTTTGTCCATGACGCGCCACGATTTTTGTACAGGTGGGTCAATGTGCCTTGAACACCATTTACATATATACAAAAAAATTATTTTATTTATTTTTTAATATTAAAAAGTTCTATACTTCAAAGCGTTTATAAAAGTATATTTACATATATGCACGGACGATTTTTAATATTTTTCATCCGTAAGCAAATCTTCAGTACCATAAAAGATTCAAACTCATCAAAGTACAAGCAATGCAATGTCCAAGCTAGTGCTACTCCACTGTACATGTGTATATGAATGTATGCATGTATGCGTGTAAAAAATATCAATTCCAGTTGGTTGTTAACACATTTTAGCGGACTTAGTTTTTTTGGTTTCAGCTGGTTCCAACTGTTAATGAAGCACAATTTTTATGGTTTATCTTGATGAAAGTTACATGTATCGTCGGGAACATGGTTACATGCAGAATTTTAAATTAATTAATATTCTTCTCCATATAAAATGTACGAGTATGGCTTTATTAAATGTAAACTTATGCGAAAACCTAAATATCTCGTCAACCACGGGGTTAATTTTGATGGCGTCGTGGCAATTCGCAGAAATTTAATAATTTGTCTGTAGTTGGAGGATGGCGAGGGGAAGACGAAAGCAGTACAATCGTACATATGTATGCACATATTTACATTTATTAATGCATACATATTTATTCGTTTGTCTTTTTGAATATATGAAGCATTTCATTTATGTAGTGATTTAGAGATTGGAATTTGGATGATGTACTGTGGCGCGTATGCTAGAGGCGATGCGACTTTTTGGCGTCTCGCCGTTTGTCTTGGTTCAAATCCCGGACGGACCAAGTAATATTTTTTTTTTTTTTTTTTTTTAATTGTCATATCCATATTCCATTTTAAATTTTACTATTAGCTTTGTTTAAAATAATATATGTAAATGGATATGTAGGTACAAACGCATGTATAATTTCACATAATCGCTCAAATTTGCCAAAAGTTACTGAAAGCTTTATTGTAAATGTTTTCACTAAAATATTAGTTATTGGAATTAAAATTTTATGCGAATCCAATTTTTATTCCCATTTTTAGAAAGCGCAAGTATGTATATGTTCATGCCACAAAAATTATTTCATAAGTAGGTAATTTTAAACACACATACATATGTATGAACACTGGCAATCAAAAGTGAGTGTTTTGTTTGTTTAATAATTGCAATGTCTTTTAAGTAAAATTTTTTTTTGTTATTTTCGACGGGTTTTGTGGATTTATGCATATAACAAGTGCAATATAAAAAATAGCGCTAATTTTTTTTTTAATTTGTTTGCAAACGGTATATTTGGTTTATTTGGTAAAAAGTTCAAAAAGCCCTCAGCAATAAATAATCATTAAAAATCAACCGGATTTTTTAGCCGCTTAAAACTTGATCTTGTTCCACTAGAATTAAAAAACCGATCTATCTGCGTACTCAACATTTTTCTAAAAACTCATTAAACAGGTCAAAATTTAGACGAGAATTCGTTGAATTTTTCTATGTTCTGTGTAAAGTTTGAAAGTTTGACTTGTATAGTTTTGATTAAAGCATGAACCACATTTTTATAAAACGATAATAAAAAAAATTAATTGAAAAACATTGCAAATATTAAGCAAAAAACACCATGCACTCACTTTTGATTGCCAGTATATGTATGCATGTACATATGTGTGTAAACTTTATGCCAAACTATCATTATTTTAAATTGTATTTGCATCTTCATAAAAGGAGAACAAGATAAAAAATTTAACAAAAATTACAAATTAATGAAAATTATGTGAAGATTTACCATATTTTCGTTTATTTGCTCACAAAGAACATCACATTTCATGTTGCTCAACATTGTATTATGTTATCAACATTAAATTCAACAGAATTTTTACATTCCGACTTGAACTTTTCTAACGCTGTTAATTTTTCGTCCGCGAATAGTTTCCACTTTCAGTTTGCACCTTCTCTATCTATCTAAGTTCTCTGGTAATAGTTTCTAGTGTAAGCGAGCCATGGGGTGACCTGTGTCCGCAATTAAAATTCTTTTTCACTTCTTCTGTACCACCGCCGCGGCCGCATCACGCCTGCATTTTTAATTTTCCAGTTCATAAGCCACTCGGGCTAAACTTGTCGTTGTATCGCATCAATACGCTGAATTTCTTGAATAAATGCATTATTTTAAACTATATGAATTATACGAAATCCCAATCGGTTTTATTTATTGGGGATTTAGTTCCTACGGCGCACTCTGTGCCGCTCTAATCAATCCCCTAAAAATCAACACTGTACAAAAATTATTTGAAAAGTATGTGCCTAAATAACTGTGTGTTCCTAAAGAGCAAACACAGTTATTGTTCACTAAAAAACTGAGAAATTTTAAAAACAGAAAGTCACGCTATTTTAGATTACACAAAAAGCCGGTTTACACTCATACGATGTAAAATACTCACTTTTGCGTCATAAGTTTTTTGAATTAAACAAAAAGTGTTATAAAGCTTACTTGTGTAAAATCAAACGGCCTATAATATATATCCCCAAATCATTTTATGATTTCGTAAACTCCAAGCGAAATGTACGTTGGTTTCCTTCCGCCATGAAGTATCAAAACACCGTCTCTAGTGATAATCCAACAATTTCTAACAAGTTCGCTCAGTTTTTTAAATCCAATTATTCCATTCACTCCCAAGCATACTTTGACTATCCCTTTAAACTAATCCCAACTAACTCAATACATACCCCAATAATATCTCCCGATGATGTGTTAGTTTTCCTGAAGTCCTTAAAGCAGTCTTTTAGTTGTGGTACTGACCAGATCCCCACTTGTTTTCTTATAAATTGTGCTGATTATCTCTACGAGACGTTTACAGCCTTATTTAATTTGTCTCTTAAAGAAGGCATCTTTCCAACTGTATATCAGGAATCGTTCATAGCCCCGCTACATAAAAGCGATAGCAGGTCCTCGCTGGAGAGCTATCGGGGCATAGCTAAGCTCTCTGCAATTCCTAAATTATTTGAAGCAATTATTACAAATCACTTGACGCATTCTATCTCTTCTACCGTTTCATACTGTGAACATGGGTTTTGCAAAAGTAAATCAACTTCAACAAATTAACAGCGTTTAGAGAAAACAAAAATGTAGATGTTATATATACCGACTTCAGCAAAGCATTTGACAAAGTATGTCACTCGCCCCTTATCTATAAACTTGATCTTCTTGGTCTTCAATCAAATTTTCTACGTTGAATCTCTACATACCTCTATGATGGATCACAAGGGTAATATTTAAATATACTATTTCTGACGTCATTTATGTTACTTCAGGACTTCCGCAAGGTAACCACCTAAACCCGATTCTGTTCTTGCTTTTTATAAACGATATTTCTACAGATATAAAATTTTCTTAAAAATTTTAATGTACGCAGATGATGTGAAACTTTATAAATCGTACGTATCAATAAAAGAGAAGCCTTGCTAGAAGCGGACTTAAACAGCATGGCAAACTTGTGTAATGTAAACCGTTTGCCTCTAAATGTGGAAAAATTTAAAGTAATGTGCTTTTCGCGAAGAGCTGTCCAGCCACTTTCTTATACAAAATATAACCATAACTTGGAACAGGTATACAATTGGACCTTGTTATCACAATGAATCCTAAACTTAATTTTAATCTTCAGATTAATGTGACAGTCAACAAGGCTAAAGGCGTACTTGCATTTGTGAAACGATGCACATAGAAGTATCGGACCCCAAACCGGGGCCAAAAATATTTTATTGACCCAGTTGGTACAAAAGCACTTATGAAGTACTAAATAAGTAATAATAATACTAGAGTGCCAGTTACTGTCGAAATTCGACAGTTTTTCTAGTTTTAGAAGCCTTGGAGAGGTTTTCTAACTTAACACGTAGCAAAACTTATACGGTAAAAAATTAACTAACCGGAAAATCTTCTGCTAAAACGTAACTAAATTTTTTTTTATCTGAGATGGTCTTTGGAGGACTTCGGCAGGACTTGGAATTGACCCGATACATTCAAGTTTATCGATAAATTTCATTGATTTGATACATATGGATAGGTCGATGAATTTCAAGAACACTAAAATTCGACAACTCAACAAAATTCGTTAACTCGACCAATTTCGATAACTGTGAAATTCGATGGCTCGATAAATTTCGATAACTCAAAAATGTAAAAACTTTGGATACCTTTATAAATTTTTACTTTTAACATCGCCACATTTTTCGAAAACTATCTAAACATTTTGATAACTTGTTACACTCTGTTAAGAAGATTAAATTCGATAAGCAGTGATAAATCGATAAGCTTATATAACCTTGAAATTTCGATAAATCGATAAATTTTGAAAATTCCATAAACTTTGCTTTGTTGAACCAACCAATTTCAGTAGATCAATAACTATCGATAACTCTGTAAGTTGAAAGAACTCCATGCAAATATCGATAACTTGATACATTTATTTTACTTGACAAATTTCGTTAATCCCACTCGTTTTTATAGCTCGATAACTATCCGTAAATTTGGACAACTAAGTTTCTGTATCTATAAATTTCGACAACTCAATAAACATTGATCAGTTTGAATAATCCGATACGTTGCGATAATTTAATAAGCATGGACAAATTTCGATAATTATAAACTTCGATGATTGGATAAATTTATGGCTGATTTTATTTCGATTCCTATCGGAAAATTTCAACTCTGTTAACCTTATTCTTTCTATTCTATTCTATTTCATTGTCTCGCCTTTATCTCAGTTTTCGTCTTTATCTTCACTTTTGCCTTTTTTGTGTTCATCGTTATCACTTGTTTCTTCATCTTCATATTTATCTTTATTTCAAAGTTTAATTTCAAATACGAAGTAAAACAAAAAGCGAAACAGCTTAAATTGAACAGGTTGCAAAAACAACCATACACAAATATGGAAATTTTTAAACGACGATTTTCAACCAATTTCGAAACTATAAAAACTCTCCTCATCTACAGAAAATTACCTTTCCAACGGTGTTTTTGGTTTTGAAATCGGTAACTTTACCTTGGTCTTCATCATTGTTTTTATCTTTCACATCTTTCATCCTTTTCTTTTTCTATTCACGTAGATGAGATGAGGTGCGATGACGTGATAAGATGTGACGTGATTTTATGTGATGTGATAGGATGTCATGTCATGTGTTGTCATATCCTCTGATGTCATGTCATATGATGTCATATCATGTGATGCCACGTCATGTAATGCCATGTCATGTGATACGATGTCATATCATGTGATGTCAAGTCATGTGATGTCATGCCATATAATGTGATGTCATATTATATAATGCCATGTCACGTGATATCGTGTGATGTGATATCATATTATGTAATGTAATATCATGTGATGTCTCTTCATATCATGTGATAAAATGTGATGTGATGTCATGTAATGTGATCACATTCCATGTTCCGATTAGTGTATCGATAACCCTGTTGATAGCTGTGTCGATAAAAATACCGATAAAAATATCCATAAACATATAGAAAAATACACCGATTGTAAAATCCATTAATTCATCGATAAAAATAACAATCATCAGTATCGATTATTGTACATATCGTTAACAATATAAATGACTAAATCGAGAACAAAATCAATTATTTAATTGATTATTATACCGATAACAATATCCATTATTGTATCGATAACAATATGGATTATTATATTGATTATTATATCGATTACAATAGCGGTTATTTAATCAATAACAGTATCGATAAAAATATCGATTATTTTATCGATAGCAATATCGATTATTATATCGATAAAAATATCGAGTTTTATGTCGATAACAATATCGATCTTCATCCTCATCCTTTTCTTCATATTTATCTTTATTTTTGCATATTCCTCTTCACCTTTACCTTAAAGTGTTTAAATCTACTTTGATCTTCGTTTTTGCCTGTACCTCTAGGCATCTTTGTTTTTGTTTTTATTCTCAAACCGCTAAACCGCTGATAACCATTTCCATGTGCATTATTCCCCTTGAATTTGACAATTTACTCCCAACCAACCAACTGCCGCTAAAGAAGTTTCACTTCATAAATTCAAGAAATCTTCTTACCCTTTCAGTTACCCTAATTCTTATGTATCTGTCATTGTCTCCATTTTCCTCTTTATCTTCACTTTTGCCTTCTTTTTTTTGACTTCATCGTTATCATTTATTTCTTCATCTTCATATTTATCTTTATTTCAAAGCTTAGTTTCAAATGTGTAGTGAAACAACAGGCGAAACATGTCAAATTGAACATGTTGCAGCAACATCTATACACAATTAGAAAATGTTTAAACGACGGTTTCGGCCGTAATTTTCAACCAATTGTGAAACCATAAAAACTCTGCTCATCTACGGAAAAATTCCTACCCAACGGTGTTCTTCGTTTTGAAATCGGTTCGGTAGAATCGCCAAACGAACGGAGACAAAATTTATGTTAGCGTATTAATATATAGATTAATGCTCGTAAAAATATTGAAATTTACTCAAAATTAGTAACGAACAAGCAAAAATTAAAAATTAAAAAAAATATATTGAAAATATCGTAATACCATGTCCCCACCAAAAAGTTAACCGTCTCAAATCGAACTTAACCACATCTCTAACTATCGCTGTCCACACTGCGGTTTGAGGTTTATAAAACAGTACAAATGTAAAGAACAGTGGTCGGACATCCAAAACTCGATTCAGGACTAAATCGCTGCAAAAATCGGAGCAAAAACAAATTTTCCGTACTAGATTGAATTTTTTATTTTCGTTTCTGACATTAATTGTTTGACTTAAATATTTTCTATTCATTCAAAAGTTACAACGCGAGGGCAAGTAAGGATAATATGTTACATATTTAGGTAATCTTTGGCATTTTCTATAAAGTAGAACGTATCTAACACTTAATTTTTTAAAGAGCAATAGGATCTAAACTTCTCAACTTTATGTATATTTAAAAACTTAAGTAAAGTTCTGCAACCGCCAATTTCTACAGCCATACATCAAAAATTAACGAAGTTACTTTATCGACACATTTATATGAAAGACTTACTTTTTAACAGTGAGATTTGGCTAACTTTCACTGAAACTGGTGGTGAACACTCAAAAACGGTCCCAAGAGGGGCATAACATGACTGAAAAAATGGGGTCGATTTGAAGTCAAGCGAAGTAGAGGAGTAGATTTCAAATTTTTTCAAAAAGAGGAGTAAGTCTATCTCACTATAAAATCTAATCTAAATCTAATCAAACAGTAGTAAGGAACGAATTTTTTACATTTTAACGCTAATGACCCACAGATGGCGGGAAAACACAGGGCTGTATCAGACTTTCGACGTGGTTTCGAGTTGATTAGCTATTAACCATCTCAGTGAAATGGTTAAGTGCTGTCATTTTTATATGGCGAAACTACGCTAAATGAAGTGGGTTATCGGGATACCCAACTCAACAGCCATAACTACGTGGTTAGCTCCGGTGGGGACATGGTATAAGTATACAGGGTGTCCCAGAAGTAACCTGCCAAACTTTAGGAGAAGGCAGGTGGGGTGGAGAGCTCCCTGATAAGCAAAAATTTGACTATCTCTGGTGAAAAACAAATGTACTGAGCTATAACTTTACATTACATAAAAAAATTGCCCATTTAATAAAGATTTCAGAAAGGTGCAACTCTTACTATTTCGAATAGAAAACAAAAAAAATATAGCCGCTTTTGTGGGTAAAGGACTGAGACACGCTAGAATGTATTTAATAGATTTAAATTTAAGTTGGTCTTGTTACCGACCAATGACATGCTAAATAGTACAAAGGTACATTATTACTTGCTCCTGACATTATTTTGTGTTACTTACCGAAAATAATGAAAGTGGATTTTGTGAAATTGGACCCTTCGAACATTGTGTTATTAATACTATAACAGAGAACACGCAGTATACGTCGCATGAATATGCGGATATTCACCTAATTTACGGTGAAGTTTGCTGTAATGCCAGAGCTGCTCAAAGACTCTATGCAGGGCGATACCCAAATCGTCGGCATCCGGGTCGTGAAGTATTCCCCCGCACCCATAGAGAAATTTCTGAAGGTAAGTAATTTTTACACCTTTCTTGTTTGAAGCCTTTCTCCTTTAAACTATCATTTTTAACTTTTTTAAGGTCTCACACCTGGAAGGCGTGGCGGTGAGACAGGACGTACTGCAACGGTAGATGTTAAAGTTGTGTTAGAGGAAGTGGAACTAGGTCCATCGACTTCAGTGAGAATGATGGAAAGACGGACTGGAATACCAAAAACTAAAGTTCACAAAGCTTTAAAATACCCTCCCTACTACATTCAACGTGTTCAGGCTCTACAAGAAAGAGATTACCTGTCGAAGGTTAGATTTTGCCGTGAAATGTTGCGAATGCATGATTCAGACCCCAACTTTTTTAATAAAATAATTTGGAGCGATGAATCATCATGCAAACGTTATCGTTATTTTAATTTACATAACCTTCACAGTTGGCAGATAGACAATCCTCACGAAATGAGATAAGATCGTTTGCAGTACCAGCACAAAATAAATTTCTGGTGCGGTATTTTTAATTGTCAGATATTGGGACCTGTGGAACTGCCGCCAACGCTTAACTACCACAGTTGTTCCTTCAAGTTCCTTCAGGAACGGCTTCCAACTCTTTTAGAAGATGTACCCTTAAACCTGCGGCGAAGACTATGGACGGATGCCCTGCTCACTACGGGCGTGAAGTAAGAGCTCATTTAGACGAAACTTATCCTCGCCGATGGATTGGACGATACGGGCCAATCACGTGGCCCGCTCGATCGCCAGACCTGAATCCATTCGATTTTTTCTACTGGGGCTGTATTAAGGACAAAATTTATTCAAAAATAATTCAAAACGAAGAGCATTTTCGGGAACAAACAAATTGAGCTGCTGCTGAGATAGCCCAATTGAGTTTAGGATCTCTAAAAGCGTATTTTCTTAAAAGGTGCCAAGCTTGTATTAGAGTAAATAGAAGGTCGCCAATTTGAGCATATTTTATCAATAAATGAAAAAATTTTTTTTCAAACAACTCATGTATATTCTACTTCACGTGAACCCATCCTTCACAAAAAGTATTGATAGATAGAGCCCTTGTTATTGACTCTAGTCCGAATCCCGGTAAGTAACACAAAATAATGTCAGGAGCAAGTAATAATGTACCTTTGTACTATTTAGCATGTCATTGGTCGTTAACAAGACCAACTTAAATTTAAATCTATTAAATACATTCTAGCGTGTCTCAGTCCTTTACCCACAAAAGCAGCTATAACTTTTTTTTCTATTCGAAATAGTAAGAGTGGCACATTTCTGAAATACTTATTAAATGACCAATTTTTTTATGTAATGTAAAGTTATAGCTCAGTACATTTTTTTTTTTCACCAGAGATAGTCAAAGTTGGGAAAAAAATATCAAAAAGTTAAAAATCCCAAAATAGCCCTAATTTTATAATGGTTCCTTAAAATATTTTTACTACATTGCATTTGAATATGGAGAAGCAACTATCTGGAAGTATTTTACATAAAAAATTTACTAAGTATAGGCTTGTTTGTAGATGCAGTTAAATAAAAACATGAAAAGGCACGATCGTTTTTTAATTCAAAAAAATTTAAATATTTCAAAAACGGTGACACTTATACCTGAAAAATTTTTGTTTATCAGGGAGCTCACCCCCCACCTATCTTCTACCCAAGTTTGGTAGGTTACTTCTAGGACACCCTGTATAATGTAGGCAAGTTAAGCGATTGTTATCGGCTACCATAGTTAGATGGCAGTCGTTAAGCCATGTCAGAGGCCTGAAAATGTTAAAAATATACCAATTTTTTGATAGATGGGTTTAATATCACGATACCCCAAATACCTACCTATAAATATAAATATCACAATACAAAAATTAAGATATTTAACAGTAATCGTGATTGTCGCTGTCATCTTCCACGGATACTGGAGGTAAAAAATTGCATCTTCTGAAATTCTCTTCTTCTTTTGCATTTTGTGCCTTGAGCGAATGCTGCTGAGGTAGGGGTATGAAGTAAGGAGCAGCCTGTTTGTAACGTCTTCCAAGCAATCAGACCGTGAAATATTTCTGGAATAGTTTTCTCTGTATTGCCGGAAATGCCTTTTCCTGGCCTCCGATGCCTCCTCTGACAGCTGTCCTATTGGCAGCAAAGAGTGCTTATGACACTCGGCAAATGTAATAATATTTTGTGGACAGTAGGAGACATTGGCTGCCAAGGATACAAGTTTACATAAACTTTTGCTGTCTCGAAGGTATAGACGCCAAGTTTTTAGTATCTATTTCGAATCGCGATGATAAAACTTCCAATATCACTCGAAATCTCTCAATCAGATCTGACTTTGAACATTGATTACGCAGGTTCGATCCCTGCTGAAGTCTAGAAAAAAGAAGTCTGATGAGATGTGGTGATCTCCGAAATAGTGCTATAACTTCTACCGCTTAGA
>NW_023458555.1:71460476-71467210 GCF_013731165.1 Rhagoletis pomonella | reverse complement strand
ATTTTTCCTAATAAACAATCGTGGTACAAAGCTCAATAAAAAATATTTTAAAAAATACAGATCTTTATTGATTTCGGTTATTTCAGCTGCTGCTCCTGTATCACTGAAGAATCGACGAGAAGTGTTGCCGTCATTTGTGTTACCGTAACCAGCCTTTGAAATATCAACAAGAAATCCCATTTTATCTATGAAACTCTCCTGAATAAACTCTTTTGCCGCTTGGATTGGAAGCTGATCTTCTTTGTTAAGGCGGCCTTTGTGTACATTTGCCTTAAGCTTATAAGATAAATTAAGCAAAAACTCGAAGAATCTGATTGGAGCATGAAATAACGAATTACCAAATTTTAAAGTCTCTGGATTTTCGCTACTTGTAGTCGTGAGGTCATTGAATGTTTTTTGAGTTCTGCCACATATGTAGCATCTCAAAGTTGAATTCGTATGTGTTGCTGTGGGTCAATTCCCGTTCTGCGTTATCGTGAAATGAAGTGAAAAGTATAAAATTAACACCGAAATAAATGCGGTGTAAAGGTGTTATTTTTATCACTTCACGATAACGCAGAACGGGAATTGACCCTCTGCATTGCAGACTTTTCCATCTACCATAGTGGGGAACAAAGTATGCGTTGTCTTTATAGCATCACCAATGCAGGTAGGTTGAAACGCTCTGGCTTGCCCTTCGTTTTCCTTTGTAAATCGTACTCAGATTGGTCTACAAAACCTAGGTGAGGATAGGATTGGATTCTGCCAAATGATTCTTGTTCCACTTGTCAACCTTAGGGGCACCAGAAACTAATTAAAAACGTTTACGTCACTAACACCATAGTTTTGGAACCGTTGCTTGTACTGTGTTTGTTGTGATCCGTCCCAACCCCATTTGTAAAAATGTGACAAATTACTCTTCTCGATTTCCGAACACATCTCCAAAACATCGTACAAATATGTATTTGCAAAGCCTCGTAGCTGTGTTATTCACCAAATCTTGTAATTTTATTTCCGGTGCAATTTCAGAATGCTTTTTTTCAGGATACGTCTCTCGTTTTTAGTCATGGCCGTTTTTTTGGGCTGGTTTGCGAAATATTGATGATCTGGTCGATGACTGTTGAATTTCGTGCATTATTTTGGCGACATCTAAGTTTTCTGCGGCGCGATTACTCATTTCTGCTGCATAAAAGAGTTCATCCACAGGCACTTGTTTTCTTATTTCCATGGTTTTGCGGTTATCAGTTCCCTTAGATGCTTGCCAGTGGCGTTTGTAGAAGAGTTTGAAGTTTTTCATGACTTGACGAAATTTCTAATTTTTTTCTGGAGGGCACTTTGTCAAAGCTAACAAATTGTCCTCTAGCTCTTTGAGTTTGTCATCAAAATACTTCTGAGCGCTTTCTCTCACGCATCATATCATGCATATATTGTCTAGTAAAGCTTCTGTACGAGTCATCAGATACTGTAACAAAGAAAACAAGAATTTTACTATCATGAAACTACTACCATATATATATTTTTTTAAATTACAGTGGAAAACTAGGGAAAACATTGTTTAGTGGTTATATAACTATGGACATGGCTGTTTTATATAATAAAGGTTTCGTTCTGTTTCTGTTAGCTCCACCCACGTAAAACATTAATGAAGTACAAATTGTGAAAAAAAACACTACGTAAATTTTATGTGTTATGTAAGGTTCAAATTTATATCCATTGAGCTATCAATTTTATTTTATTTTATCTAAAAATATCGTACATACCTTTTACATTGGGATACATGATTATTATTCTTCACAAAACACTCCCAGCTTCAGAATTCACCAATTAAAAGTCGAAAACACAGCGCGTAGTCATGAGCAGAGTAAACTGTACCCAACGAATGCTAAGTTCCGACTGACCCTACACAAGGACCGTTAACCGTATGCAGGTAATAAGACCGTCATTGTACGCGGAAATATCTCCTTTGTATTAGTTAACAATGGGAAACCCGATTTATGGCCAGGATTTGGGTGGGGTCCACTACCTCTTACTGCGATGGTCAAAAGAATATAGTGACCCTTATACAGGGCCGTCGAGAGAAAACTCGGGCCCAGGACAAAAAAATCACGGGCCCCTATATATAAATTGTATTAATTTAAAGCATGTGGCTGAAATCGCCGAAAACGAAACCGAGGGGAACAATTTTTTCCCCAGGTTTCGCAGATTTTTGATTATATATATCTGGGTCATACATATTCTGAGGTATCAGACAATATAAATATTAACACGAATCTCTTTCTCTCAAACATGAAAATTCAGTTAATCCTGAGACATGTTTAAATTAATGAGAATTAAAAAAGCATAACCACTACCATTTTTTGCATTATACTTACTTCTCTTCGATTTGCTTGTATTACTTTGAAGTTAATAAAAAAAAAGGATCAGTCCAGCGCCTTCGTTATGGCCTGCGGGCTGTGTTGGTGTCACAGCCGCTAAACTTAAACGTAGAATACGTGATATTATTAAGATCACATTAAAGTTAAAAACGGTACATGAAATATTCGTTTTGATTGTATTGTATTCAATCATATCGAGCCCTAACCGCCAAAATAACGTAAGCGACATTTTTTTCAAATTTTTTTTTTGATGCTTTCGTGCTCGTCTTCGCATTATTTTCGTCCTCGGATTCGTCGCATAAGTTGGCTAAGACTTCTGAAACAACTGGCAACCTTCCTTAATAGAGTTAAGAAATAAACAAATCTCTTGCGTCTGATATTTTGATCCTACATTTCATTTGATACCCATATTTTGAATAATTCTTTAAATTATTAAATAATTTTAGTTTTCCTTTTTAAACAGGTGGCAACCCTCTTTAATATTCTAAATATTCAAACTAAGGATATCTTACCACCTTCGTTTCACGTCATATTTTAATATTTCATTTAACTTATGCATACTTTAATTAAATTCTAATTTTAAAACAGGTGGAAACCTTTTTCAAATCATATTAAAACCAAAACCTTTTTAAATCTTTTTCGACTGACACACATATTGCGATACATATTTAAATTGAGTATCTAATCCCTAAATTCAAGTTTAATTGCATTCCTAAAACACATGGCAACAATCTTAAATAACTTTCACAGAAAACATTTTTAACCCATGTCAATTTCCACCCATACTTTAATAATTAATTTGACTTATTAAATAATTTGAGTTAAACTTTCTACACAGGTGGAAACCCTCTTTAATGTTATAAATGCCCAAACTAAATATTTCTTAATACTCCTATGTTTGACGCCAATATTTTAATATTTCATATTATTTAATTTAATTCGACTTTTCAAACAGTTGGCAATCCTGCTCAAATTATTTTTAAACCACACCCTCGTTAAACCTATTGTGATAGATATTCAATGTATCTAATACTCTTAATTCAAATTGAATTTAATTATAAAATCAGGTAGCAACCCTCCAACATGCAGTTTGGAAATAAAGTTTATTCATATTGCTTATATTGAATCTAACTTTGTAACAAGGTGGCAACCCTCTGCAAAATATTTCCACCACAACCTCTTTGTCTGACATCCATATCAGCATACAATTAAGAAATAAAGCCTTTTCAAAACCATTTCGATCGATACTCATATACTACGTTTATGAGACAGAAATCATAAATTCTTCATTTCGTGAATTCAAAAGTGGTCCCGTTTATGCATAGTACCCGAATTCATGAAATAAAGAGCTTTGGAGAAGTGGCAGCGCACTAGCGAGAAACTAAACAGTAGGGTTGTGGCTTTTTTAGCTTCCTTTTAAATTTGGAAAACCAGGAAATAAACCATATTATATTTAAATTGGTTTTAATATATTTTAATTTTAATCTATGTGAATTTATTTTATATTTGAAATTGTTGTAAGTCCTGTATATGCCACTCATGCTTTTTAATCTAAAAACATCATAACCCTAGTAAACAGCTGTTTGTGGAACGTGGCGTTGCCGGACTTGCACTTTACGATTTCATGAAATGATGCCGAATTCATGGTTAACTTTCGTGTATAATTGAATTTATGAAATGGTGTTTATGCAGCCAATTTTAAGCCAAATTCATGAAATGAATTCGTGAATTAGCCTACGCATAAACGTAGTACTAGTGTAATAATTGATTTAGCTTAAAAATAATTTGATTTTAATTTTTTATCAGGCGGCAACTCTTTTTGAAAAAATAGAAGTGATTGCAATTTCACGGGCCAAGCCCTTTAATTTGATACTTCATTTTGTAAAATGGAATGAAAGGTACAGATCTGATATGACAAAAAAATTTTCGCGTATTATGCATTCATACGTACATGCATACATACATATATGTACTACGTTTATGCGTAGGCTAATTCACGAATTCATTTCATGAATTTGGGTTAAAATTGGCTGCATAAACACCATTTCATGAATTCAGTTATACATGAAAGTTAACCATGAATTCACTTTATTTCATAAATTCACGAACTATGCATAAACGGGACCATTTTTGAATTCTGTCGCATAAACTAGTAATAGATGACTACAAGAAAACAGATCCACATTAACTGCAATCAACATATGCTCGTATGTATGTATTTACATACATACGCTGCGATTAGGCTATAAATATTGAGCCATCTTTTACTCAAAAGCCGAAATACCTACACACACATACTTTTTGTGTCCTTCTCTCACTTAGGGCCGGTTGTTCAATGTCTGATTAGCACAAATCGGAAGTAGAAGTTCCGGTTAAGTACAACCGCTGCTTTATCGATCACATGTTACATGCATCATGTCGAAATCGTCGATAGTGTAGTGGTAGTGATAACCAGACATTGAACAACCGGCCCTTAGCGCATGCACGGGTTTACAAACTGATGCCGAAGTGATTTTGTATGAAAAATCATTTATGCCCATACATTTGAATAAAATAAACATCAAACCAAACAATAGGAAAAAACTTGAGTCTTTGATTAAAGAATACAAAAACAAGATCATTCGAGCGCTTTTCGAGCATTAGGTAATTAAAATTTTTTCAAATTTCAAAAGTTTTTGCTTTAAAATGCTCAATGTTTGTGTAATTTATATAAAATTTGTACACAACAACATTTCTATTGCTCCAAAGAACCTATATCCCGAAAATAAAGTTATATCTGCAAATCATAAGTTGCTAGAGCACTTTAAAGGCTCAAAATTAACCCTAAAATAAGCCAATATTTACCGTTGTTTCTACGACAGAAAGCGAATTGGTTACTTACAAAAATGTATCTGTCGATAAGTTTGGAATTTTGAATTTCAAACGCCACACTCTTCGCAATTGCTTCACTAGTTCTCGTGCAATAAACGTTTTCGTGAAAATCTAATAATTTAAACTGCAACATTTGAGCATAGCCTCCATATCGACTCTTAAGACGTATTCTACGTCAAAAGTAAAGTCGGCACCATTTTTTAATAAAATGTCCAGAATATCAAAAAGTTTTTTGACGCGGAATCCACCACCAGATTGATAAATGGAAAAATCTGGTTTTCTTCGAGAATCTTCGACCTTCTTAATTATCCAAGTATGTTCGGTGCAGAACTATTTGTAACGTAAGTCTTTCTTACTAATTTAATTTTCACGTAGAATTATTTTTTATTTAGTTAGAGATAGGGCTCATTTGAAAGCAACATTGAAGTTAAAATTTATATTCTTTCTATTCTTTCTACTCAGCTTTTATACGATCTAAACTCGTATACGCTGCATTCATTTGGAGACCATATCATCACATTCACATCAATCGACTTGATTCTTTATTCGGTTTGCTTCACGTACACTAAAATTTTGCAGAACCTATCCCGTCATGTTTTTCTAGATGCCAGCTAATTAAATTAATGACCCTTAATAGTTGCGTTCCTTATTTCCCAGAAATAGTTAGAAAAAGTCCGAAGTAGTCAGATGTAGTCTAAAAAGCGTTCCTTAACTCGAAAATGACAGCATAAATGAGAGAGCAATACTCAGTGAGAGTGACTCTCTTCAGTAGTCAGAAGAATTTTTGCTGGCAAAATCTTGAAGTGTCAAACTGAACTGAATTTAAATAAACGGAAACTATAGAATACACAAAAAGTGAGAATAATCTAAAAAGTAAAAAAAGTGAATTGAAATTTGAAGAAAGCAAAAAATAATTGATATAGTGTTTATTGTGCTTGTGCTTGTGTGAATGTGTTTTTGTACATACATTTCTATTCTTATTTGACGTTAGTTTTGTTGTTGCCACTCTTTGGACTAAAAATATGGTTTTTTGCGTTCCTTTACTTTTTCCTGTTCTTCTCTTTTAGTGGGCGCATTTTGCTTACGCTCTTGCATTTTGACACTTTTCAGATTTTACTCCGAAAAGATAAGGAATGAACCTAATAATAGAAGGCTAGCGTTATCCATCTCTTTCATTACCAGGCATGGGCAGGTAGGTACTAAAAGAGCGTAAGCGTCGCGTGTACGTATACAAGCGAGAGCGCAGCGATGAGAACACGACAGCATGCAAAATGAATTAGGTACACTACCACCAAGAATGATAGAATACAAGATTGCGCCCATCAGAGAAGATTTTTGAGAATAACTTTTGTGTGATGTCACACTGGTGCAATTGCGAGACAGAAATGCCAAAACGTCAGCAAGAATGGAAGAAGAAGAAAAAATGTTGCAAGGAAAACGTTTGCACAAGTTGCACAAGTGCAACGTCATACAAACAAGGATTCTGTCAAATTCACTGAGAGAGGAATA
>NW_023458555.1:71432093-71450476 GCF_013731165.1 Rhagoletis pomonella | reverse complement strand
CCCTCTCAAGGCAGAGGAAAAAGGTTCTCAATATGCTTTTGAACGTGCTTTTTCTCATGTTGACGTAGATATTAATCGTAGAAAATTTTTCCATAGTAAAATAATAATAAAAAAAAAGAAATAAAAAAAATAAAATAAAAAATTAAAAATTAAAAATAAAATTAAAAATTAAAAATTAATAAAAAATAAAAATATATAAAAAGTACGTTGAAAACATATTGAGAACCATTTTGCCTCTGCCTTGAAAGGGTTAAAAAGCGTTTCATATATGACAGACTCTGCACTTTCGTAAAGATATCGACCAGTATAACCATTTTTCGTATATACATTTTTTTGTGAAAGCTGATAGTTTACGAGTTATTAGAGTGTAAAGGTAGCTTTTCTTTTTCCAATCTGGCCACTCGGGTACAGCATCCAATGTCCCAAGAATCGAGTCTTAAGATAAAATAAAGAAAAATCATTCAGAAACAGTGCTAATGGTATATTAAATATAGCGTTTTCTAGTGGAATGGGAGCCAAAATCCAAAAGTGACATTTTGAACGGTATTTTGAGGGTTAAGTTATTGTTGTTGTAACTTCTTTATAGTATTCCTATATTATATGATCACTTATCTTCACGGTAAAAAAATGTTCATTCCATTATCTCTTTTCTAAGCGAAGATCTACGATTTTGAAAAAAAAAATCGTGTTTTGCCTATAGTGCGACGCCTCTAGCATTGTGTATCACAACTTTAAGTTATCGATGCAAATTTTTTTTATAAAAATTATAAAAAACTTTTCTTTCGACCGCTTAACACCTGAAACATAACGAAACTTGATTTTCCTTTTTAAAATTTCTTATTTGAGCGTATTCACTGGCGCATAGTGGCAAAAATATTTTTATGTCAAAAAAGCTGTCTACTCTTCAAATCGCACCCGATTTTGATTATTCTCTTTTTTCAGAAAGTTCGTTAGATATTAATTTTATTGTTAGGAGATGCTGCTGCTTTTTTGAATAGTGGTAAAAAAATAAAACAAATTCGGCCCAAACTAAAAGTCTAAAGGGCGATCCCTGGTCCCAGCAATGGTGAATTAACGAATGTAATTCTGGCATATTTGTTGATAATCATATGCTCTCGCGCTTATCATTATCATTGTGACATGTTTTTATTTAGATTTTTGTAAAGTTGCCTAAAAAACTTACGATTGCTATAAATTTTGCCCCTCCTTTTGTTAAGATTTACAGATTTGGTGTCCTCAAACTAAAAACTAACTCTAATTTTTCGCGTTTCGTATAAAAAAAAGCACTAAATTTAGTGCGAAAAGCACCAAGTTGGCTACAGTGGCCATAATATTAAAATTACTAATGAAATGCTATGTACAGTTTTAGTACCGAATAATAATGGCTTAAAATGCTTTTTGTTAAGAAATGTACTGGAAATGTGTGCATACATATTTATGATTATGTTAGTAAATTTGTAAAAGAGTAAAATATGTAAATGTATGTACATAAACAAGTAAACTTTAAAACAATAAACCGGAGTATTTTACTTCTCATATTTATACCAATGTAATAATATTTCACTCGCACTATTTTTATTAAAAATATATAAAATATAGTTAAAGAAGACTTCATTCTAATTAGTATTTTTATTTTATAACAAAAACCATGCTCGCATTATGCTTTTATTGTTTCGTTTTCTTATTTTGAATGGGGTCTTGCGATTTAAACATCTAATTCTAAAGAATGTTCTTCCCAAATAAAACCTTTTCATATTTTGATCAATTTACATTTAAATTTCTCATCAGATTTTGCAAAAAATTTGACTTTTTGATTAGTGTATCACCATTAATTTCACAAATCTTGATTTCATATATATCGACCCATTTGCGCAAGATTATCGTATGTTACATTTTTTACGAAATTCACTTTGGTTTTACAACCCATAACGCATCACCTGTTAAAATATTACGGCTTAAATCCCAATAGCTACCCCAGAAATTGACTGTAAATTTTATTGTTTGTGACAACGATTTTTTTCTTGTGGGCGAAATTATCATATGTGCTAAGAAATTAGAATGTAGTGACCTTACTACTAAAAAAATCTTATGTTAAGTTATATTTCTGAGTTATCTCAGCAAATCTAAACTTTGGTATTGATGGTGCTAGCCAAAGCAGAGAAAAATACAAAAAACACTTTCCTGAAAAATTTGGTTTTTGTGACATACAATAATTTTTCGCAAATGGTCGATATCGTCGTATAAAGTACAAAACTTTTTACAAAGCAATCGCATTTCTGTTTAGTATAAGTATTATAAGCCTTGAGCCAAGAGCTTATGTGAGCAAATCCATTTTTTGGCAAAAAATGTCAGTTACGCGGTTTTGCAGAACGACGATACGCGGTTTTGTACTTTAAACGACGATATGTATGTATAATATAATATATATAATGATAATGCATATAATGATCACTTTCTTCATGCGTTCTGAAACCTAGTCGTCCACCTCATTTTCGAAATTATGTAGCCGGCATAATTTTTGGCTTGCTCATTTGTTTTAAATGTCCTAACAGGTTCGATTGATTGTGCTGAGATTTTGTATAGAATTCCGCTCAACATTCCCGTAAAAAATTTACGACATACTGACACGTTTCATGTGTATAGATTTAAATCTAACTATGCTCTTAATGCTCCAATTTCGCGTACTCTGAGAGAGTTAAATGAATTTAAAGACATTGATCTCTCCCTACCAGTAGTGAAGTTAAAAAATAAAGTCTTAAAATATATTTTAACTAATAGATACTAGTTTTTTGCATATTCGGTAAGAATATTGTATTGTATTCCTGGACTGTTTGAATAAATGAAATGAAATTTTCAAGTGCATCATATTTCACATCTTTGAATGTACTGATAAAATATTCTGCTTAAAAAAAATATTTCATCTAGTGATAAGGTAGCATGAGTTTGATTAAATGTCATAATTTTATTAAAAGTCAAATGGTTAACAACAACAGCGAATGTCATTAAATGCAACTACCTTCTTTTTTGTATCATGGTTTACACGTATTTTATTTCGACAGCCTGCACACCACAAGCCCTTTATGTGTTTACAGCGTAAAATGAAGTGACGAAGAGAAGGCTTCCAAAGTGAAAAACTTCAATTGAAGTGACAGCGGCAGCACTGGACCTGCTCTTCTTGGTAGAATCAGCTTCAATGTACCATGCAGAATTCTTAGGCGTTCTGACTTATTTAACGTAAGTGTAAGTAGAACAGTTTATGGTCTGAATGCACCAATTAAAAGAACGCTAACAGATATGAACATGCTCTCTCGTTCTTTAGATTTAGATTTTTTCTTGCCAAAGCCTGCATTACATAATATCATTACGGCTTATCTCTGTAATAATCCTCGCTAGCTCAATTTAGTAATTTATTATTAAGTTTTGTTATGTATCGTAACTTATACTTACATATCGTCGCTCCCAACGAGGTGTAGCACATCTCAAATTACCGTGGAAGACTAGCACGTTTCACTATTCGCGTCTAAGACTAGCATATTTCATTATTCGCGTCGAAAAGTAGCACATTTCAGATTCTCGCATGGAAGACTAACACATTTCAGATTTTTACGTGGAAGAGTAGCACATTTCACTATTTGCGTGGAAGACTGGCACATTTCAGATTTTTGCGTGGAAGAGTAGCACATTTCAGATTTTTTCGTGGAAGAGTAGCACATTTCAGATTTTTACGTCGAAGAGTAGCACATTTCACTATTTGCGTGGAAGACTGAAACATTTCAGATTTTTGCGTGGAAGAGTAGCACATTTCAGATTTTTGCGTGGAAGAGTACCACATTTCAGATTTTTTGCGTGGAAGAGTACCACATTTCACTATTTGCGTAGAAGACTAGCACCTCAGTATATCCAGTAAAAAAACTGTGGTGAAGTCCTTTATGGGGATAAAGTTTCCAGAGGTGAAATTTTAGGTAGCACACAATTTCTTACACGCATGGTTGCTTTTCAGCACTCATGAAAGAAACTTAAGAAATATTTGAAAAAAAAGTTCATATAGTACATTAATTTTGAAAGAAATACCATATAATGTATGTACTCTGGTTAATAATATCAAACAATGTATTAGAACCACCGTTTAATGTTATATTTGATACAAATTAATATTGCTGCCCCGAACGCTCTGCGCCTTGCCACTGAATAATAGATTTACTTAAAATTACATCCCTGGTCCTTGTTCTTTCTGTATCGCATCGTGGTGAATTCATATTTCTCAGAAATTTGACAACAAAACAAAACAAAGCAAGTATTTTATTTGCTAATTTTTCCGATTTCTATTGTTTAATGTAAATTTGTCTTTTTAGGATATGTCGAGCCAACAAAGAAGGCGCATTTGGAAAATTTAGTAATTAGTAATGAAGTAGCTGGCATATTTGGAAAATTATGCCGATAAACAGGATGGAATTTGGGAAAGTAAGTGCATGGTTGCAGCATATCTATGTATAAAAGTATTTAATTAAATTGTTTATAGAAATGTTATAAATCGAGTGGCTCATTTACGATGTGCTCCAAACATTTGGCGAACTTTTTTTCGCCTTTTCAACGTGCTAAGTAACAAGTTAAGATGACTGCCATCATGGGCCGGTAAGAAACCGCAAGCAAAGGGCAGACAACCTTCCACGAAGCTGCCTCCTGTCCCCGAGCCGAAGCTGCAGTTCAGCAAGAGCAGGTCAGCAAATTGCTACCCTGATCAAACGTAAACTAAAGCGCTCTGCTGTGATTGCACTCCGTAAATGTGAAAACTTGGTGCATGCTGAGAAATATCAAACAAGAAAACTCCGTGATGGACGCCGTGAGATGGAGTAACGCTGTGTGGCAAAGAAATGCGGCCAACTCGACGGGCCTGAAAAATCCAAATTGGCTTTTGTGATCCGCATCCGCGGTATCAACAAAGTTGCACAAAAAGTGCGTAGTTTTACAGTTCTGTCTTCGCCACATTAAAACGGTGTGTTCATCAAATTGAGCAAGGCAACCATTAATATGCTACGTATGCCGAACCCCTATATGGGGTTATCCAAATCTTAAATCAGTTTGTGAATTGATGTACAAACGTGGAATGGTCAAGCGTGTCCCAATCTCTGCTTTGTGATCGAACGCAAATTTCGCGAAGCGCGTTGATTCACTTCACTTCAAGAAAGCCCCCAACTTCCTGTTGCTATTCAAGCTCAACACATCAACCCGAGGCTGGCGCAAGAAGGCTAATCACTACGTTGAGGTTGGTGATTTCGGTAGCCGTGAGGATAAGATCAACAAATTGCTGCACAAGATGGCTTAAAGAAATTGTTGTTTTGTATTTAAGGCGACAATATAATTTGGCACATCTTCAAAAGACGCTCAAGCAAAAAAAAAAAAAGAAGAAAATTAAAAAATTCCTGAAGTTGCCTTTTCACGGGTCGATTTCTGTCGACTGGAAAATTTACTTAAGATATCGACTAGCCAAAACGCTTATATTTTATGGTTGAATTGCAATTTACACGGGAAGATTTTGGTTAAACGATAAAAATCGACCGTGTAAAGGCAGCTTAAATAACGTTCAAATTAATCACCCCCTTTGAGATGGAAAATACCAATAACCATTTCATAATTTCGAAAATTATTCCATTTATATTTGTTTTGCATTTTCCACACCACTTGTGAGGTATGCTTTTACGCGCGTTACCGATTTTTTTTAATGTGCTCGGTTGCCAAGGAGGCCTATTTTCACCTTTACAACTTAACTTAAACAATTAAAACTAAAGCATGCAATATATAAAGAAAATTAAAAGTTGTCTTACATCTAGTAAACTTAAAAAATTGCACATTAAATTCATTTTTCATTATAAAATAAAATTAAATATCACAATTCAGTTTACAAAATGTGGTCTGTTTGCACCCACAGTAAGTTCCCATGAAGCCTAGCCTAAATTCAGAATTGAAAAAAAAACCAGCAAATGGGGTCGGAAACTACTAGCCCTAAAAGCACAATGTGGAAAATGTTTGAAGAGCTGCGAAATTGTATTGCAATAATAAAAATAACAGTGCATAAATTGGAAAAAATGGTTTTTGTTTTGCTTTATAATTTTTGGGAATATTGGTTCAGATGGAATTTTTTTATTTGTTTGGTTTTTCAGCTCGTTAATGATGCACCCAGGGTTGCATTTACTGTCTATGAAAATATTTCGTGAAGCGTTCCAAAATTGGCTCCGAGCAACTAAAAGTTGGTTAAGCTTAAATGAAATAGTTTTTTATTAAATATTTATTCCTGGTATTTAGTAAAAAACATCAATACTAATGTATGAAAAACAAAACATCAATGCTAATGTATGAAATGAAGTAAATGAAAATCTACGAATACATTCCATGAATATTTTGTCATAGAGCCATTATTAAATTTAGACATAACTTTGTCAGGCGTTGGTACCTACGTATATAGAATTAATGCGTTGGAGAGAGATAAATATACAAGTTCAACGCGCTAATTTAGGTATCCTTGTATGTATATACCTGTTATTCGTCTGGCATATACTCCAACTGCGAAAATAATGACAATTATAATTTATGTAGATCCCTGGATAAAAGATTGTCACAAGTTACTTTCGGTAACTCACGATTGAAGTTTGGAATGCAATTTCTCAGAAACACGACTACAGATTTTCTCCAAAGTGTCGGAGAATGCTATGTACTAGTTCATGAAATTCTTAAATTATCTTATTTTTTTTAGTTTAGTGTCAACCATTTATGAGTTTAATAAAATTTTGTCGTATACGACACTTGTCAAAAAATTTGCAGTCAGTTTTAGTGATATACGCCAAAATGTGATAACAATTTTTATAAATTAACCATACTTTTTACTAATCAGCCTAATCGTGAGTTTCGCCCGAACAAAATTTCGCCAACAATTTTTTCATCCACCTGTAGTGAACACACGCAAACGAAAAGTGACCCGGTTCTAGAAAATGAAACTCATGATAAAGCTGAATATGTCGGAAACTAAAGAAGAACAGATAACTCTATTTAAAAGATCTTGATTAGTTTAGTACGACAGCAATACTAACGCAATTTGTACCAAATAACCGAAACAATTTTAGTCAATTAGTCGGAAACTAAAGAAGATATCCAAAAACCACAAATTGTCAAAATGACGCTTCCGGCAATTTTCCATCGAGGCGACGATATTTGAATAGCTTTGTGTAGTTACCAATAGTCAGTACTAATTTGTACTGGAACCTGCAAACTTTTACTGGAAAAGTGTATGATAACCCAAAAATTTGCAAGAGAGCACTGAATCGAGAGCGTAACAACACGAGAGAGCTGCAAATTCTTGCTAGTGAAATTTTTACTAGCAGAAATTAGCTAGCAGAAGAAGAAGAAGAATAAATGTCAAAAGAATATATAAAAAGTGGTGTTACTAGCTCAGTTGATTTTGTGTATGTGTTTCGCCGCACGGCTTCTGATATCAAATTGAAAAATTTTGTTTGAATTTCTACTCACACTTACAGGTTTTGACAGTTTATGCCGCCAAAGCAAAAACAAAATACATGTAAATTTTTGTTTTTGTACTCCTGCAATCACCTTATATTGATTCGCCTTGGCACAAACAAAAGTAAAATGAGTGGAAACAAAAAATATTAATGATGTACTGGACAGTGTTAGTGCTTGTGTGTAAAGCAAAGAGTTTAAAACTGATTTATAAATAGTAAAATGTTTACAGCAGATTGTCAAAGCAGTGCAACAACTGTTCACTTGCAAGTTATTGCTAGTTTTGTGTTCAATAAGTTCTTCTGCTAGTTTTCTCTTCTTCTCAATTTAACGCTCTATTTTGCTTTTACGCTCTCGCTGCAATGTTACTGTTACTATACAAACCTAATGTTACTCGCATATTTTCGAGCCTGTATGTACATTTTCGGGAAAAAGGTTAAAAAGTGTATCCATCTGCTGAAAAGATATTTTCGCAGATTCACAATTTATTTAAAATAAATCTATTAGCCCAATCTCCAATTCCATGTGAATAAATCTCCCCAGTGCTTAAATAATTTTCACCACATTAAATAGCTGCACAACACCCTAATTGCCGAAAAAGCGTTGCTTGCCACACTAGTCCTTTATGGGGACCAAACTTGGCGAAAAAAAAATAGCTAAGTTTGTTTACTGGATATACTGAGCTAGCACATTTCAGAATTTTGCGTGGAAGAGTAGCACATTTCAGATTCTCGCGTAGAATAGTAGCGAATTCATACAAAGTTTAATCTTGTGAATGGAGCTTTTCGGTCTTTTATTACAAATATAATAAACGTTTATTTTCCTCCTACTTGTTTTGGCGCATATTCGCGTCTTCCTAAGGGAATCTATTTATAAATACGAGAAACATATACGTACATTAGGGTGGTCCAAAAATGCATGTGAAAAAGTAAAGTCGGAATTTTTATGCTCTCACCACCTACGATTGTTCTATACCGAAAAAAATATACCCTTATAATACTTAGAGGTCGCTCAAAGCGCCCAAAGTTTTCCATGTATTTTATATGTGGAAAAAAAAAGCTTTTCGTAGAAATGGTATAGAATTCAAAAAAACTAATATTTTTCTATCGGAAAACTGTTTTCAACTGCAGAAGATTCCCAGTAATAATACCAAATTGTTTATTTAACCATTTTTTCATCGCAACTATAATTTATAGGTCCGCCAAAAACCTACAAAACCCCCAAAAATGCAATGGGGGGACAAATAAAAAATCGATCGAAAAATATTAATTTTCAAGAATTCTATACTATTTCTACGAAAAGTTGTTTTTTCCCATACTTATAAAAATACATGGAAAACTTTGAGCGACCTCTAAATATTTTCTGATTTCCAAATTACAATTCCGACTTTCCTGTTTTTGGACCACCCTAATGTACATGCAGTCATATCAAGAGCACTTCATTTCAAAGTGATATTTCTTTCCATTTATGTTTATTAAATAAACCCCCGATTCGGTTAACTTGCTAGTCTTCTTGCATCAAAATAAAAACTTGTTGTAATGATAATGTAATTATTTTATATACATAATTATTAAAACTTGTTAAATTTAACAAAAAAAGATCGTGTTATCACTGAGTCAATCTTATGATTTCTTCCCTTCTTTGGGCCTTATTTTGATACCGCTGTAGTATTTCTGTTTGAGTTACTCGTAGTACCCCATAGTTGCATAGCGTATGTCCAAACCGGCTTCAGCATAACTTTGTGCAGAAGGATTTTTGTTTTCTAAACTCAGCTCAGATTTTGCAGCAAGCAGCCAGTACATTCTTAATGTTTTTAATGCAAGTTGACTTTTTTTCGCTTTAATATGCAATTTCCACGAAAACCTGAGATCAAGATGGATTCCCAAATAATTGACTTGATTGATAAATAAGGTTGCAAACGGTAAAATGAAAATGCGTCATGATACGAAGAGTCTCCACACAAATAGTTATGCCTATGATTTCATTAATAGTACACACATAACGGGTGATTTTTTTGAGGTTAGGATTTTCATGCATTAGTATTTGACAGATCACGTGGGATTTCAGACATGGTGTCAAAGAGAAAGATGCTCAGTATGCTTTGACATTTCATCATGAATAGACTTACTAACGAGCAACGCTTGCAAATCATTGAATTTTATTACCAAAATCAGTTGGCAGAAAATCCGCTTTTTTATCGACAAATTTTGTTCAGCGATGAGGCTCATTTCTGGTTGAATGGCTTCGTAAATAAGCAAAATTGCCGCATTTGGAGTGAAGAGCAACCAGAAGCCGTTCAAGAACTGCCCATGCATCCCGAAAAAATGCACTGTTTGGTGTGGTTTGTACGCTGGTGGAATCATTGGACCGTATTTTTTCAAAGATGCTGTTGGACGCAACGTTACGGTGAATGGCGATCGCTATCGTTCGATGCTAACAAACTTTTTGTTGCCAAAAATGGAAGAACTGAACTTGGTTGACATGTGGTTTCAACAAGATGGCGCTACATGCCACACAGCTCGCGATTCTATGGCCATTTTGAGGGAAAACTTCGGAGAACAATTCATCTCAAGAAATGGACCGGTAAGTTGGCCACCAAGATCATGCGATTTGACGCCTTTAGACTATTTTTTGTGGGGCTACGTCAAGTCTAAAGTCTACAGAAATAAGCCAGCAACTATTCCAGCTTTGGAAGACAACATTTCCGAAGAAATTCGGGCTATTCCGGCCGAAATGCTCGAAAAAGTTGCCCAAAATTGGACTTTCCGAATGGACCACCTAAGACGCAGCCGCGGTCAACATTTAAATGAAATTATCTTCAAAAAGTAAATGTCATGGACCAATCTAACGTTTCAAATAAAGAACCGATGAGATTTTGCAAATTTTATGCGTTTTTTTTAAAAAAAAAGTTATCAAGCTCTTAAAATATCACCCGTTACATGGCGTATGAGTAACATTCTTACCTAGTCATATTTTATAAAAAACGAAATTATCTGTTATTATTACTATTTTTTTGGCTCCCTACAGTTTAATACTTCTACAATCGTCAAATTATTGCTACTACCTTTAGATACGAATATATATTATAATATTTCCCCATATGGTCTGGAAGATTCTTATAGATGTACGTTCATTTGCGGTATATAATCGTAAATGCGTTTAATTTTTACCTCTCCACATTTTTTCGGGTGCCCTGGTACCCGGGTAATTACCATACTGCCCGGGTACCCGGTCTACCCGGGTAGTAAAATGGTAAAGTACGCGGGTACCCGGGTAGCTCATTACCCGGGTGAAATCATCAGCCCTAGTTTATTTATTAATGTTTAAGAATTTTCATTAAAATAAAGTTCATTCTCTGAAAAAATCCATATAAAACCAATTTTAAAACTTTGTAGAAAACTAAAAAAAATCTAAACATGTTTATTAAACTTTCAAAATTATTTTCTCAGAATTTTTTGAGTATATAGATTTAAAGCCCTTTCAATTTTATTGCAACAATGTGCAAGTTTCAAATGGCTAAAAATTTACGTTGTTGAGGTTTTCTTCCATATAAAAAAAAATGTGTTTATTCGTTATATGGGAGCAAATGCGACAAAAAGAATCAATGGTAATTTTAAGGCTCTTGAAACTTGCACATTATCACACTACAATTGACTCGGCTATAAAGCTTCATATTAAAAAAATTTTTAACACTTCTAAGCAAGCGAATACATATAAGGTGGTATCGATTGAACAAATAAAACAATTACTTGTATTTTGTTTTTGCTTTTAGCTGGTGATTGTCAAATTTCAGCTATTCTTCCCCGAATGAAAAAGGGCGACAGGAAATGCAAACACTCTCACGTTTTCACTCACTCACTAACGAAATTCAAAATTTTGACAATCAAACACTACTCACAGCTGATGAAACAACACCACCTTATATAAAATCGCCTTGCTTCTGAGTAAATAAGTTTGAAATCTGAATGAAATCTAGTTGATTTTTTTTTTGTAGATTTCTACAAAGTTTTGAGAGTGGGTTTACATGTTTTTTTTTTAATGAACTTTATTTTAATTTAAATTGAACATACTGAAAACAAATTTTCAATGGTTAACCATAAAACAATATGAATTGCATAAAGCTTAAAGGGGAAAATGCCTTAAAAAAAACAAAAGTGGATGATCTCCAGCAAATGATCACTAAACGCTATATACCGTCTGAATTTCATGAATTTTATAATACAATTATAGAAATATAAAATAAGCACTTAACTTCCAATATAAATTATGCCTTTATGATTTATTTTAAACCTTAAGTGTGCTACTCTTCCACGCAAATAGTGAAATGTGCTACTCTTCCACGCGAATAGTGAAATGTGCTAGTCTTCCACGCAAAAATCTGAAATGTGCTACTTTTCGACGCGAATAATGAAATGTGCTAGTCTTCCACGCTAATAGTGAAATGTGCTAGTCTTCCACGCGAATAGTGAAATGTGCTACTCTTCGTAGGGACGGACGATATGAACTTGTTAAGCTTAAAACTTTGTGGTAGTCTGTACTAAATTTAGACTAAATAAATAAATAAATAGCATTGAGCAAAGTAAGTGGCCATTAAAGCTGTTTTTCGTGTACTTAACCGCGAAAAACTTCAATATCTTGGAGCAGTTGTAAGCTCGAGTTCAACTTCTAAGCAGAAAATTACTTTCACGGATTGTATTCATAATTATCATGTTCTTAATTTCTTTGGATTACATGTCAAATCGCAAGTCTACTGAATTCATGCTACTTATTTATTGAGTAAAGCAGACTAAAAGCCATTTAAAAAGCTAATTATAATCTGCACGTTACGTGCTAGAATGAACAATATTTTTATAAAAAATTATCAAAAATAAATTAGAATAAAAAATTTTGCGTATATTTTTCATAAAAATATTGTTCACTCTACACCAGAAAACATAATAATAAAATCTCAAAACTTCGTGCAATACTCAGGAAAATTCATTAAATTTGCATACTAATTTGCAATTTTTAATTCAGATTTTTTAGTTTAATAGCCCATTCAAATTTAGTATAACAAAGTGCAAGTTTAAAGTCGCTAGAAAATCGCGTAGATTTTTGGTAATTTTTTTCCACGCAACTTCTTCCATACAAAGTATATTCGACAATTATTTTTTGTATGGAGAAAATGAGCAACACCTTCCACTAAAAAATTGCCAAACATCAACGTGATTTTCTAACAACTTTAAACTTGCATTTTTTCATACTAAAATTGAATGGACTATAAAACTACATACTTAGAATTTTTCTAAAAATCGAAATAGAAAGTTGCAAATTAGTGTGCAAACTTATTGAATTTTACTGAGTTTTGTACAAAATTTAGAGATTTTATTTTTATGTTTTTGTTGTAAAATGAACTATATTTTTATAAAAAATTATCGAAAATAAATTAGAATAAAAAACTTTGCATATATTGCGAAAAATTCACTGTGCCAATACTTTTGTTCGCCACTGTATGTATATCGGACAGGTTGCGTAATGGTGTTTTTCTGTAACTGTAACTTTTTGCAAATATTGACCTCAAATTTAATTGTATGAGTTCAATACACACGTAGTTCTTCAGTTATATAAGGAGAAAAGACTTTTTCGATAATATAAAACCGGTTTTCGACCTAAAACTTGCGATTTCGTGCATGTAAAATCTGTCAAAACCAGTTTTCGCTGAAAACTACTTGAAAACTCACGTTCCACTCATTCCAATCGGTGTCTTCACTAGTTCTTTTCGATATTTTATCATCTTTAATACGCCGTTTCAGATTTATTGTTAATACAATGTACTGACCGACAACGAAAACACCTTGAAAACGAGTTTTGGGATTGTGGCCTGAAGGCTGTTCACACCGACTGTTGGTGTTTTCGTTGACAATTCGTACATCCTTTGTTTACGTTTTTGCTGCACAAATAACAAACCAAAATACTTTTCCTTCAATTTCTTTTCCAATTAACAATAAATCCGAAATGGCGTATTAAAGAAGATAAAATATGACTTCCTTCTTCTTCTTTTTTGGCGCAGTAACGGCCTAAGCGATTTTGGCCGAGTTCAGCAAAGCACGCCAGTCGTTGCTCCTCTGTGCCAACTGACGCCAATTGGAAACGCCAAGTGAAGCCAAGTCCTTCTCCACCTGATATTTCCATCGAAGTGGGGGCCTCCCTCTTCCTCTGCTACCACCAGCGGGTTCCGAGTTGAATACTTTCAGAGCTGGAGCGTCGGTGCCCACTTGAACGACATGACCAAGTGAGCGGAGCCGCTGTATTTTAATTCGCTGCACTATGTCCATGTCGTTGTAAAGCTCATACAGCTCATCGTTCCATCGTCTGCGGTACTCGCCGTCGCCAACGCGTAAGGGCCCGAAAATCTTCCGCAAAATCTTTCTCTCAAACACTCCAAGAGCCGCCTCATCGGATATTGTCATTGTCCATGCTTCTGCGCCATATACCAGCACGGGCATGATAAGTGACTTATAGAGCGCGGTTTTCGTACGTCGAGAGAGGACTTTACTCCTGAATTGCCTACTCAGTCCAAAGTAGCACTTCTTGGCAAGAGTGATTCTACGTTGGATTTCAATGCTGACATTATTATCGGTGTTAATGCTGGTTCCCAAGTAAACGAAATTCTCTACTTTCTCGAAATTGTAACTGTCAACAGTGGCGTGGGTGCCAAGGCGCGAATGTGCTGACTGTTTGTTTGATGACAGGAGATACTTCGTCTTGTCCTCGTTTACCATCAGACCAGGGATGCCGTTTGGATCTAAATAGATCCAATTGGATACATTTTTAGACGAATTTTTGCGGGATACTTATTTTTTCCGATTAGTATAAATGTGGATACTTTTTTAAATAGGCCAAAATTTTATATTTTCTCTAAAGTTTTTTTTCGTTAAAAAATCGATTATCATTAATGACGTTTCACCAAAGCATTGTAAGGCGCAATTGTTTAGTTAGCTAAAAAAGATGCTTTAAGAAAGATCTTAATATATATACAAAGTAAATATATCTCTTTCATATCACATATTTTCATTTGTTAATTTAAAAAGAAGGATCTCAATGTTGTTTAAATACACTGTTTAAAAAACAAAATTTGATTTATTTAAGGAAATTTTTATGAATTTTACTGAAAATACTTTAAATACACTAATTTTTTTTTGTTTATTTGCGCATATTAAGGGCCAGTTTTTCAGTGCACGGCCGTGGTTTAAACTATGTTTAAACGCCCGATCTGGATGGTTTAAACTAAGATCAGCCAATCAAATGCCAGCCAGCTGTTCAATTTAAACTCAGTTTACTTAATCTAAGTTTAAACTGGCACTGAAAACCCGGACCTAAGAGAGGTAACTATTTTCCTCTTTTAATGTGTGCAAATTGGCACACCCCGTAATAAAATTAAACACTGCCTGTTTACTTTAACATACCAAATTTGTCGCAGAGAGCAAAATAACACATAAAATGTTTAAAATAGAGTAAATGTAAGCCCGTAATGTTTATTATTTGTAGGAAATGTATTTTTAGTTTAAAAATTTTTGCAACTTTAAACATTTCATGTGTATATTTATGTGTATATTTTAAAGATCTCAAGTTCAAAATCAAATCCTGAACATCTTATACGTATGTATATTTATACAGATTCCTGTTGAAAAATAGGTACTTTTCAGTAGTAGTTTTACACACACTTTTTAGAGTGTACAGGTATAAATGTAACATATTAATTACTACTTATTATACTTACTTTGCAAAATACTTATGCATAAAAAATGTTATTTATAAATTGAAACAACAAATGTTTGATTTTATGAAATATAAAAATATATACACACGTATTCCCTTCCGTAGTCCTTAGGATGGGTTGGGACGGTGAATACCTGGTCTATGGTGGATTTGCCAGGTCTAAAGCCACACTGATAAGGCCCAATCAGTTCATTGACGGTGGGCTTCAGTCTTTCACAGAATACGCTCGATATGACCTTGTATCCTATGTTTAGAAAGCTGATCCCGGGGTAGTTGGCGCGAATGGCGGGGTCACCTTTCTTGTGGATTTGGGCAGAGCACACTTAAATTCCAGTCGTCGGGCATGCGTTCATCTGACCATATTCTGCACAAGAGTTGAGGCATGCACCTTATCAACTCCTCGCCGCCGTACTTGAGTAGCTCAGGTGGCAGGCTGTCAGCTCCAGCAGCTTTGTTGTTTTTCAGCCGCGTTATTGCTATACGTACCTCGTCATAGTCAGGCGGTGGAACGTCGACTGCGGGCTCGGGTTCTTCTTCTCCACAACTTTCCGTGCTGCTACCATTTAGTAGGGCGGAAAAGTGTTCCCTCCATAATATAAGTACGCTCTGGACATCAGTCACTAGGTCGCCATTATTGTTCTCACAGGAGTGCGCCCCGGTCTTTAAACCTTCCGTAAGTCGCCTAACTCTCTGGTAAAATTTTCGGGCATTTCTCGTGTCGGCCAGGATTTCAAGCTCCTCGCACTCACGTATTTCGGCCTCTCTCTTCTTATTGCGACAAATACGTCTAGCTTCCCTCTTCAGATCCCTATAGCGGTCCCACATAGCGCGCGTTGCGATCGATCGCAGCGTGGCCCTGTAGGCGGCATCTTTTTTCTCTGCAGCTTCCTGACTCTCCTCATCGTACCAGTTGTTCTTTCGGGCTCGCTGAAATCCGACTACTTCTTCGACGGCGGTACTTAATGAGCGGGAAATATGGTTCCACTGCTCACATATGTCGGTTTGTTGAAGAGTGCTCTCTGAGATCAGGTGTGAGAGTCGAGTAACGAAAGCGCTGGCTGTCTGTTGTGATTGCAGCTTTTCGACGATAAGCTTTCCTTGCATATTTGGGTGCACCTTTTTTGCTGCACAGAGGCGGGTGCGTATCTTGGCTGCAACAAGATAGTGGACCGAGTCGATGTTTGGGCCTCGGAGTGTGCGTACGTTTAAAACACTGGAAGCGTGCCTTCCGTCTATCACAACATGATCGATTTGGTTTCTCGTTTTTCGATCCGGAGACACCCACGTAGCTTGATGGATCTTTTTATGCTTGAACCTAGTACTGCATACTAACATGTTTCGGGCCCCGGCGAAGTCGATCAGCCTCAATCCGTTGTCGGACGTTTCGTCGTGGACTATGACTTCCACTTCGATAAATAATCGAAAAAAACTAGTGCAGACACCGATTGAAATGAGTGGAACGTGAGTTTTCAAGTGGTTTTCAGCGAAAACTTGTTTTCGTTTGACAGATTTTACATTGACGAAAACACAAGTTTTAGGTCGAAAACCAGTTTTAGCAACGAAAACATGTTTTTGATGTCGGTCAGAACATGGTATAATTGACTGGCCTAAGTAAAATAAGAATGAAAGTAAGAGGTTGTAAATGAAAAGAAAATGAAGGAAAAGTATTTTGGTTTTGCTTTTGTGATGTAAGAAATGTCAACGAAAACACTAAGAGCCGGTGTGAACAGCCTTCAGCCCCCATCCCAAAACTCGTTTTCAACGTGTTTTCGTTGTCGGTCAGAACATGGTATAAAGCAGCTTTAAAAAGTACTTCCAAAAATTGTAATGTAATAGTCCGCTGTTGAAACATTTAAAACTCCTAAACAACAGGAGCTACAATATATTTTAGGCATATATATTGCCACATACTTATGCTTTCAGATCTTCTTCTTCTTTATTGGTGCTGTAGCCAACTAAGCGATTTTGGCCGAGTCCAAACCAGCACTACAGTCATTTCTCTTCTGTGCCAAATTACGCCAATTGGAAATGTGAAGTGAGGCCAAGTCCTTCTCCACCTGGTCTTTCCAAGGTAGAGGAGGTCTTCCTCTTCCTCTGTTACGAGCATCGCGGCCCGCGTTGAATATTTTCAGAGCAGGAGCGGTTCTGCCCAACGACATGGCCAAGCCAGCGGAGCCGCTGAATTTAATTTGCTGCACTATGTCTATATCGTTTTAAAGCTCATACAGTTCATCGTTAAATCGTCTGCGGTATTCGCCATCGCCAACGCGTAAAGGTCCGTAAATCTTTCGCAGAATCTTTCTCTAGAAAACTCCAAGAGCCGCTTCATCAGACGTTTTTATTGTCCATGCCTTCGCGCCATACACCAGCACAGGCATGATGAGCGACTTATAGAGTGTGATTTTTGTACGACGAGATAGGACTTTACTTCTCAACTGCCCACTCAGTCCACAGTAGCACTTGTTGGCAAGAGTGATTCTCCGTTGGATTTCAAAGCTGACATTATTATTGGTGATAATGCTGGTTCCGAAATAAACGAAGTCGTCCATTTTTCAAACCTGTAACTGTCAACAGTGACGCGTATGCTCTGACTGTTTTGTGATGACAGGAGATACTTCGTTTTGTCCTCGTTCACCACCAGACCCATTCGCTTTGCTGCGCTATCCAATCCCGAGAAGGCAGAACAGACGTAGCCCTTGTTTTTACGCCAGCAATTGTACGCTCTTGTAAGGTATTTTGCCTGAGCGGTTCAGTTCTGCGGCTCTTATTATCTTCTGCAGCATCAGATTAAAGAAATCACATGAAAGGGAGTCACCTTATCTGCAACCTCGTTTGGTATCAAACGGCTCGGTGAGGTTCTTGCCTACTCTAACGGAGCTGGTGGTATTGCTCAACGTCATTTTACACAGCCGTATTAGTTTCGCGGGATACCAAATTCAGACATCGCGACATAAAGACAACTTCTCTTTGTGCAGTCGAAAGCGGCTTTGAAATCGACAAATAGATGGTGTGTGGCGATCCTATTCTCGCCGGTCTTTTCCAAGATTTGGCGTATTGTGAATACCTGATCTATGGTGGATTTTCCAGACCTAAAGCGACACTGATTCGTTGACGGTGGG
>NW_023458555.1:71348467-71407093 GCF_013731165.1 Rhagoletis pomonella | reverse complement strand
AGCGCTTTGAGCACCCCCTAAATATTTTTTGATTTCAAAATAAAAAATAGGGGTATATTTCTTTCGATATAGAACAATCCTAGGGGGTCCCGGCGTTAAAAATCCGACCTTATTTTTTTACATACATTTTTGGACCACTTTAATATACATATATGTAGTATACATACATACATATATTTATGTGAGGTAATAAAGGCACATAAATACATGTCCATACATACATGTTTGCATTTGTTAAACACATATGTGCATATGTATACGCATATTTTGAGATTTGAATAATTAGATACAAAAACGATTACAAAACAAATTAAAGGATTGCAGTAGAAAGCACAGAGTAAAAAATACACAAGAAAATACAAAAGAAAAATAGGTATTTGTGAGTTAGGGAATAATTAAGATATTGTCAATAGAATTAAATAATTAGGCAAAAAAAAAAAAATATATATATATACATAATAATAATCATAAAATTTGGATTCAGTTAGTAGTAGAAATAAAGAAATAGTATAAGAGGAATTTTATGTGTTAAGTTTTTTTTTATTTAATTTAATAAATGAATTTGTATAATAATGAAATTCATTTGAACATAATATTATTATTTAGCATGGAGTGCTAGGAATTTTCAGGTTGGTGTGGGTGCTGCTTGGGCGCAGCTCAGAGGGAACGTGGGTATAGTACAGGTGACATGACGATTTAACAGGTGACTAACGTTTGACTAGCGGACTTGGTCAGGAAAAGGGAGTTTCGCTTGATGAACTAGGAGCCCCGGCGGAACTCAAGGCTAAGTGCCGTCGGCTCTTAGAAGGGGTGGTATGGCTCCAACTGACCCGGACAGGCTTCCATTTCTTTCGCTTTCTCTTTTTTATATTTTGGCATTACAGAAAATTTTTTTTTGTTGTAGCTGAAGGTGGAGGGGTGGCAAACAACCCCCCCAATTGGCCGTCGAGCTAGCCTGGGCCCACAAGCATGCCAACCTGCCACTTACCTCTGCCACAACAGCCAGCTACACAACATAAACGAGCCATTCCGTTGCTTATGCCAGAATTTTTATCCACGTTTCCAGGACGTTTGATATATCAGATCCGCTCTTCAGCATTAAAAAAGCGATACTATCCTATCTCAATAAATGAACTACTAACATAAAGACATAAAATCAGCTGATGAATTTAGTTCAGTAGCTGAACAGTTTTAGATCTCGACACTTAACCAACTTCTGCCTTTCGTGACTCGGCGCAAAAATTTAAAATAATGGTTCCGTACGTCATGCGGACTGCGTCCCTCGTGTGGATGGGCGGGAAAGGAGGGTAAAACCGTTGGAACTATTATTATTAATATAATCGTATAAAAATAAACATTTTGCCCAAAAACGTATAGTTCTATTTCACACGTAAGGTACTATTTTTCAAGTAATTTTGCAAAGAACCAACACGGTGCCACAGCTAAGGGAGCGAGTGCGAGAGAGACATCTGTCAGTTTATCAAACCTTAACCTCTTTTCTATCAATTGGCACAAGCCTTTTATTGTTTAAAATAGTTAAAACTTAAAGTATAAAATAAATGTTGCTGTTGTAAGAGCACGTTTGAACAAACATTGACTTTTCATGTTATCAGGTTGTGGTCCCTGCACGGGTGGGGTAATATATAACCGACCATTGTGATCAACTGCTTACATACATCTTTATGAATGCCAATTTTATTGTCCTTAGAAATGCATAAACATTTGTGAGTACATACATATAATACATATATAGTACATACATATGTGTGCAAATGTACATATACCATTATGTTAAGTACTTTATAAAATCCTTTAGAACAATCCTTCGATTTCTCCAGTTTCTGTGTTTAAATCAATATCATATATGGCAGGACGGGTAGATAGTCCAGGCATTTTGGTGATTTCGCCACACATTGCTACTACAAAACCAGCACCGGCGGAGACATACACATCTTGCACAGGCAAAGTAAAACCTTTGGGTGCACCCTTGATAGCGGCATCACCGGTTAAGGAGCCTGACGTCTTAGACATACAAACAGGTAGATCGTTGAAGCCCTTTAAATAAAAATGGTATGAAAGAACGGTAAATGATAATGATAAAAAGTACATACAGCTGCATTTAGTTTTTTTATAGATGCTAGAGCTTTTGGAGTCAGCTCTACTTTACTGGCCCCGTACATATTCTGTGCAATTACATTCATTTTTTCCTCCAGTGCCAGCTTATTGGGGTAAAGTAGTTTAAACCCTGTTGGACGTTCACACGCTTTTATAACCGCATCGGCAAGCTCAACGGCGCCTTCACCTCCATCACTCCAATGCGTACATAGAACAGCTGCGAAGGCACCGGCTTTTAAGGCAGCTTCCTTTATAAGATTGTGCTCCGCATCCGTGTCGGATCTTGAGAAAATTCGAAAATATATGATACATATATGCACTTATGTACAAATCGCAGACCGCCTTCAAAAGAGGAACAACTCAAATATAACTGCTTGTGGATCGTACAGATTCAACGCAATTAATAAAAAACAGGTATATAGTTAGTTTTTATAGTTAGGGAACATAATCATGAAGAAACAATTTTTTACAATAATTGGAGAAAAGTCCTTCGAATTGGTTTAAGTAAAAAAATCTAAATTTTTTTGGAATTTTGCCTCTTTTGAAGAGCGTTGTGATAAGTACATAAAAAAATGCATAAGATAATAAGACGAAGAAACACGCGAAAAGATAGTTGACGGACTTTTGAGCGCGCGTCTTTGTTCGTATGTAGCGACGAGCATTCTCGTATTGAAGGTTATCGAAATTGTAGTAGGGGAAATTTCATTCTAAGAGGACAGGATTCAAATATAACATGTTTGCTCACTAGTGACATTAGAGTTTTGACACTCCCTTAACTCCCTTACAAAAGCTTTAAAAGGTGTTAGCACGAGGCGATTTTGCGTTAAACTTTTGCGTTCAACTCACGCAGGGTTGCACGAAAAAAAAAGTTGAATGGCTAAATGTTGGCTGGCGACCAACTTGGTGAAAGCGATTTGTTGAAAGGCCGTTCAACCAAAAGTATAATGAAAAGTTAAACAATGCAAACGCCTTTTTATGGCGAATATTTTGATATTTTTTATATTTTGATATTTTTTGGCCATTAAATTTTTTTTTTTCGTGCAACCCTGCATGAGTTGAACGCAAAAGTTGCCTGAACACACACGAACACATACACAGTGCCTTGCTAAAGGTGTTCTTATACGATATGTATTTCCATCTGTAAATGTTACTTTTTCAATACATATATAATTGCGTACGTCTGTCAAATTCACAGTCTTTATTTAACTATTTAAAAATACGTTATTTGAAAACGAAATAAACTAAACTCAGATGATTCTATCTGTGTGTCAGATGAAAATAGAAACATTTCTATTTCGTATGTACGTTAAAGTGGTAAAAAAAATAAGGTCGGATTTTTAATGCCGCCACCCCCTAGGATTGTTATATACCGAAAAAAATATACCCATATTTTTTTATTTTGAAAAAAAAATAATAATTTAAGTAGTGCTCAAAGCGCTCAAAGTTTTCCAGGTATTTTATATGGAGAAAAAACAACTTTTAGTATAAATAGTGTAGAATTCTTGAAAATCAATATTTTTCGATCGCAAAACTTTACTTATCTTCAGGAGATTCTCAGTAATAATACTCAATTGTTTCTTTAAAAAAATTTTCATGGTAACTATATTTTATAGGTCCTCCAAAGCCCTTAGCAAATGCAATGTGGGGACCAATAAAAAATCTTTAATCATAAAAAATGGTTAAACAATTGGATATTAATACTGGAAGTCTCCTGAAGAGAACCACAGTTTTCCGGTCGAAAAATATTGATTTTCAAGAGTTTTATACCATTTCTACGAAAAATTGTTTTTTCTCCATATAAAATACATGGAAAACTTTGAGCACCTTGAGCACTCCTTAAATATTTTTTGATTTCAAAATAAAAAATAGGGGTATATTTTTTCAATATAGATCAATCCTAGGGTGTGCCGGCATTAAAACTCCGACTTTATTTTTTTGGACCACTGTACGTGCATCTGCTTTGTACAGAAACAAATCTAATTTTCCTTTACACGATATGTAAAAAGCGAGCCGATTTTGTCAAGAGTGAGCGAGAAAACTGTTTGTCATCGTACAGTTCTATAAGTAACGTAACTCTTCTTCTTACCGTTTTTCCTGGCAGGCTGTAGGTGTGTTTTTGGTTCAGTGTGTTAGTGTATTTTGAATAAATTGTAATAGAAATGGCGAAAACTGTAATAGAAATTGATTAAATTGTAAAAAAAAGAGTAAATGCCAAAAAACAGGTTATCTCAGCTGTAGGCATTTTTTGGTAATCAGCTGATAGACTTTAAACTCCTGATGGCAAATGGTAGTTACGAAAACTTACATGTAAAAAAGCTGATCACAGACATACGTATGTACATATGTGTATATGTTCGTGAATATTTTTGAATTATTTCCTGCTAATCTTATAATTAATGCTAGTATACAATTAAAAAGGGGAGTAAAGTTATTAATCATCAGATTTTTTGAGTTTATTTTAAGTAAATTTTTTGATTTGTGCCAAATTTTATACTAAAATATACCAACAGAATAAAGAAATACAGCAAAATAAACTGTTTTTTGGCACAATTCGTCAGTTTGTTTGATTGTTGAAATGAAAAGTTTATAGTTTTAAACGTACAACGGTCTTAGAAGGGTTTTTTCATTTTTGATGCAGTCTCCCAAAAATAAATGATCATTTGTGGCAACAGCTCTTTCGATGCTTGCAAGTTTTTTTTTTTTAATTTTGAGTTCTCGTACATCTTTTGATACGTTTTCTCTTTGAGAGCGAATGCTGCTGGATAATTTTGATTGGGGAACTCGAGAACACTTCTATGGTCCGTTCGACAACTTGATAAGATCTAATTCCTATGTCGCTCGTTGATTCCGAAAATCGAGTTTTTTTTTTAGGGACAAGTATGATATTTGAAATTTACCGTTACTCAGCTAAAATAAAAAAGTGGTTCCAGGTATATCTAACGAACCAGTTAAGCAATCTTAATGATATATAAATCTATTTTCGATAGTCCTAATTGTTTTTGAGAAATTTGTTAATCATTTCACATTTTTGTTTTTTTTTATGAAAAATAATATAAAAAGGAACCAAAAAATAACAGGTTTTTTGTACTTGCTTTTTCATATGTACAGTTTACAAAGAAAAATCACGCTACCAACGAAGAGGATCTATGGATAAATAAAAGTCGTGAATGGTCAAAGGCTTCGCTACCTTAGAGTGGTTTTTGTACGCGAATTTAGAGGTAGGTAGAGTAGAGAAACTTGACAAGGGATGGCATATGTCTGTGGTCTTATGCAAATAACCGCCGGAGTCGAAAAACCCGAATTCAAGAAAAAACGTTTTAAACATTTGGATTGTAATGTTAGCCTTATGGGGAAACCAAAATATTTTCGTCGATACCTTTTTAAATAGCCTAGCTGTAGAGATGGAATAGTAGTTGCAGAATTCGATAGCATGTCGTAAGCAGGGTTGTTGCGAATATTCGCATTCGCATTCGCAACCGCGGAGCTTCCGCATTAATTTTAACATTCGCTTTCGCTTTCGCATTCGCAATAATTAATGCGGAGCTTTTGGGAATGCGAATGTAACAAAACTGGTAAAATGTCATATTTATCAAATGTTATGTTTGTGTTATGTTTATGCTCATACATTGCATTCGAAATGATTACACACGTCAACAATTTTAGAAAAAGGTTTTGGATGGCATTCTTGTCAAGTTTGGATACCTGCTCAGACACTTATATACAACACCAAATATCCTATAATTCAAAAATTACCGACTTCTACCAATCTAAACATGCGCGTATAAAAACAACTCTTACTCTGCTATGCATCGATTTCTTCGTTAGTAGTTTGATTATTTTGTAAAAGAATGCGATTTAATACAAATGAAAAACATATGATATTCTTTTCAATTTTTCCTGTTGAAGCTTACCCCGCCAGCAATTGGAAGAGAATTTTATCGCCTATCGCCCCGATTTCACTTCTTCGTCACTATTGGAAGTTATCAAAGCGACAGCAAGGTATATTCAACAAGGTAGAAGTGACAACTCAGTCGAGCTCCCTCATAGCTGACTGAATGTCAAAAAAAATTAAACAAAGAAATTAACCCTTTGTTATGCATGTACCAAATTTTATCATTAGTGTTCGCGGAGCATTTGCCCTGAAGGAAACATTGGTCCAGTTGCAAAGAAAAATATATTCGTAGGTATAGTAGTTTTGTATCTAATGTATGTAATGCATAAGGTATGAGTTTTGTTCTAAAATTGGTTACATTGTCACGCAGTAGGGCACAACGGGTACAATTAACGATTTACTGATATGTAGGCACTTAGTCATCGAATTTTCATGTGCGTCGTTGGCAGGCACATAGTGTATCTGCTTAGAAAATCTTAGAGCCCCGGTTCGAATCGCATATGGCAAAAGTTTTATTTTCTTTATTTTTTTATATCTAAAATTTATTACAATGTGATGCATAAGCGGACAATTGGTCCGAGCCCAGGACGTTCAATGTTAAATGTAAAGAGAATTTTACATGTGCTTGGACCAAACCTTGGACTACTTACAATCACTTGTAGTATAGTTTGTGGTGTGCTCTAAGTCTATTTCAAGATCCTAAAGGGTGCTTATATAGTATGTTAGTGTACTCGTGGATCCGGTCGTGCTTGTTTATGGCACACTTGCTCAGTTTGGGTATGTGCATCAACAGCTAACTTCGTCCCCACAGACACCTCAGGTACGGCCAAATCTTGGGATAATTGAAGCATTGGGGAATCGCAAGGTAGAGGTACTGTGTCTGGGAACAAACGAGAGCGCTTAGAAATACTCAGTTGCAATGGGCAACAAATATAAAGTCACTGGCCCTAAAACGGTTCTCGCACACACACGAAGAGTATTCCAATGAAACAGCGCAGCTATTCGCCCACCTTTTTCGCTTCACTTGACAATAAAGTTTGTTGTCCTGGCTTTTGCCACACACAGCACACCGCTCGTAAATCCTATTCATTTTATTGTGTATTTAAAATCAGTAGCACAGCTCACAATTGAAATTTTAAACTAAAAAATTAGAATTTTTAATTGTATAGGGTTAAGAGTTGACATTTCAGTCGCAGTTCAAAAGAGAGAAATGTCGAAATCACTTCTACCTTGTTATGCCTTGAGCGACAGTAACTCATTTCACAAAAACAAAAACACTTCTGTCGCTTTTCTTTCTTCTTAACAGGTGCTCGGACGATTTTTACTCTTTGAGTTTTAAAAGCTTACAAAGCAAATGTTGAAAGTTCAATTAAGTAAAATGATATTTTTGTTTTCTTAATTTTTTTACTTTTCAGTTAACGTGCAAGCAATCATATTCGAATAACACAAAAAAAAATACGTGGGTGCTCGGGCCCCCCCCTAACTTTCAAATTTTCCTTATATATATATAAAATAGTACCCTGAAATGCCAGCTTAATAGGGTCGAGCCCCCCCTAAATTTCATTCTGGCTACGCCGATGCTTGGCAGGAGCATTTTTTCTTGAGGTGTACACAGATTTAAGAAATTTTATTGAAGCAAACGTCTTCAATTTTTTGAACGTCATTTTATATGCATTCTTCGTTTTTCTTGAGAGATGTGTACTATGCTTAAAGTTTGATTTTGTTAATTATTTCATTAAAAAATCGGGAATTATTAATAAATTTCTCAAAAACTGCTAGGCGTATCGAAAAGATTGTCCTATTTGTTCCTAAGGCATACGCGGTTAAGTGGAACCACTTTTTTAATTGCATAACGATAAATTGCGAACATCTCGAAAATTTGCCCATAAGAAATTCGGGAATCAGAGAGAGATTTTTCATAGGAATGGTATAATAGCCTATTTTTTCTGTAAACCAGTGTAATTGTTGATAATTATCACGTTATTATGGCGTTCGCGTGCGCAAAAACCTGCAAAGTTTGGGAAATTGAAGTTGCTAATTCTTTCTGGAAAAATTTTTACCAGCACCAATTTGCCAGCAAGAAAAACAGCTGATCAAAGTCAACTGACTGCATTTTATGGAATCAACGTCATTTTTTGTTTGCATTTATGTACATATGTGTTAATCTGATTATAGAATAAAATTAATTAATCATAATAATTACGATTATTAATTAAAATTTTTAATACTGATCATTGTCATATATTGTTTATTTTTTCACAAAAATTCTAAATTGCCAAAAAGTATTTGCATGTGGAACTTTTTTCATAGGAAGAAGCGATTGTAAACCATCTTTTGAAACGTTCGCTTAACTCAGCAGCATAAATAGGTTTGCCAACATTTTCGAAGATATTTATAGTATTTTCTTCAAAAAAATTGGAAAAAATATAGTACACTTCGAATATATATAGTATTTTATTTAAAAGAAAAAGTAAAAACGATTTTTGAGTGATGGAAAAAGTTCTTCCTGTGAATCCCGAAGTTGTGGGAATTGAGAGTAGGAATGAAATAATTTTAAGTAAATTTTTTAATTCTTTCGCAGTGTTTTTAAAAATATGTTACCTTTTTTGATTATAAACTCACAATGACCTTTTACTTTAAAGAA
Source organism: Rhagoletis pomonella (assembly GCF_013731165.1). NCBI lineage: Eukaryota > Metazoa > Arthropoda > Insecta > Diptera > Tephritidae > Rhagoletis > Rhagoletis pomonella. The sequence continues at coordinate 71,398,442 of NW_023458555.1, read as the reverse complement.
CATTTCATTTAATATTCAGCCTCATTGCGTAAGTCGTAAATTGGGCTAAATTGTACGACTCGACAACATTGGCATTAATTGCGTTTGTTTTACGAATTTTCATGTTTTGGCGTTTTCGTACGCAAAAACTTGCAAAGTAGGGGACATTGAGAGAGCGAAAAATTACAGTTGAAGTTGCAAGTTTTTACTGGATTTTACTGGATAAATTTTTACTTGTAATAAGGAAACTGTTTGTGGGTTTTTATTGTTGAAATTCACAAACTAAACCTATTTAAATATAAAATATATTGTTTTATTAGGAAACAACCAATTGATCAGCTGTTCATGAAACTTGCAAACTATTACTGGAATAGCGTTCGCGTACTTTTTTGTAAATTTTGTCTATGAGAGCGAATTCTTAGAAATAAAGTTACTGGACAGTTGCTGGCAAGTTACTGGATAATTTGTAAACAAACACAACTATTGTCTACAGTCGTGCTGAAATAAGTAAACGACGAAAATCGTCGAAAACTGCAGTGCTGCCAAGTTTTTCGGTTTTAATACACTAGTCGAATCGAAATTTTAGGCAATGACATGAAATTTTCGATACGATTCGACTCTCGAAAAACGACTTGCATTCGACACGACTCTCGCAATGAGCCTGATTGTTATTTTAGTATAAAGGTCATCCATTTTAATACACATTTTTCGGCAAATTACTGAAATATATTTATATTTATAATTGAAGAAATATAGTATTATTGCGTACTATATTTCTTCCAACAGTATATAGTACGCCGACATGAAAAATAGTACAATACTATATATTATAGTACGGTTGGCAACCCTAAGAATAAACGCCTTGCCGATCGATGCTCCTGGGAGCAAAAAAATTTACCAAAAAAGAAATATATTTTTAACCGACTTTACAAAAAGGAGAAGGTTATCAATTCGTCGGAATATACTTTTTTTTAATGTATTTACCGCATAGCTTTGGACTACGTTAGCCGATTTCTATAATTCCCATTTGGTTTAAATCCGACCATTGGATCATGAAGAAATTAACGATAATCTTAAATTTTTATATGAGAATTGAAGTCGGTTTTTTTTTTGCTTTCTTCCTTTCCTTTCTTTAAAGTGCTGTATCTAGGAAGCCTTTTAACAAAACTTAATGGAAAAAAATTTATTTGTTCCGTTATTATGGGCTTTAATTAAAATTAATCCATTAATGTGCAACGTATAAAAAAAAATAAAAAAATTAGGAAAACATTTTTTCCTTTAATTTTTTTTCCTTTTGAGTGTTTCAAAATTGTTTTTTTTTTACATAAAAACATTGTCTATATTGTTAACTTTATGTACCTACATAAATGGGCATAATGAGCTACGAAGGCGCGTGGACTCTAGATCGTCTAACGCTCGAGCAATATGATGAATAGACTTGAAATTTTATGAAATTGTAAATTTTTGAAGAGGAAAGGTGTGTAAAAAAAAACAAAAACAATATGAATAAATCATATTAGCTTTACTAAAGTTCAGAAATCGCGAAAATGCATTCAAGGAAATAGCAGAATTGAACTTTGCTGCAAGTTCATATGGGAAATCTGCTTGCGACGGGATTGAGGAAATTTTAAGCCACTAGCAGCTGGAGCAAGTCTTCAACACCCGACGTTACAACAAATTCGTACACCCGAGGCCCTCTACCAATGTGATAAGAATAATTTAGAGAAAAAGAAGGTGCTGTATGTTTCCAATGGGATGTCTGTAAAAAAGAACTGCAACTAACTTTACAGTGGACTTTATTTCGACTATGACTACGTGAAAATTACTTTCAATAATATTTTACACCAGTGGTCGGCAGGCCATAGCTCAGTGAGCGCTCTCTGAGCACATGTGTGTGTCACACACACGATGCAGCGAAACAGCGGTTTATACAATATCTTATGAAGTTCAGTCCGTGGTCCAAAAGGAGTAGTTTGCTTGGTGGTCCCATGTTATCCAGTGGTGGACCAGAAGTGGTTCCATGTTTTGCAGCTTTGGACCGGAAGTGGTCCGGTCCAATTACATCTAGCCATTCCATATGAAAACATCTGAAAATACAAAAAATCGTCTCGGGCCCATTTTAGATTTTGCTGTAACTTTGAGGGACTCTTATTTAGGGTTCAAAAGAACAGAATTTACGCAAAATTAGATTCTTACAAACGTTCGTTTCCGCCCGTACGAATCAAAAGTTTTCAAAATGGTGATTTTCATTCGCAGCTTGACAGTGAATGGTGTTGGACGTCTCGTTTCTTTGGTGTTTAATATTGTGGAGAAATACAGTTAACTAAGCCGTTTTTTTCTTGTGCTCCGGCTATTTCACCCAAAGCGTGGTGGAACCCTGAGTTGGCAAAGACTTTTAGACTCCTTAAAGTGGCATATCAGAAATGCAAACTTCAACCCTCTATACAAAATTTAGACAATATTGCTGCACAGAAAAGAGAATGGAAAAAAATGGTTAAGGAAGCAAAAAAAGCGAATTTTGAGAGCAAGATTTCCGAGATTAATCAACAACCTAATACCAGGAGTGCATGGTGCTTTGTGAAAGCCTTAAGAGGTGAATTCCAGTAGCACGTTCCTATCCAAGGAAGACAACGTTAACTTCCTTAAAATGCTTAAAGAGCAAGTTCCCCAAAACGAGAGTTTGGAAATAAATAAACAAATAACACCAGACTGCAGTCTCGCGATCACTCAGGAAGAACTAGAAGATATTTTAAAAAGGAAAAACAAGAAGTCAGCTGGAGGGTATGATAGAATAACATACAAAATGATTAAGGCGCTACCTGACAGTTCTTTAAACAACCTCCGAACAACACTAAACGATATTTTTTTTGACTAACCAAATCCCTGACAACTGGCGAAGGGTCAAGATTGTACCCATCCCCAAGAAAGATAGGGACCTTGACAATTTTAGGAATTTTCGTCCTATAGCGTTAATTTAAGTGTTACTAAAATGTATAAACCTATGTGTTAAAAATAGATTAGAAGAGTTCTTACAACTCAATAATATTCTACCGCACTCCTCCTTTGCATATAGGAAAAAGAAGTCGGCGACCATGGCAGTTAATTATCTTCTGCATAAAACGGCTATTAAAAAACATAAAGGCAAAAAAATCATTTTCTGTGCCATTGACATCAGCATTGCCTACAATTGTGTAGACATAAACAAACTAGCTGTTATTATAAACAATGTAGGAATCAATTCAAACTACGCTGATTGGATCATAAATGCACTGGCATTAAGGAATCTTATACTAGCGGAAGAGTCAATCTACATCAGTGGTGGTCTACCACAGGGTAGCTGCCTCTCCCCACTCCTATTTAATATATATACCAAAGACTTACACAATATCAGAGATGAAAACACTAGCATCATCCAATTCGCAGATGATTTTGTGATTTGCTCGGACGGGGATGACGTGGAAAGTGCAACATGTAGGCTGCAACAAAAAATTACTATGTTTAATGAAATAGCGAAAAATCTAAACCTCTCTTGCAACCCACTGAAAACCAAAATATTGTATGTCAGCAAGGGCAGTAAAAAACGTATTCAAATAACTTTAGAAAACACTCAAATTGAGCAAACGAACGGTATAAAATTCCTAGGTAGATATATCAATACTTCTCTTACACTGACAGAGCACTACAATTCTGTAATTGCCAACTCCAAGAACAATTCCAAACTTTTCAAAATGATCACCACTGTAAAATCAGGACTAAGACCAAATGTTGCGCTTAATTTTTACAAGTCTTTTGTCAGATCCAAAGTTGAATACTACCGAACGTCAGCTGCAAATAGTACTGTAACAGTCAACAAGAAAATCAGAACGTTTCAAAATAGCTTCCTGAGAAGGGCGCTTGGAATAACACCAGCCACACCAATTCCCTTAATTTACGCACTTGCAAATGAGCTTCCGCCATTAGAGAGAGCCAAATGGCTCACCGCCAAAGAGCTGTTAAAAATACTTACCTCCGACGATCCATTTAAATCAGACATTATTAACCATCCCTACTTAAACTCCAGCTACAGTAAAACCTACTTGGAATTTAAACACTTTTTTGACCTCCTAGGGTCCGCTGATCACTTGCTCCCTCGCCCTAACTTAATTGTCTTGACCAATCTCCTGTCCAACAGCAAACGCAACACACCCAAGGAGACGCAACATCTGCGAATATCCTACATGATTACAGAAGATCACTTTTCAAAATTTTTTACACGGATGCTTCCATACAACAAAACTGTGCAGGGATTGGCATATACGACCTTCCCAATGATATAGAACACATGTATAAAATAAATTTTAATACATCCTCGAGCTTCGGTGAGGTTATTGCAATTTGGAAAACCTTGCAAACAGCGACCACAAACAGCTATGATAAAACCTAATCCACAAAATCATCAAAGAATCTCCTATTCTCGTCCATGTGATCTGGACACCAGCACATGTTGGAATAAGTGGTAACGAAAGGGCTGACCAATTAGCTAAAAAAGCGTCTGAACAGGCACAAACCATTGAGGTAAAATTAACAGCCACCGAAGCCAGTAGGAACATTTATAATCAGATAAAGAACACCTGGTACAATGATTTTTTAAGTTTCTCCAATGATAAACCGAACATTTTTTCCCGCATTTTTAATACCAGTCCAACTCACCCATGGTTTAGAAAATGTCCACTTACGCCCAAGCAAATCAAAATCATTAATAGAATTTTAACTGGCTATACGTATGATAAATCCTACTTATTTAAAATCAAAGCAATAAACTCGCATGCGTGTGTGGTCAGATTAGCAACTACATTGTGAAAGACTCAAAATCATCAGAGAAGGATTTGATGTAATCAAAAACTCGAACAACCTAGACGAGATACTCCAAGGTATGAACCCTGGCAAACTATCACAACTTGTACTTTTTATCGAAGAAGCACAAATCTCGCTTTAAATACTTTTCTAAAAAAAAAAAAATGCTTCGAACAACAACTCATTTTGATCGCGTTTTGACGTTCCAACGCATTCGCTCAGCGCGTATTTGGGGGCCGTACAAGCCCTCCGGCATATACAAACATGCACCTGGAAACAAAACCAAACGGCAGCGCAAACACGAAACTTTTCACCACACTCAATTCTGACTTTTGTGCTGTCATTTCGGACACACCAACATAAATCAGTAGCTGAAAAACGGCGGGCAACCAAACAACTCATTAAAAAAACACAAAAGTCGCACGGATGTGCATTCGTTTAAACAGACGGCAAACTCACAAAGAAATAAGGAAGACAATTACCCAGAACACCACTAGCAGCAAATCAATCTAAATAAGCAGCGAATAACACGGTTCACAACTTAGAGGAATAACCTGGCTTATGTAGCGCTCCGCTTTGCCACCACAACCCAAAACCCAAAAAAAAAAAAAAATGGCGATTTTATGCTTTATAAATGTAGCTCTAAAATGTTTCCTTTTTAAGATATCTACCCACTTGAGGCGGCATTTTGAAGGGAAAAGATGACATATCGTCGTTTAAAGTACAAAACCGCGTATAACCAAAATGCAAAACCACGTATGTGAGGTTGCATAAATTATCTTTTAGAGAGTAAAAACACTCATATTTCACAATAGTTCTCTTTTTTTTATAAAGAAATCGCACTTATGGCTAGTATATTTCAGGACGAATGGATGAGGATTGAGCCAAGAGCTTGTGTGAGTAAATCCAATTTTTGGCAGCCAATGTCAGTTACGCGGTTTTGCAGAATGACGGTACGCGGTTTTGTACTTTAAACGACAATATAAGTTAATACCTCCGAATAATGGGCGCGTCTTAAAATTACGTGTTCTTTTACTTATTTCTTGTGAACTTTAATGTACTCTAGCATTTTGACTCTTTTGAGTAAGCAACTTATGTTACTCAAAAATTAAATGTGCGTATCGTAGACGAAGCACAGCCACGAGTCGACCCGACTAGCTCACTACTTATAAAACAAATTTTTTGCTTGAAGTTGCAAACTTTTTCAAATTCGGAATATTCAGGTTACGAAATGAACGTTAGCCAAAATTGGCCTAATTTTTCTATTTTATTATAATAAATAACTATCATAAATTCATATTCTTCAATTCAATTCAATTTATTTGATATCGTATATATATTAGTACATTAAGATTAAATCTTTTATTGCACAATAAGAAATAAAAAGGATAAGAACATTAAATATAGGAAAACAAGAAGATATAACAAGGAATTAACCAATTTTATAGCACTTATAATTATAAAGAGTTATTACAATAACCAACATAGAAAATTAATAACCATTTTAAGTTATTTTATTAGAAAAATAATCGTTGATAAGACCCTCGAAGTTGTGCTTACGTAAAGAGTTCTGCAAAGATGCTGGCAGAGAGTTCCAAAGTTTTACAGCATTAACAAAAAATAATCTCGACGTGTTAAGATAATTATATTTCGGTAAAATAAAACTGGAAGAGCGTACACTTCTAGGGAACCTCAGTTTTTAATACAGGTTTTCCGGTTTATTAAGCATAATCAGTTTGAACACAAAAATGCAATTTCGAGCTTTTAAAAAGTTTCTTAGGTCGCATCCCACTATCGAGTTTCTGAGGGTATTTAAATGATCAAATTTCTTTAACCCATGTACACATCTGGTGGCAAAATTAAAAGCAACATTAAGTTTTTGAAATGATCGAGAGTCAAGTTCGCTATACACTACATCAGAATAAGTAATGAGGGGAACAATTAGACTAATTACCATTTTTTTTCTTAGTGACTTGGGGTGTAAAAGCAGAGTTAGCTCGGAGACACACCGCAGTGTATAGTAAATTTTTTTAACTACATCGTTTATGTGATCCTCACAAGTCAGTCTAGAATTTACTATGAAACCAAGATTTTTTACTTTATCAACTAATTGAAGAATATCAGCACTAAGATATAGGTGAGGATCCTCAGAGGGCTGGATCTTATCCTTGCATACTGGAAGCACATGAGATTTCCTAGCATTAAGGAGAAGCAGGGTTTCATTTGACCACTTAAGAATAGAATGCAAATCGTAATTTAGTTGAAGCGCGATTTCATGAACCATGCCAGTGCGACCAGAGAGATAAAGCTGAACGTCGTCAGCGTAAGCATGTAAACGGGCATGTGAGCATGCATTGAAAATATCATTTATAAACATCCTAAGGAGAAGACGGTTAGGTATGGAACCTTGTGGAACGCCAGAGTGAATGTGCAGAAGATCAGAGAAAATGTTATCAACTTTTACTTTTTGCATTCTATTACTTAAGTAGCTACTAAGAAATCGCACGGCGTTCGATACATGAATCCTATGTAGAATTTTCCGCTGAATCCAAATATTATGGTCTCACATTGTAAAAATGAAAAGGTTTCCAAAATATTTCAAAATTTCGCTAGTTTTGTTATTTTCATATTAAGTGCATGTGCAAGTGGATTTTATATAGCAAAAATGTAGTGGCTATACAAACACCACTTGCACATGTAATAATAATAATAATAGATTGGCGCTTACACATATGTTAGTGTTTGGCCGAGCTTCTCCTCCGATTTGTGGTGTGCGCCTTGGTGGTGACACACGAGCGGTGGGGCCTACAATTTTACGTCGACTCCGAACGGCGATTATATTTTTTACGAGAAGCTGTTTTTCATGGCAGACATACACTCGGAGGTTTGCCAATGCCTGCCGATGAACGGCCACTGTTAAGAAAAAACCTTTTTTCTATATTTTTTTGCGATGTTGCTTTCACCACTTGCACATGTACTAAACAAACATAAAAATAACAAAAACGAGCGGTCGTAGGTTTCGTATTTTCATCTAGCAGGCAACACGTTTATTTCGTAACCTGAATATTGCGAATTTTAAATATGTATTTCGCAACTTTAAGCAAATGTTTCTTTTATAAGCAGCGATCTGTACAGGTCGACTCGTAGCTGTGTTTCGTCTATGATACGCGCACTTAATTCCTGAGTAACATAAGCTGCCTACTCAAAACAGTCAAAACGCTACAGTCGATTAAAATTCACAAAAAAGAAGTAAAAAACACGTAATTCTAAGACGCTGCAATTATTCGGAGGTATTGACTTAAACGACTTTCTTTCCTTGCATTAAAACTATCATCTTTTCCCTTTAAAATGCCGCCTCAAGTGGGTAGATATCTTAAAAAGGAAACACTTTAGAGCTAAATTTGTTAAAGCATAAAATCGCGATTTTTAAAACTTTTGATTCGGACAGGCGGAAACGAAGGTTTCTAAGAATTTAATTTTGCGTAAATTCTGTTCTTTGGACCATAAAGAATAGTCCCTCAAGTTACAGCAAAATCTAAAATGGGTTCGCGACTTCAATTAGACGATTTCATATGGAACGACTCCATCGCAATGTTAATGTAACCGCATTTTCTCCATATGTTTGGACCATTTGGTTACTAGTGTTGGTAACAAGGTAGCGCGGTCTTGTTCTAATATTTAACCTAGTCCTACTTTTTGCAGGGAAGCAGTGCATTTAACGCACACAGTCTCACTTATTGAATGTAAGTATGCCCACCATTGATTTAGAGACCAGAAGCAACATAAAATACACGTATGTATTTGTTTTTGCTCTAATGCTACTACTTGTTTTATATGCCAGGCAAACTATTAATTTTTAATAATGCTATATTTTCTGTTTTATGCTGTTAGATCTGAACAAAATTTCGATCAGCTGATCCTTAAACCTGCAAGCTTTCGCAAATTTTGCATCCACGTAGTTTTTTGAAAACCTTTTTTTTTAGGAATCGTCCGTTACTCTCTTTCAAGTTGCCGCTGGATAGTTATCGCTAGGGATCTAGTCGAACAGACCAATACATATCGTCACCATCTACCATGGAAACCAAAAATCCGAAAGTCTTATCGAAATCATTAGGAGTATAAGAAATGTGTTCAGAATCCTGTAAGAATTTCTTTACGAATTTTTAAAGAAAATCGTAAGAGGGAGTTGACACGAACTCGTTAAGAAATTCCCAGGGACCATAAATAACAGTTACTTTTTTCAACAGCTAAACTTGGCCAGATATTTTTAAGTCGAAAATAAAAGTCCTTTCCGCTTATCCAAATTAAACAATTTTGGTATCAACTTAGGTCTATGTTCAAGGGAGGTCGTAGGGTTGAGTGCGGAGAACAGTAATATGCAAGTGTATGCAAATATGTATATACATGCATACATATGTATATAATAACAAGAGGTAGATTTTTGCTTTAAACTTCAATAATTACGCGGTTTATTTTCTCATTGGTAATTTTAACAATAATTAGAATCAAAGTGCCAGAAGGGCGGATTGGAAAAACAATAGATGTAGATGCAGTGGCGGTCAGAACAAGACCTACTAAAGTAGTTAATTGCTGGCACCCCAAATCATGCTCAACACTTCCGCTTGACGCATCAACCCACAATGCTCAACAATCCCGCTTGATGCATCACAACTCCTCCGAAGTTGCCTCACGGGGCTCTGTATGGCTTTCGGCCTACATACGTGGTACAAGAGCTACCATTGGCCACAGCGCCTACCCAATTTTCTGACTTAAATACATAACCGATGCTCAACTCGCTTGACGCATCAAGCCACAATGCTCAACACTCCCGCTTGAGGCATCACAACTCTTCCGGAGTTGTATCACGGGGCTCTGTTTGGCTTTCGGCATACAGAGGTGGTACAAGAGCTGCCATTGGCCACAGCGCCTACCCAATTTTCTCATTTGAATACATAATCGGTGCTCAACACTCCCGCTTGACGCACATCCCCAAAAACTCTTACAAACTTTAAGTGGCAAAGCCACAGCGCTACAAGCCATAGGGACTATACATGACTTACAACCATGCAGAGGTGGTAACTGATGCTTATCATTGGCCCGACGTCTATCCAAAACATTTTTGCTTTAATAAATTTTTATGCAAATACATTCATCCTGGTCCTGCCCTCTCACTGAGTTACACAGACTAAAATAGCTTTAAAACTGAAATATTAAAACGAGGAAAGCCAGCAGAAAGCCAGCTATTGAAAAATATGTAAATAAAAAATGTTTTTTTAATTACTATAGAACAAACCTTGGGTCAGGTATATGCATTTCTTTTGTATAAAATTATAAAAAAATTTATATAAAATATAAATAGAAGTGGTAGCCTTCGATCGTTATTTCTGTTTAAAAGCTATTTAAGCCCTCTTTCATTTGGTACCAAGTTTGTTTACTTAGGATATATCCGGAAAGACTTTCATTTCGAACTTAAAAAATATCTGGCCAAGTTTGACTGTTGGAAAAAAGTAACTGCTATTTACGGTCCCTGGAAATTTCTGCACTAAAATTAAAATTCTGAACGATTTCTTCACAGCGCAAAATGATTATCATTGCTTTACCGGTTGTCTGACGAAATTTCTTAAAGGAATAGAATTGTGCAGATTATATTTCAACTTAGAAAATTCAGCAAAGATCGTAAATGGGGAATAAAGATTTCTTTACAAATGCTTTACGATTTCTCTACTATTCAGATTGCTCTGAAAGTATGGTTTGCAGGAAATGGAAAAAGGCGCTATCTGACAAATTTAAAATTTTACAGCAGAAAAAAACTTTTCAAATTTAATTGAGTATTTTTAAGTATTTTTGTATCGGGGTGTATCCGAGAGCAAACTATGGGGTATTTCCTTAGTGACGTAAAAAACATATTTCTGAAACAGTGTCATATAGGGCCTTTTGCATTGATGGTGATGCATATCGTCCCGTTTCTGCCTTAATCACGTATCTACAATTTTTGGGAAAACTAATATTACCACTTATGGCAGCTATTTAAATGTCACACTATTTGAAAATAGAACAAAGAATTAATGAGGGTGCTCACTACTGTTAGTGGAACCAGAAATATTAAGTAAAAAATGCGTGGGAAGAAACTAAGCATATTTTCTTACACTCTCTAAAATACCTCTATTGCAGATACGAGGTTAAGGCAGAAACGGGACCATAAGTATATTCTCTGCGAAGTATTTTCAGGACTTACGTATGGCGATTAATAGTAACAATAACTGGGAGTCCGAATTTCTGACCATTGGAAATATGTTGCAGCAGATTTGGCAACCCTTTCTCCAGTAATTGTAAGTTCTCCTCGGTATATTGTTTATTGAGAGGCGCTCCTGACGTAACTGCGGGCCCGCCTCCATGCATTTTGAGCGCCCGAACTGTAGCCACTAGCACCATGGCATTTGGTTTGAGACCTGACGAACGACATTTAACATTGCAAAATTTTTCCATGCCAATGTCTGATCCGAAACCTGCCTCCGTACAAACAAACCCCTTTTCACCCACTAATTTTAGACCAACTTTGTCAGCAACAATTGAGGAACATCCATGAGCAATATTTGCGAATGGACCAGTGTGCACCAGAACTGGTGTGCCTTCTAATGTTTGCATTAAAGTAGGTTCCAAAGCGTCTCTTAAAAGCACAGCAAGGGCACCAGTAACACCTAGGTCATCAGCAGTTACAGGTTTGCTGCTGCGGTCGAAAGCTACTACCATGTTTGATAACCGTCGCTTCATGTCCTCCATATCAGTTGCTAGTGCTAGTACGGCCATTATTTCACTAGCCACTGAGATAGCGAATGATGTCTTACGAGTCAAATGTTTTTCCGTGGGCGATTGGCCAATCGTAACTTCGCGCAAATACCGGTCGTTAATATCAATGACTCGCTCCCACATTATTGTATCGGGGTCGATATCCAGACGTGCAAAACGGCTTTGTTCTTCAGGCGTCAACGAATCAGGATCGGTTTTGAGTATTCCCAACCGTTGCAGACGTCGCAATTGTATTTTCGAAAATGTTCGCTGACCTTTAATACGCGGTACAAGACGATCGTAAAGAGATGTATCCTTCTGCGTATTTTCATGGAATATACGGGTGTCCAATTGAGCGGCAAGTAGGTTGTTGGCTGCCGAAACAGCATGGATATCACCAGTTAAATGCAAATTGAATTCATCCATGGGTATCACTTGGGCGTATCCTCCACCGGCAGCACCACCTTTAATACCAAATGTGGGCCCTTGTGATGGTTGTCGCATGCAGGCAATGGCATTTCGACTTTTATGTGCACAAAGTGCCTGAACTAATCCAATCAGTGTTGTACTCTTACCTTCGCCCAGAGGAGTAGGAGTAATACTAAAAAGAAATTAAAATATTTATGTATGTACATATGCATGTCCATATGTACCCAGTTAGCAAAATAAACAATCTAAATATCTTCTAGGAGCTCTTCTTGTATCATTTGAAAAAATAGAGCGTCCGTGCTCAATTATTTAATCCTTTTTGGGTATGCTACGGCCAGCTACAAAGCCTTCTGATTGAGCTTTCAGGAAAATTAGCACCAAATAATTACTCTGTATAAATTTAACTTGATTCTAGACATGCACTGACATGTCCACTGTGATTATTTTGTTTGCCTTCGAATGCCAGTTCTGTCTGAAGATCTATTATCAGTGCAACGCCTAAAGAGTTTGTTTTGTTTTCTTTTTGAAAAAGCCCAGCTGGAATCGTTTGTTTACAAATTTTTGGCTGATAAATTTTGTGCTGAAAACCGTTTCCATTTTCCGTTACTTATTTATGTAACTGTGTATATACTGTAAAATTTACGAAATATTCCGAAACTCAAGCATTGTTTGTTGAGAAATGAGAATTAAAATTCTTGTTTAATAAATTAAAGTTATTTAATAACGTTTCCAGCGTTACAAACGTTCCATTTAGGGATGGAAAAATTGATTCCGATTCCACTCTAGAATCGAAGATTTTCTCGAAATAATCGATTTTAGAGAACCGATTCTAAATTTTCGGAACCGATCGAGAATCGATTCTGAGAACTCGATTCTCTTATTTTTCATATATCTACCATAAATGTTAATCCTTCTGCAGCATTTAGAATTCACCCCTTCCTGTAATGTTTTGGGTCATTTTGACCCAATAATAGAAATTAGTCAATTTTAAGAAAACAAAAGATTTTATTCAGTTAATATTTTATTTATAGACACTTTATCGGCAAGTGCTGTATTCTTACCGGGTCAAAGTTGCCCTTAAATACTAAGTAATAATTTGGGTCACAATGACCCAGAAATACTGTGGGTGAATGGAAAAACTATGTTGCCTTCTAGAAAACAAAATAGAATAATAAACCATTTTATTTTTGCAAAACCATAGCTGATTACGCTTTTAACGAATAGACAAGGCCGCAGCTTTTTTAAAATTGCCTAACTCTGTTATTAAAGTTTTTTTCATGAAAATTGGGTCATTTTGACCCAAACGTTACAGAAGGATTAAGTAAGACTAAGTAAGTAAGTAAAAGAAAACATAGAGACGGTAGAAATCAAGGTACACTGAACAGGTAGTATCAGTAGAGCAGCTGATTTGATTTATTTTCAAATTATTTGGTCTCGAAAATGTCAAATATTTTTAATTTTTTCTCACAAAAATTCTGAATTGTTAAAATCCATTTGCATGTGAAACCTTTTTCCATACAAAACAAGCGATTGAATAGCAGCTTTTGGAACGTTCGCCCAACTCAGCAGCACAACCGCTGATTACTGGCCCTTGTAAAGGATGGATCAATGCTTCGAGAAGCAAACAAATTTACTAGGAAAGAAAGTTGCATCAATTTTTATTTTTTCCAATTTCAATTTTATATTTTTTATAATTTCTTATATTTCACATGGCACGCTTTGATTTAGAAGAAAAAATTCAGAACAGTTTTTGACACTTTCGATACCAGAAGCAACAACAAAATACACGCAAATGTTGTTTTTGCTCTACTGATACTACCTGTTTAATGTGCCTTGGTAGAAATGAATTTTTGAAAAGAAGCAATTTTAAGGAGAAGATTCAAATTTATTTATTTTCCATATCAAACAGTACCGTGAATATGTGTCAATCACACATTTTATAGCAAATGTATTGTTATGATTTATTATTAAAACTTTTGTTACAATAATATTAATTGATTCATTATAATTAATAGCATTATTAGCTATGATTGATAGATAGCCTTATTATATAGACCTTATTCAACCTAAGGATAGACCTTATTTCGTGTTTACGAACACGCGAACGCTGCCCCAAGGGTACTGCGAACTCAGCGTCCTGCAGGCCTGCTTAAAATTAACAAAAGGCGTGTTTTATTTGACGAGAAATTTAAGGTATTAGCTTATTTTGTATGGAAGACTTAGCCATTATAGTTATGTTGGCTAAGTCTTCCATACAAAATACGCTAATGGTTTAAATTTCTCGTCAAATAAAACACTGAACCGATTCCAGCCGAATGATATGTACTTGATGATACGGTCTCCAAATGAAGGCGGCGTACTCTAATTTAGACCGAACAAAAGCAGTGTACAAGGTTTTAAGAGTATATGGATTGGAGAAACACTTACTATTGCGACGAATAAAGGCAAGCATTGAAAACGATTTAGAAATAGTATAATTTATGTGCGTGACAAAAGTAAACTTGGAGTCGAAAAAGACACCGAGATCTTTCACTTCATTAAGCGAATCTAAACGGGTATTGCAAATATGGTAAGAAGTTTGGAAGGGCTGCAGCAACTTGGAGAAGGTTACTTGATGACATTTCTTTATATTAAGAAAAAGCCTCTTTTTTACACACCATAAATACAGCCTGTCCAAATCAGCCTGAAGGACAAGTGAGTCATTCATCTCTTTAATTTCGTAATAAATTTTAAGATCGTCGGCATAAAGCAGATAGTTAACAGCTGAAAAGCATGATCCTATATCATTTATAAATTATAAATAAAATGAAGAATAATGGGCCCAGTATGCTGCCTTGTGGTACACCCGAAGTGGAAATTATAGTTTTAGAATATATTCCATCCAGGAGAACTGAACTTTTCCGACCACTAAGATACGGCATAATCCAATTAAGGAAGCCGGAATGAAAACCTAAATGGTTGAGTTGAGCAATTAGGACAGAATGTGAGATCCTATCGAAGGCTTTAGCAAAATCAGTGTAAATTACGTCCACTGGGTGACCATTTTGGAACGCATAAAAGCAATCATCGGCGAAAACTGCTAAATTACTTATTGTAGATCTTCCCGAAACGAAACCGTGCTGATTCGGGCAAATCAAATGCTTAAGATTAAACCAAAGTTTAGCCTTTATCACGCTTTCAAAAAGTTTTGAAACTGTAGATAATTTAGAAATTGGGCGGTAGTTTCTTACATCAGCTTTATTTCCACTCTTAAAAATAGGGGAAATGTAAGCACGTTTCCAATCTTCGATGAAATGCCTGACTCCAGAGATTTATTAAAGATACGTTTTAAGGGTTCAATTAGAGACGGGCAGTTTTTTAACAGAACTACGGAGAGACCGTCCATATCAGTCGCGGTTGAAAATTTGATGTTTTTTATGCCTTCAACAATGTCTTCATCTGAAAGAGCTAAAGACCCAAGATTAAAAGTAGTACTTTCGGTACAATAATCGTAAGAATGTAAACTAGCATTCTCAGCATCGAGTATATCCTCGTCCGAGATGAAATTAGCCGCAAAAAAATCTGCAAAAAGATTGGCAGCATGAATATTATCACTGACCCCTACCATTTGTCTCACAGTGTAATAGATTGGCGCTTACACATATGTTAATGTTTGGCCGAGCTGCTTACCACTACACCACAGCGGTACCAATAGCCTAATATTAAAATGCACAATTTATGCAATTAAAAGAAAAAAATTCTACGAATTTTGGTAAAAATTTCGAGATTTTAATTAGATTCTGAGTATGCGGTTTTGTAGCCCATTGAATTCTAGTAGAATAAAGTACAAGTTTCAAATGGCTAAAAATTACGATTGATATTTCAGAATTTTTAAATAAGCCCGAAATTTTTACGAAAGTTTGTTGAATTTTTTTTAATATTGCACAAAGTTGGTAACTTGGATTTACACGGGTTTTGTTAAAAAAATAACCAAAATTAAATAACAACAAAAATTATACGGTAAAACTTGGCAAAAAGTGGTTCGGCTAAAATATTTTGACCACTGTATGTATTTTTTATGAGCTTTTATTTAACTTGGTCATCCCGCGCAAATCGCGGAAATTTCCAATCGATTTTAAACTGACTTCCCGACAAGTTAGAGACTTGAAATTTTCAGCATAGTTCCAATCACGATAACAATGCAATTTAAAATGTAAATGAATTCTCCATATGGTCCAGGTCTCTTGATTCAAGGGCGGTCAAAAAATAGTAAGATTTATGGCTAACAGAGCGTAATTTGCCAAAGAACGTAAAACCACTATAAAATTGTTAAAACTGCCGGCGCGCCGCGTCGGTAGTGTAGCAAAGCTATTCCTAGTCTAGATATTAACCTCGTTGTAGGCATCATATCAAGGAGATACAATTAAAAGACTCCAGATGTCGCCCCACCAGAAGAAGCTGAATATTGCGCCTAAATATATGCCATGCTACAGCGAAAATGGACGACACGCCATTTCTTTAAATAAAATTAACTGCTGCTATATGTACATATGTATGTTTATACAAAACGTAAGCAAACAACATTTTGCTTGCCAATCTTCCGTTCTCTTTCATTGCAAGTTGAATTATTTTAATATCTATTGCAAAATTTTGTACATAAAATAAAATAACACTTTTTAATATACAACGCTTTTATAAATGGACTAAAAATTATAAAATAAAATAATGTAAAAAAAAAAAATATTTTTTAAAAACAAGCTTTTATTTAACCTGTACAATCAAAGGAATAAAATGAAGTAGTGTAACAAAAGATTTTTTAGCAAGAAAAGTTTGTCAAAACTGCACTAAAATGAATAAAATAAAATAAGTTAAGGTCTCGTTAAAGGAGTTATTCAAACTCTAATGAAAATTACTAACAATTTGTACTAATTTACTTCGTTTTTAAAAAAGCTTGTCGGCGAATTCAGCGTACATGCATAATTGGTTAGGTATGTATGTATATGTATGTATGCAGATATTTAAATGCCGGTTTGCTATTCGCGCGATTCCTTTGATTGTACAGGTTAAATAAAAGCTTGTTTTTAAAAAATATTTTTTTACATTATTTTATTTATATATTTAGTTGGACGTGCACATTGTACATAAAGGTATGTACATCAGTGTTGCCGCGAATCAGTTTTAGTGGTAGCCAAATTCCTTTAAAAAAGGTCTAAAAAAAGAGCTAAAAAAAGTCGTTTTGGCTAAAAATGGTAGCTAAAATTTTTTACTTACATATAAATATATAAGTATACACACAAACATTTTGAATAAGTAATGGTATAAAAAAACAATGAACACTGGGTAAAAAGCTAAACCTTTTTGTATAAAAGGGGAAATATACGACACCAGCTTGCTGGCTCCATCAAGTGATTGTACCATCAGGCTTGAAGCATATAACTTACCAGCATGCTGGTACAATATTTATTTCTTTACAAATGAGGTCGAGGACAGATCAAAATGATTAGAGCCGAAAGTTCACAATTTTCCTACCATTTTGTTAAACATTGTTTTTTTTTTTTAATTCACAACTGCAATATCGCGAACTTAACTTCCACAAACACTGCTTTGACTCATATAGTGCAGGAAATTTCAGCCAAAATACTTTTTACTTAGTAAATTGAGCTAATTTCACCACTCACGACACCAGCATGCTGGTACAATCATAAAATTTTCAAATAGTTTTTGAAATCGCACCAGCAGCTGGTTCAATCACACCACAAGAACATACACGGTCAATCGACATGATGGGCATTTAACAAATTAAGCATATTAAGGGCCGTAAACTTATATATATTAAACTATAGTTAAATCGCTAATAGATAAGTGAACAGCCCTAACTATTTTACATTATTTATGTATAAAAACGTAAGGAACATACAATACATATATGTATATATGTATATCAGTCTTTCTTAGTTTAAAAATTCATATCTTACATAAATGAAAAAAAGAGATAAAATTAAGCATATAAAACTTTTTCACGCCATGTATGTATAAATTCTCCAAAGGGCTAAAAAAAAGGGCTAGGGGCAATTTCAAATTTACGTGACCAAAAAAAGTATGTGGGAGCTAAATCTAGCCACCAAAGGACTAAAACGGCAACACTGATGTACATAACAAAGTTAAAAAATAATCTTCCCCCTCCTCCCTCTAAATTCGGTATTGTGCTTGATATACTACTTAACCATCTAGCGCCTGAAGCTGAAGCCGGTTATTGTCCCTTGTTAGACAGACTTAGAGCCAGGGTTCGGAAATATTCACTCACCTTCGTACGCGAACGCGAACGCGAACGCCAACGTAAACGTATCAAATATTCCCTATTGATTCTCCTTCGCGAACGAGAAGCATAAAACAAGTCCAGATCGTTCGTGTTCGCGAATGTTGTCGCTGTTGTTCGTACGCGTATTTATTGGTAGCAGTGTTGCCATTTTAGCCGTTTTCCGGCTAGATTTAGCCGGTTGCGATAGCAAACAGCCGGAGAAATTTCGATTTAGCCGGCAGCCGATTTTGCTATTTGCCTTGTTTTCTTAAATTTCAAATATGTATATATGTTTCCATTTTTGACTAAGCGACCCAAAATCTGTTAGAAATGGCTGCTAGCCTTATCGTGGAGAAAATTTTCATGTCAGGCAGGATTGTATGAAATTGGGCCGATTTCGCTTATTTTTATTTTAAACAAAGAAGGGATTTTCTTCATAAAATGTTTGTTATAAATGTCTTAATTTTAAGTGTGAAGTTTTATTCGCAAACTTAGAAAATAAGAAATTGTTTCACTGTTAAGACTCTTAAGATGCGTTTGTGTTTGGATATAGTGCCAACAAACAGAATAAATATTACATGTAGATATTGTCTTCCCAGATAGCCCATATTCAATTCTGCCTAAATTAAAAAACATAATTTTTGCCCACTCCCAAAGGTTTAAGGTAATGGAAAAATAGATATTTTCAAGCACTATGTACACATATGTATTTTTTTAAACAAACGTTTTTACTGAGAACTTATTTAAATTCCAATACCCGAATGCCAACTTGAATTAAAGGAACCAACACTGAAGTGAGTCAAAATGAAAATAAAAGAGCACAAATTTCTATGTAAAGCAAAACTCTCTGGGAATCTTACGAGACATCTCCCGGTCATATGACCGGTCATCTCAATGGGAGATCTGCAGTCTTTTAGCATCATATTTTACATCAGAATTGAAGGGATTTCAGTAAAATCTGAGCAGTTCTTTTGTGTAACTGTGATTTTGCATCCCTTGTCAACATATGGCCTCGGCTGATGTTAACTTAAGGTCGTTGTTTTACTCCCTTAAAACTGAAGGGAAATTTTTACAGCGTTTTTTATGTGTATTGGTTTCTATTTGAGTGTATTGGGAATCGGTCAGTCTGAAAAGGCCTTGTAGGGAAGATAATAGGTTTGTTCGTCGAAAATCCAGCGAGAATTATCACTCATAATATCAGATAGTACTAGTAATAAATAGTTTTTTTTACCGAGTACCAAATCATTGGAATTAACTAAATTAATTAAGTAAACAAGTATTAACTTACATTTTTCATTTTAAAATCGCTCCAGTTTGTAAATTTTTAAATTTAACGAACTTGTTTATTCAAATTACCGTCGACAAAAATCCAACCATGTCATATCTTTTTCCTAATTGCAAATTCTTGCTGGCAAAATTTTTTCCGGCTCGAATTTGTAACTTCTTTTTACTCGTGATTTATTTAAATAAAACATGTGAAATTTAGTTGAAACAGTTTAGCCGGTTTTATTTGCCAATTTAGCCGGTTCATCCAAAAACTTCTGGCAACACTGATTGGTAGACCAAACAGCGTGCGTTCATATATGCAACTATAAGTGGCATCGATGCCTTCGCGAACGTTCACTGCTGTCGTTCTCGTTCATAAGTGAATGGAAATGCTGCGTCAAACATTCGCGGTGTGGCTAGAACTAGTGGTATTCATCTAAACCGATAACTTTATCAAGCAGATAATCTTATAAGTTTACGCACTCTGTTACATGAACGACCCACACTCTCTTTTCGTTTACACATGCGACAATAGTCGTGTTTTCTTTGGTTATAGAGCTCAGTATCACTAACTTTATACTACTAGCACGAGGATAAAGAAATTAGAGAAACTAACTCACTAAACGGGAAAAAATTATATTTACGAGATAATATCTATTTAAATAAATATACATATAACATAAGGTCTATTTATTTGAAGCAAGTTAAAAGAAACAATGGCAGAATGAATTTGCGTGCAAAATTTGTATGCGGATCCCGATTATTGGCCAAGAAAACATAGCTAGAGTTGCGACAGAGTTGCATTGGCTTCAGTTTATCAAGTTTATTCAGTGAAATCGCTGGAGAAATGTATCAGAAATGTGTAAACGAGTTTCCATACAAATTTTGACAGTTCATTTATAAGGTTTACACAATTATAAGTTTATACGGTTCACAATGCATGTAATAAAATGATCATTGTGAATTCAGCCATTCGACTTATTTCGTACTTCTGTTAACTCACCCATTCGACTTTATTTCGTACATCTGTGAACTCACCCATTCGACTTTATTGTGTACCTCTGTGAACCCACCCATTTCCTCGCTCCTACTTCTTCAGTCCTTTTATTACTTTAACTTCACTTCGATTTGCAATTGCCATCACTAGAATTTTGTCATTTGCTGAAGAAGGAGGGCTAGAAAACTGCGGTGAGTAAACTTTTAAAAATGTAATTTGTGATTTATTAACCACATATATGTATGTATTCGCCTTTTAGAAATAAATATCTCCATTTTTGTATCCATCACATTTCTGTGCTACAGCGTAAACGTCGCCTTTTCATTTTTACGGAAGATTAAATTCGCGAGCCCTCGGCAAATGACAATTTTATTTCGCACATTTTAAAATTCAGCGAATTTGCAGCCATTTTGTAATTGCCGATTTTTTGTGCCAAATCCTAAAGAGACTGTCGAAGCGCGCCATTTTGCGACTTCTCGTTTTTTGTTCATCGACCAAAGGATTTGTTTTTAAGTGAAGCGAATGGGCACTCCACCACGCCGGAGCCCCAGAAATATGCCAAACACGAGTACACCAGGAAATGAAGTGGCCGCTTCGTCGACGGGAATTAAATCTACTTCCAACACATATGCAACCGCCGCAAAGTCATCAGGTACCACCACTGCAGCCATGAGCAGCTCTTCCGCCTCTGTTGCTGCGCCGTCACAACACCAGTTATCAACCCCACAGGTAAGCCTTGTACATAATTTGCATATACCCTCTGCCACCATCACGAAAACACCACGCATAGAGTTGCTGAACAATCCTGCACAGCCCAATTCCGTGCAACAAAATTTGCCTGCTCAGCAGACACGTAAAGCCCACGTGGAATCAAATGCCTGTTCCACAAACGGTAGTAGTGTCGCCGGTAAATCACTTGCCCTTTCCGCAGTGCCACCTGCCGAAGTTCCCGCCGCCATTCCAGGATCAGCTTCTCCAACAGTACAGTCGCATTCGGTAGAAAGCATGCTTATTTGTATGCAAAACCAAATAGAAATTTTACAGCGCCAACTTAAAGAGGCAGAAGTTAGGTTACCAAATTCAGAGTTGGGAAAAGATAGAGAATTAACAACTAGGCAAAATAACGTTTTTTCGGCTGCTCCAGTTACACAGATCATCGAAAGTTGCGCCATGCCAACAACAACAATTTCGAGCCAAGCGAATACCGTTGCGCATATACAGCAACATGATAGCAACATGTCGCCTAACGCCTTGCAACAAAATATGTTTACGCAACCAGTGTACACGCATCCAACGACATTTGCTCCATGTTTAAATAATCGCGCGTCACCTTATGCCAGTTCGCCAAATCCTTATTCGGTAGATTCTGCTATACAACTGCAAAGAGCAGCAAATAATCAAATACACGTTTTTGGTTCTACAACCGCACATAGAAAACTGATTGATCTTCCGGAGTTTTCTGGTCAGCCGGAAGACTGGCCAATATTTTACACAGCTTACGTCGAGTCGACTGCGGCCTATGGTTATTCACATTTTGAAAATAACCAGCGTTTATATAAGTGCCTCAAGGGTGAAGCTCGGGATGTAGTTAAATCCTTTTTAATTCATCCAAACAATATTAATGCTGCTGTTGAACATTTGCGTACACGTTTTGGTCGTCCTGAGTCGTTGATCCGTAGCCAATTAAAGCAAATTCGAGAAATTTCACCCATCTCGGAAAATAACGTAGGTAAATTAATGCAATTTGCGACAACAACAAAAAACCTTGCCATATTTTTGAACTCTATTAATGGTGAGCAGCACTTAGCTAATCCAACGTTGTTGGAAGAATTGGTAGGGAAGTTGCCTATGAGCAAAAAGATTGAATGGGCCAGACGTGCAGCAACTATTTCGCCATATCCAAACATTCAACATTTTAGTGACTGGCTTTCAGAAATCGCCGCCTTAATTTCTGTTGTGCTAGATAATGAGCCACGAGAGCCTCGACGCCGACCAGTTTTCCATGTCGCTGAAATTCAACGTAACAATGTCACAAGTACCCTTAAGTGTTCAGTATGTAGCGCAAAGCATAAACCATTTGAGTGCAAGCGATTTTTAGATGCGAGCATAGCAGATCGTTGGTCTATCGTCAAACGACATCGACTTTTTTTTAGTTGTTTGAACTATGGTCACTCTACCCGAGATTGTCACAAACGAAAACCGTGCGCGATAAATGGTTGCGGAAGGAAGCATAATAAACTTTTACATGAACAGCAGAATGTGAACACGTGCGATACAGGTAGCCTCACCACAAATGGTACAACCCAGACTTCCAATTCAACAAATGAGGCAGTTTTAAGTTGCAAAGCCAACAATAATCCCAGAAATAAATTACTTTTTCGTGTAGTGGCTGTGACACTCCATGGGCCAGCTAAAAGTATAGATGTATACGCATTACTAGATGAAGGGTCGTCGGTGACAATGGCCGACAGAGACGTGTTGGAGGAGTTGGGTGTCAGTGGTCAACGAAAGCAGCTTGACATACAATGGTTCGGGGGTAGAACGATTCAGGAGCCCACAGTTTTGGTTGATCTCTACGTAAACGGACGTGGGTTAAGAAAGAGGCATAAGCTACGCAATATTCACGGAGTAAACAATCTTAACCTACCTACGCAAACTTTGTCAGAAAAAGACTTGTAGAACTTGAAGCTTGATAGCAAGTTTACCCCGTCGTTTTACTCCAATGTTAAACCGAAGCTTCTTATAGGTTTAGATCACTGTCATCTCGGGTGACCTACTGAGACCATGGGCATTAGAGGGAACGGCCCATACGCAGCAAATACTGAGCTTGGTTGGGTAATTTTCGGACAGACTAATACAGGATCTAATTCAAACGCTACATGTTTGATGCTACATGCGCCAGGGGAGTTGGAGCTTCACGATATTGTTTCTGACTATTTTAGAACAGAAAACTTTGGAGTGAAATCGGTGCCGCCAATAATTAGTGCTGAGGACATACGTGCGAGGGAAATTTTGGAAGCTACCACTTTGCAGTTTAACGGAAAATTTCAAGCAGGTTTGCTATGGAGAGCAGACGATACTGTGCAGCCTGAAAGTTATGCAATGGCTCTTAAGCGGTTAATTGGTATTGAGCGAAAAATGAAGCGTAATAAGGAGTTCGCCACAGCGTATAGTGAAATCATTGGCGGTTATGTTAAAAAGGGCTACGCTCGCAAGCTGCTTGCTGACGAAATCACCACGTACAATCCAAGGATTTGGTACCTACCACACTTCGCGGTCGTCAACCCGAATAAACCGGCGAAATTGCGTCTCGTCTTTGATGCAGCAGCTTTTTCGAATGGAACATCACTTAACTCGCACCTTCTAAAAGGACCGCAGGATTACCGACCGCTTGCTGCAATACTGTTCCATTTTCGAGAGGGTCCTGTGGCAGTCTGCGGGGATATAATGGAAATGTTCCATCAGGTAGTGGTTCAGCCCAACGATCGATGTGCTCAGCGATTCCTATGGCGAGGAGGAGACGATACAAAGCCGCCTGACGTTTACGAGATGGTAGCGATGACATTTGGAGCAGCCTGCTCACCATGTGTAGCGCAGCATGTGAAGACGGTGAACGCCTTGAAACACCGCCAAGCCGATAACCTACGAGCAGTTAAAGCCATACTTGAGTACCACTATGTGGACGATTTCGTCGACAGTTTTGAGTCCGTTGCTGAAGCTATCAACGTCACTAAGCAAGTGTGTGATATCCATAAACACGCTGGATTCATACTACGTCATTTCGCATCTAATTCGTCCGATGTATCGAATTCATTAGGAGGTGATGAATTCGCATTGGACATCAAAAGTAAAGAAACCTTTGCGTCTGAAAAGGTTTTAGGGATGTACTGGCGACCTAGCAGTGACGATTTTAATTTCGAGGTAAAGTTTAATTATACCGATAAGACTGTCTTGGATGGCTCAAGATGCCCAACAAAAAGAGAGCTTCTTAGCATAGTCATGTCTATATTCGATC
The DNA here is from genome assembly GCF_013731165.1 of Rhagoletis pomonella. Taxonomy (NCBI): domain Eukaryota; kingdom Metazoa; phylum Arthropoda; class Insecta; order Diptera; family Tephritidae; genus Rhagoletis; species Rhagoletis pomonella. Next base: position 71,373,860 of record NW_023458555.1, on the reverse strand, counting down.
CCATAGGGTTTTTGTGCCACTTCCGATCAGTGCCAAGTTACTATTAAGGGAAGTTTGGAGACATAAGATCAGATGGGATGAAGACATCCCGGTTGAAGTCAACTCAGCATGGGAGAGGTTCCGTCAGCAAATCCCCCACGTAGAACAATGCAGAATTCCGCGCCATTATTTTGATAGTAAACCTGTGAAGAAATTACAACTGCACGTATTTGTGGATGCAAGCGAGGACGCATTCGCAGCGGTAGCTTACTGGAGATACGTTACAGCTTGTGACATGATAAGAGTAACATTTGTACTAGAACTGCTCCATTAAAGCCGCTAACAATTCCGCGCCTTGAACTACAAGCAGCTGTTCTAGGAATAAGGCTGATGAAAACGATTTTCAATGAACATTCCCTTAAAATTAACGACTGTTTCCTATGGAGCGATTCAAGCACCGTTTTAAATTGGATTAAGAGCGAGAATCGCCGATACAAGCCCTTCGTCGCTCATAGGATTGCGGAGATTCTTGACGGATCAAAACCAAGCAACTGGAGATGGGTGCCTACATCCACCAATGTTGCCGACGAAGCTACACGCTCCAAGTGTCCAATAGACTTTTCGCCGACATCGCGCTGGTTCAGTGGACCGACATTCCTAAGAGGCTTACAAGGGCATTGGCCCGACGCTGACGCCGTTGGGAAAACAGTAGCAAAGGGAGCCGATGACGAGGAGATTAAGCCGAAATTTGTATTGATAGCCGTGCGTAATACGTTAATTGATTTTAGTCGTTTTTCATCTTTTAATAACGTACAATCGCCTGGATTCTCAGATTTATTTCACGATGCAGAATGCAGAAAACAGACCAGCAAGCGTATGGGTTAATAGCAGAGGAAATCGAGAAGGCGCAGATAACATTGTGTCGTCTGGTCCAAAAGGAAATATATGCCGCCGAGTTAAAAAGTATTGCTGAAAAAAGAACAGTCGCGCGGGACAGCGAGTTATATTAACTCTGCCCTTATGCTGACGAAGATGGGGTGCTGAGAGTCTACGGAAGGATTGATGCTGCAACTTGTCTTCCGTATTATACTAAACGTCCGATTATTTTGCCAGCCTGTCATTTGGTTACGGAGTTGATAGTTGCCTATAATCACAGCAAGATGTTTCATCAAAACGTCGAAGCAACCATCACTGAGATTCGTCGTACATTTTGGATTCCGCGCCTTCGCCAAGTACTGCGTCCCGTTATTGCTAACTGTGGTCTGTGTAAAATTTCAAAAACAAAACCTGTTGCACCATTAATGGGCTCACTGCCGCAGGACCGCCTGACACCATATGTCCGCCCGTTTACTTTTACTGGCCTTGATTATTTCGGGCCGATCAATGTTTCGATAGGACGCCGAACAGAGAAGCGATGGGTTGCCTTATTTACCTGCCTCACGGTGCGGCCATTCATTTGGAATTGGCACAGGATCTCTCGACTGACGCTTGTATACTATGTATCCGCAACTTTATCAACCCGCCCGTTTGCGTTCTGACAACGGCACAAACTTCATTGGAGCAGACAAGGAAGCTAAGAAGTTCACCGAAGTATTTGATTGTGAGAAGATCCAGGATGAGCTGTCGTCGAAGGGAGTTGAGTGGATATTTAATTGGCCGAGTAACCCATCAGAAGGCGGAGCATGGGAACGGATGGTGCAGTGTGTTAAGCGGGCGCTGTGGCACACTCTGAAAGAAGAAGCTCCTAAAGAACATACACTGATAAGTGTGTTAATTGAAATTGAGAACGTCGTTAACTCTAGGCCTCTTACCCATATTCCTATAAGTAGCGATCAGGAAGAACCATTGACACCTAATCATTTGTTGCTGGGCTCGGCGAATACGGCTAACACTCCAAGTGTAGAGGATCCTCTCAAGAAATTATGTGCTCTTCGTAACCAGTGGCGATTGTCGAGCCAGTACAGAGATCGTTTTTGGAAACGCTGGATAGCGGAATATCTGCCGACGTTAACGCGAAGGGTTAAGTGGTGTCGCCGAGAAAGAGCGTTGCAGGTTGGGCTTATATGCGAGGCAAGCACTCCAAGAAGGAATTGGTGTCGTGGCAGAGTGGTGCAAATATATCAAGGAACTGATGGGGAGATTCGCCGTGCCGACGTTCGTACTATCAGTGGTGTACTGCGACGTCCTGCATCCAAATTGGCTATTTTAGACGTAGATAATTGTGGAACGGAGCGTTCCACGGGGTGGGGGATGTAATAAAATGATCATTGAATTGTGAATTCAGCCATTCGACTTATTTCGTACTTCTGTTAACTCACCCATTCGACTTTATTTCGTACATCTGTGAACTCACCCATTCGCCTTATTGTGTACCTCTGTGAACCCACCCATTTTCTCGCTCCTACTTCTTCAGTCCTTTTATTACTTTAACTTCACTTCGATTTGCAATTGCCATCACTGGAATTTTGTCATTTGCTGAAGAAGGAGGGCGAGAAAACTGGGGTGAGTAAACTTTTAAAAATGTAATTTGTGATTTATTAACCACATATATGTATGTATTCGCCTTTTAGAAATAAATATCTCCATTTTTGTATCCATCACATTTCTGTGCTACAGCGTAAACGTCGCCTTTTCATTTTTACGGAAGATTAAATTCGCGAGCCCTCTGCAAATGACAATGCATTTATAAGGTTTGATGAATACCCTTACTATTCAGCGCGAATGAAATTTTGTTAATTGCATAAGATTTGCACCGTTCATTCCATTTTCAAAAATGAGGTGTCAAATGAAAGGGCTTGGCCTCTAGATATGAAATAAGCTTTTATTTTTTGAATAGGATTGCCACCTTTTTAAAAATTATAAAATCTGCACGGTTCGTTGGATTAAAAAAAGATAAGGTGTCAAATGAAAGGGCTGGGCTTGAAGACGTACAATAAGGATTTATTTTTTGAATAGAGTTTCCGCCTGTCTACAAAAGTATAATATTTACATCCTTCGCATGATTTTCAAAAATGAGGTGTCAAACGAAAGGGCTTGGCCTCTAATAAGTTTTTATTTTTTTTTAATAGGGTCTCCACCTGTCTCAAAATTTGTAATATTTACACTGTTCACCCGATTTTCAATAGTGAGGTGTCAAACGAAGAGGCTATCTAAGAGGAATCTAAAGAATTTCCAAACTAAAGGGGGAGAAGTTACGTCAACTCCACCGTCAACTTACACCCCAATCATCAGTTGGTCATGGTAGCATCAAGTTACAATTAATGCGCCTTTGCTTACTAGCAATAATAATTAGGTCAACGATTGGTAAATGCAGGAAGTCCCTAAACCAATGAATTGGCAAATACTCAATTGCTAAATTCATTAGCTAAGCAATATCAGAATAAGTAGGTCAATAATCAAAATTTAGAATAAGCAAAATGATATTATACTAAGTTGAGTTAGTTCTGAAGAACCAATAAAGACAATACAGAATTAAAAATTGTTTTCTTTAGTCGCCCTAAGCCCGATTCAGGTAATTGGCGCAGTCAAAGGTCGCGAAATCAAAAGATTTTTGTGAAAGAACTTAGTGAAAAAGACTTCTAAAAAGAATTCTAACGGTCGCGAAATTAAAAGATTTTCGTGAAAGGATCTAGTGAAAGGACTTCTGAAAAGAATCCTAACGGTCGTGAAATCAAAAGATTTTCGTGAAAGAACCTACTGAAAAGGACTTCTAAAAAGAATCCTAACGGTCGTGAAATCAAAATATTTCGTGAAAGAACTTAGTGAAAAGGACTTGTAAAAAGATTTTCGATTACGACCTTTCCTCCTTCATCCGCGAAGTGGAAATATTCTTGCAGCTTTTTGAGAACACTCCGATGAGGGAATACATCTTCCAAAGATGCGTCATAGACAAACTTCAAGGCGATGGACTTAACGTCGTTAGAGGGCTTGGAGGTCACCCATCGTGGGACGTCATCAAAGACGAGCTGATCAAAAACTTTGGGATAAGGGAATCGTACCACCAGCTTTATTACCGAGCAATAAGCACAAAGAATAGCAATGTGAGTTTAATTCGGACACTGTTGATGCTCACGTTAACCGTGACAACGGCAACACTGACAATACAACCAATTGACAGCACCAACGGTTACGCCGAAATTAAACTCGACAACGTGGAAATGATAGCAAATTATTGTAAGATTATCCACATAATAGAACAAAACATAAGAATAACAAGGCGAACAAATAAAAAACTTCTAGAACAGGAATTAAGAAGGGTAAAGATAAAACTCTTGACGGCCTTACCTCACAACACAAAAGAGGACTACTGAATGTAGTGGGCACTGGATTGAAGTTTTTAACAGGCACGATGGACGATAACAATCGAAGAGAAAAAGAAGAACACCTTAAAATTATTGACGAGAATAACCACAATGAAATAGAAAATCTTAATAAAAATATTCGAATTAATAACAACTTTAATAAAACATTTACCCAACTAAAATTAGCTATTGAAAATGACAGGCGGAACGTGATAGATAAATTTGAAGATCTAAATACAGAGGACGAAAATATCTCCACACAGCTTTCTTACCTAGATCTTCTTCTCAAAATTAAAATTTTAGAAAAGAATATCGAACACATTTTAAATAACACAGCATCCTCCAGACTTGGTATCATGACCAGTAATATCCTAACAGAGCAAGAAAAAAACGAACTCGAAATTGACTTTTTTAAACTCCAGAATATTGATCTAGCCACAGCAGAATATAGAGGAAACCAACTGTAATTTATTATAAAAGTGCCAGCTAAGACAATCTCACTAAAAAGATTATTGATTACGTCAATAAGCAACAATAACTTTACCTCATTAGACTTTAAGCCCCAAGAAATATTGTATTACAACAATCAGATATTTGACTACACATATAATTTAGAAATAAGAAAACAAATTATGTGTATACGACAATACATGCAAAAGTATAAAAAGCAACACAACAGAAATCATAGAAATTGAGGAAGGACTGATTTTGTTAAAAAATTCACCAGGCTATAATATAAGTAGCGATTGTGACCAGAGAAATCTATTTCTAAAGCGAAATTACTTCTTAACCTTTAATAATTGTAAAGTAAAAAATAAACAACAAAACCTTTACAAACATAAACAAAGACTTTAAAGATAATTTTTCATTACCAACTAATATTAAACTCAACAACACCAAAAACCAACTTTCGATGACATTGTACTAAGTAACATGCAAAATATGGAGAAAATAAAAGAACTCAAATATCACAAAATAAGTCATTCACACTTCTCCATTTTAATGCTCGTAACAATTTTAATAATTATCGTGTTAATGTATTTCGTCAGCACTCTTGCATATACCAAATATAAAAAACTCAAAACAAAAATTCAGGAGAGTTTCCAATCTAAAGGGGGAGAAGTTACGTCAACTCCACCATCAACTTACACACCAACCATCAGTTGGTCATGGTAGCATCAAGTTACAATTAATGCGCTTTTGCTTACTAGCAATAATAATTAGGTCAACAATTGGTAAATGCACGAAGTAACTGAACCAATGAATTGGCAAATACTCAATTGCGAAATTCATTGGCTAAGCAATGCTAATAAGTTTAGTTAGTTCTGAAGAACCAATAAAGAAGACAATACAGAATTAAAAAATGTTTTTGTTTTAGTCGGCCTAAGCTCGACTCAGATATTTCGCGCGTGTACTCATAGTTGTCGATGTCGATGTAATTTTTTCATCAAAAATAGCCCTCGCAAATCCAACTCCAGCTACACTGACCACTGTATTTTTGTGGAAAGGTGTTCCCCGCAAAAATACTGTGGTCAGCGCAGTTGGAAATGGATTTACGAGGGCTTTTTTATGAAAAAAATGACACCGGCGTCGATGTCGATAACCATAATAGGGCCCAATAGCATGTGATTTCTAAATAATATAGATTTCTTTACCATTAATTACGCAGTTTTTTTCAAAAAACGTTATTTCAAGAAAAAATAACAATTGTTAGTTTTTTAATGGTTTTGGTTTAAAAATATAGAGAAGCTTATAAATTATGTACATCAGCTAAAGGATAAATTAGTTGTCTTTATGGTGACGCCATTGGTTTTTAGTCGATTATGGAGTTCATAAGATATTAATATTTAAAAAATCAAAAAATTCAACTTAAACCTTTTAATTTTGGCATGGTTGAAATGAGCGTAAAAAGTTCTATTGATCTGCACTTTCAAATAACTTAAATTAAAAATGCATATTTTTACGTATTGTTTTTTAGTATTTCCATTAAAACACCAAATACAGTGCAAATTCGCATAGAATTAATAATACACATTTTACTTCTAATTGTATACTTTGCGTACTTTTTTGTAGTACTTTTTGCAAAAGGCGATCACATTCTTACCCTTTTTCCTAGTTCCAAAATACAAATCTAGATAAAGCTAAACTTTAGCTGTTACAAATTATATAACCTTGTATTACTGAATCATGGTTGTGCATGTAAGCCCATGTAGACTAAAGGCCCATCTCCATCTACTTACCACTTTGGCGTTGCGTTGGCGTTGACAACGCTTTAACAACAGCGCGAGTAAGGCCAGTGCTTGCTACAATGAACGCTTGGCAGGGAATAATTTGGCCATTAAATTAACATATCAGCGACAGAAAAATTTATATTTTATATAAATAACTACATTAAAAACTATATTTCTTGCCCGCATTTCATAAAAATGGAAAAATATTTCACATAATTTTAGTTATTTGCAACAGCTGACGGAGAACGCACGCGAAAAGATGAGCTGGCCGTATTTTTGCGTTGTGTGGGCGTTAGCGTTGCCAAATTTTACAGACTTTCGAAAAAATACTGTCATTTAGTTGGTACTTCGGTGCCTGCTGAGCGCCTTTTTACAAAAGCTGGTGCTACAGCCACCAAAAAACACAACCGCTTAACTACAAAATGCTTATCAAAACTTTTGGTTTTGCACAAATTGTTAAATAATAAATAATTATCGGCGCTTAAAATACTAGTTTTATTTTAATGAACAAAAGAATTAGAAACTATGGAAAAATGATTTTGTGAATACTCACTGTAAAAAGTGCCTTTAAAAATTCGATTAAGTTATTATTTTTAAATAATTGCAATTAATTTTTTGGCTTGTGATTTAAGATATGGGCGATTCTACCGTCACGGGTGGGACATTTGTACAGAAAACATTTTCTTTCTTATTTAAATTTAAGTATAAAGTACTTAACAATTCTACATTTTGATAAAGCTACACCTAATTGACTATTATATGAATTATTACCATGATACAATAATTTTTAGAAGGTAGTTTCACTTCTTCTTCTTATCCGCCATGTTAGCTATCTGACAGAAAACGTGTTTCGTATTTTTTGTTGTACCAACTTTTTCAAAAAAAAAATCCAGCTTTTGCCGTTGGAAAAATAAAACAAAGAAAAGCCAAACATATAAGTAGAGAAATTTTCGAAAATTTTGTAATAATTTTCTTCATAAAAAATTAACTACTGCTTTCGTGGATATTGCAACACACGGAATAGATGTAAGGACACAGCTATAAGAGCCCCCGCACACCACAGACTTTATCGGCCGCCTATTTAAATAGTAGGGCTCGCTTGAAATATGTACATGAAGATGTATGGAGGTGCGCACATTACACCAGCTTAATCGCTCTGACCAATAAGTTGTGGTGCAATGGAAAGACTAGCGAGCACATCTAAATTGGCGGCTGATAAAGTCCGTGGTGTGCGACGGATCTAGTCCATTATAAACAAGAAATATTGCTGTTATATTTTCATTTTTATGATTTTTATTCATGTGATTAGCAGTGGCAAAAATGCATCGTAGCAGTGGACACATTGCGTGTTTGTCACAGACACGGTTTATGTCAAAAATTTTGAAGTGAAACTACCTTCTAAAAATTATTGTATCATGGTTATTACAAAATACGAAAAAATTCCTGCTTACTTTTATACGGAAAAAATCTGAGTTATTTCTTCTGCCACGGGTGGTACAAAAAAAAGAACCTGCTTTTTTTTCTGTGTAAACTTGAAGTCATATAATAAAACATAGAACCACGAATACAAAGCAAAAACTACAACAAATATGGCTTTATTATTAAACAAAAAAAAAACCGAAATTCCTCTGTCACGGGTGGGGCGTTTGTCACAGGTGGGACACGTACGAATTTTTATATGAAAAGGAGGAGTGTGGTCCATACTAAAGATTAGTTATTAAAAAGTATAAGAAGCCAAGTTGGGATTCAATTCACTCACGTTTTATCTTAGGATAGTGCCTTTTATATAGAAGAAAATGCCTAGCACCGTCACAAAAAAAAAAATATTAAAAATCAACGCGGTTTCCTAGCGTCTTGCAATTTTCACATTATCTACTTAAATTTAAACTGCATACCTAGAACAAAAAGTTTAAAATTTTTGGGTGTAATTGTTACTAGTTTGTTGAATTTTTATAATTTTTGTACGAAATTTCAATTGTGGATTTATGTGGTTCTGGTTATGTCATATGCTAGACCAGGCTTTCCCAAAGTGGGTGCCGTATACCTAGGGTGCCACTAATGGCTAGAGTATACTAGTGGTGCGGGAAAATTCTTTAAACTTTCCATACACAACGCAAGCGGTTAGTTCAAACTTCAACATGGCGGCCAAAAAATCAAAAAAATTTTATTTTTATTAAAATTTCCTACAGCGGCTCGTCAAACCACATACAAAACACAAATGGCTTGCATCAAAGGAATGTTTCGCTTGGTTTGTCAAGCCGCTTGTATTTCGCTCTTAAGCTTAGTTCCCCAGTAAGTTTTGTTAACGAAAAATTGAATCAGAAAAATATCAGAAAAAATAGACGAAAACGTACCGTTTTCACAACAATTTTCGGTACTTTTGTAGACCTATTTAATCCGCGTTTCATCCAAATTTTTTCTCGTTTTCGGATTAATTTTCAGATTTTTTTCTGGCTAGGCTGTTCTCGTAACAAGAGCGAAAGAGCGAATCAACACGATTTTAGAGGAAGTCGAAAACGAACTTATAAAAAGTTAGAAAATTTGTGAATTTTTTAGTTTGCAACTTGACGAAAGTACCGACGTGGTGGGACTTAATGTTCCTCCAGTGTTAGTGAGGTACCCATTCGCAATGCAAATCGAAGAAGAAATTTTTAAAGCCATCAGCAAATTTGTACAGAAAACTGGTTTGAAATGGAGCAAGTGTTTGGATAATTGCAGTGGTTGGAAAAACGAAAGGAGCCATGAGTAGGATGAAGCAAAAGGCAAAAAAACGTTACGAGAAGGCACTGTATGATCCGTCGGTATTCCCTGGCGACTAGAAAGATGCCGCCACTAGATTAAAAATCCGTATTGGATGACGCTGCGAAGATAACAGATGTGCAGATGTGCTGAGTCAATACTTTTAAGTATCCAATACTCTCGATACTCGATACCGAAACATTTAGGTTTCGAAAAAAAAGCGCACATGGCCCAAAATATGGAAAAAACGGTTCAGGGGAGACTCGCCTATCAAAACCCGAATGTAGGAGCCAATAGAGCTTTTAATACTGATTCAAATAAAAGATGTATATATGTCGGTTCGATGCCATAATACAGAGAAACTCTTACTTGTTTGAAGCATTTTTGTTCCAGCTGAATCGGACGATATCATTTTTGTAGGCAGATTCTGTACCCATTTAGCGACAGATTCTGCAACCAGTTAGCGACAATTTTCGAATTGGTGTCGGTTTTGTTGACGTATGATATGAAATATTTTTCAACACGTATCTGGTATCGATAAGGAAGTATTGGATACCAAAAGCTTTTTTAAGTATTGGGTACCGACAATTCAGCACATCACTAGAGAGCAGTTTTATTTGCCACTCTCAGTTGTCAAGTCTACGGTGACGTCACGCCAAAATTACTCTCACGAATTCTGCTGCAATCGGCGCGATCTTGTATTCTACCATTCTTGAGTGAAGACAGCACTTTGACTATTAAATACTACGAAGGGAGCCAAGAGGGTTCTGGATGCAAATGTATGCAGAAAACACTGCTGTTGGCAAGGTTGCATTAAAAATACTAGTGACTTTTAATTTTACATTTTAAAGCTCATTACAATCCCACTTCATCGTTTCGACACTTGATTGGCTGCGCTGCTTGCCATGCTGGCGTCCCAAAATTGGGGCGCTAAGCGTTGCGTTTTCCATTGACAACGAGTGTCAGCGCGCGCTATCCCCAAATCAATGGGGCGTAATTTTTTACGTTTTCTAATTTCCTCTCGCTCCCTGGTTCACTTTTTTGTCCTTTCTCTTTCTTTCCGTCTTCTGCATATAACTTTAATACGTAACGACCTGTTAAAAATGAAAATTCCATTTGCTCGGCGCTAGCGCCGCGTTAGGCCGAGGCCACGCAATGAGCGGCAAAGCGGCGAGCGGCTGAGCGGCTTAAAATTTCTGTATGGCGCACAGTGGTCCGGATTCCAAAAAACGCGCGCATGTACCTTAAGACGCTCTATATTCCTTATTTCTTGGCCGATTTTCTTTTTTTTTTTCTAAATTAATCATAACAAAATTCTTAACAGTATTTTTGGTGTCGATTGTTTAATTACTTGTTTGGTTAAACAATATTTTGTCAGTATGTCAATACAATACAAGGCTTCCAAGCTGCCAGAATCTTCTGGTTCTGTGTGAGCAAGCATGTGCGCTACCTCGGTAGGAAGCTCTACTGTTTTACCAGAAGGATTGCTGACATACTTGTGTTAAACACATGTAACTTTTTGATCTTGAAATTATCTTATAGAAGTGTCACTTCACTTCTAGTTCCTCTAAGTTATTCTTTACACGTAACAAGAATGAAAATTTATGTTTTAACCGACTTGCCTTTTGAACACATGCGCTTATGGGTTTTTACAATTCTTGACCACTGTACGTCCTCCAAGGTTTGGATAAAAATTATGTAAATACATTTAAACTGCATTATCGAATACTTATCAGTAGTACTGAAATCTACTTAAAAAGATGGTCACGTAAATTGCAATTTTCGAATGGGAAGGCAAACGAATGCAAACAAAACCTACGTCCATATACTTTAAATAAGTCCCTTTTTACCCTCAATGCACAGATTTAGTGTGCAAAACTGTGCAAAAAAAAGATGTACTCAATCAAAGTTCACGATAAATATATAAAAAAAAAACGAGGGGAAAAGGCGACGATTTGAAGACTTATTAAATGCAGATCAAAGCAAGCATCTCAATATAAAATCATCCTCTTAAAATATATACTTTGACAATTAATATTCATTAGTAGCATGTACCACATGTTACAAATGTACAAAATCATTAAACCATCATTTATCGTAATACCACGTAAGCTCCTCTAATATAATAACAAAAAATCAAAGCCAAAATATACTGCTCATAAGAAACTTTTTCTTAAGGTGCTGGAAAAAAATTAATTGAAATGTCATTCATTGTTTGGTGAAATAACACAATTTTAAATCTGAGTTTGGTTTATTTCCAACAAAGGTTGGAGATAACACAAATTTTGCCTTATTTCTCATCGCTTATTTATACGGTTTGTAACAAAAACAGTTTACTGACAGAAGGAAAAATAACTATGTTTATTCCAAAAATACAATTAAGCAAAAAATGTGATATAATTCATATGAAGAAAATTATAAAAGATAATAAACAAGGTGCGGTTAAGTATATTAAAAATTTTCCTAAAAAGTGTACTCAAAATGTTAATTTATGACATGCAGTAAGAACGATCAAAAACCGTGTCGTGTTTGTTGTAAAATCTATACGTAGACTCCTGCTGAAAAGATTTGAGATCAAACTAGGGGGAACGTATATATATAAAAAAAAAAATCAATTTTTTCTACTACCTTCTTCTCCCTACTTCCAAAATACAAATCTTGATAAAGGGGTATCAAATTTGAGCTGTCATAATTAACATAACCTTGTATTATTGAATCATGGCTGTAGCAGCAAGGAGAAATAAATATACGATCATTTTTTTGTGAGAGCTGCATACTGATTTAAGAAATTTTGAAAGAAGAAAATTTCTTCTCTATTTCTTGTGCGTAGTTTTATATGAATTTCTCGTTTTTCATGAGAGCTGCAGTCTTAAACAAAGAGCATACTTGTTTCCTGGACGTTCATTTTTGCTTCTTGCGCTTTCCCTGAAAAGTTACCCAGTGGGAAAAGTAGTAATGCATTACATGCGTGATAAATAAAGTAGTGTATTTCATATGAGTTCTAGATTCTATTACTCTTTATTATGTAATCAGCATGAGAATGTATCCAACAAGTCGGTAAAATTTCATATTGAATCACATTCATTCTTGCATTACTGGTAATGGAAAATTGAATGCCCCACTTTTCTTAGGGCATCGCTGTGGGAAAAATAATGCATTTTCGAATGTGAAAAAGGCTGTTTTACTGATTATTTTTTCGATTACAATACATTACATTTTCCCACTGGGTATGTATACATGTCACGCAAACCACCAAGTTGTATCTGGCGCGGCCTTTATTGTTATTTGTTGTAACTTTCTCTGTTCTAAGGGAAGCTCAATTAAAAGGCCTTGCAACTGTGGCCAATCCATACAAAAAGACCTATGTTTTCTTATTTTCTCAACTAGGTTCATACTTATAGGTACTATATGTTATTTATCGAAAAACTCGAGATTATTTTTGTTCCTTACCCAGCTACAACTACGTAGGAGCCGTCGGATCGGCTTTCCAACCGATCGATGGTACTTAGAGATATTTTCGCTTTTTTATCGCCATAAAGCGATACTTCTTTGCCTAACAGTCCAATCTCTTTTGCCAAATTGGAGATATGTTTGGGTTTCTGCGAACGAGCTATAATAATATCACTGAAAATATCATTTATCATTGTATGTATTCTCTACCAATAGACTTTTAAAAGAAAACACTTCACTTACGAAGGAACGGGTCTAACTTTAGCCAAAGTAAGCGGAGCTATGTTCCAGGTTGTTTGCAATAACTTATCTGCAGCCACTAAAGCAGACCTAACAGTGTTTTTCATAAGCATTGCTACAGTCATAGGTCCAACACCGCCAGGCACTGGTGTTATGTAAGAAGCCACTTGTTTCGCCTCGTCGAAAAGAACATCACCGACTAATCGAGAACCGCTTTGTTTGGTGGAATCTTTGAAATAAACAAAAATAAATAATATAACTTACTAAACCAAATACATACATAAACATCTACATATTGAAAACTCAGATCAACGACTGCTACTGTTACAATGCCTTCACTGAAATCTTTTTAAGTTGTTTACGCTAAATCTGACCCAGGGGTTCGAATAACAAAACTGATAACGGATACATTTGTAAGTGCACTATTTATGTGCCGAGCAACACACTTAAAAAATGAATCTGTTCTTATCTGATTTGGTTCATCTACCAATGCATGTATAAATACGCACACCTCTTTGTACAAACATCTACATAAATATTTATTAAAACTAGGCAAAATATATTTAACTAGTCAATCCAAATCATTTCAAAAATTGTGCTTGCTATTTAGATCAAATTCAAGAACATTTTCAGAAAGAAGGAATATTTTATATCTTGCCAGATTGAATTGCTGGGTCAATGAGTTTCGCCTGAAAAAAAAAAATCACCTGAAAATTTGTCATCCGCGCATAGTAAAACCATGGAAACCAAGAGTGAAAAGTGAACCGGTTCGGGGAAAATGAAACTCATGATAAGTCTGGTAGTGATCGTCCAATAACACTTTGTCAGGACTTATAACACTGCTATAGCCGCAAAAAAAGACATGGCCGGAGAACAGGGTTTCAACCTATTTCGTGTAAGGGGAATCGAACTGCATCATTCGTTTTTTAAGTTTTCTGCACGCCTTCATACAACTTTTTATTTTGAAAGTTTTGCCTCCAATGGAAATTTTTCAGGTGCTATATCCTATTTTATGGTTTCTAACTTTTATCTGGTGGGTTTTTTCGGCAAAATATCTTTGGCAAAGTGGTTCAGAATGTTTCAGGCCTTAACTTTCGTGAACATATCAAACTCCAGGAAGGAGGTCTTTGGCACTTTTAGGTGGAAAATCCAAAAGCAGTTGTATATTAATTACACAGCAACATAAAAACAAAAAATATTGTTAACCAGATGGTAGACCCCGCTATTTCTAGGTTTTTGGGGTCGCTGAAAACGAATATTAATGACCAAAAAATAACTTCAACCGACCATTTTCACGCTACCACCCTCTCACAACCACACCTAGGGATTGAAATTTCAATTTTCTTGGACCGTTGAAACCGAAAATGACTACAAACAAGTAAAGAAGTATAAGGTCGGGAGAAACCGAATTTTATATACCCGGCGCAGTTATCAAATATCGCCGTTTCAACTTTCTCTCAACTACCTTTGCATGATAAGCGGGGGTGTTTTCCCCCGATTTCAAACGTTTTCAATAATATACTGACCGAATGAAATCATTGAATCAAGTTTGGTAGAAATCGATAAAGCGGTTACCGAGATCGAACTTTGTAGTCATAAAGTGGGCGGTGCCACGCCAAATTCCTAAAAGTTTATAACAGTCTTGTTTATTTTTAATATTTTTATTGAGCTTTGTACCACGATTGTTTATTAGGAAAAATTGAAAAAGCAACAAAGTCTAAGCGGTAGAAGTTATAGCACTATTTCGGAGATCACCACATCTTCTCATCAGACTTCTTTTTTTCCTAGACTTCAGCAGGGATCGAACCTCTTGTTTATTGTTAAGAGACCGTTGTAAGTATTAACTTGAAGTAAATTAGTGTCCTCAGTTGCACCAATTTTAGTTGAATTTTATGAATCGGTTACCGAGATACATATTTGTGGTCATAAGTGGGTGGAGCCACGCCCATTGTTCAAAAATGTGTAGTAATCAAATTTTTTGCCAAGTGATTATTGCAACCGTCGAGGTTGAGTGAATTAGCTTCAATAACTACTGATTTATCGCAATTTTCGTGTTTCTGTAAATTACCGTTATATGGGAGGTGGGCGTGGTTACAGTCCGATTTCGCCCATTTTCAACACCAATCTACCTTATATAAAGGGCAACCTACATACAATTTTGTTGAGGTATCTCAATTTTTGCTTGAGTTATTGTGTAAACGGACGGACGGACGGACGGACAGACAGACATGGCTTAATCGACTTCTCTTTTCATTCTGATCATTTATGTATAAATTTGTCTATATCTATCGCGATTCATATTGGCTGTTACAAACAACCGTTATGTGAAGAAAATTAAAATACCCTTGTGCACAAGTGCGCTCGGGTATAAAAATTAATTAAACTCCTCTCTCACTTCCTATAACTTCCTTACTACACCCTGAATGGGTTCATATTTTGAATTTTCATACAAAATTAAAATGTATGCTTATTTCCATGTTTTTGGGCCGCTGAAACCGAAAATGGCTACATTATGGTTATATTCGATTTAAAGCGTTCCACAGTGGGCTGAAATCTACATAAATCTAGGTGGACAAAACTAGTTGCTCAAAGACGCTTTGACACAATTTGACACCACTGTCAAATGTTTTTGAGGTCACTAATTACGAATCTGAAGTCAGACTTTAAAAATTCAAAATGGCGTATCCAATATGGCGAATACAAAAATTATAAAATTAAGGCGTTTTGATAAAACATGGCGGGTCAAATATGGCGAAAAGAAAAATGAAGAAATCAATCACATGTTTCCTACCTTTATTAAAACAGAATCTAAGTTTCCAATTTTGAAATGGCAATTGATATGGACAGTCTTTTAAAAGAAAGATTGTTTGTTTTTATGTTCTCCTGTGTAATTAGTATAAAACTACTTTCGGATTTTCCACTTAAGAGTGTCTAAGACCTACTTTCTGGAGTTTAGTACGTTCACAAAAGTTAAGGCCTGGGACGTTCTTAACAACTTTGTCAAAGAAATCATGCCGATAAAGCCAACCAGATAAATTCCCCATACCCGAAATAGGGTGAAACCGTCTTCTCCGGCCATGTCTTTGAAAATGTTTGAAAAAAAACGATCACAGTGTAATCGGCTCTTTATGGTTGTCCACGTCGAAGTCGATGTCATTTTTTCATGCGCAGTGCTTGATATCAATTGTTTTGAACTCTTCAGTTTCGTTTTAGTAATATTGAATATTGGCAATAGGAGGACTATAAAGTCTAAGAAGCACCCCACGCTTTGTTTTCCGGTAAAATTAATTTTATTAGGTGCATTATTTTTGCAACCGAGCTACAAAAGAACACTCGCTGAAATGACGAAATACACGCAAAGCAACAACACAAACTCGGTTATTTATCCGAGCTCAGCCAGGTCGGTTAAAAAATACGCGACCTGAAGGGTAGTGTTGGTAAATGAAAAAACTGCTCTATTGTGAATTGTTAATGGGAAAGTGGATGGGGAAATTTTTGTTTCCATAAATACGTGAGTTATATTATAAATAAGTATATATATTAAGCAAATACCACGCATAATTTTTCATTTAAATTGGTTTTTGTATCTAAATCCCGTTAAACTCATCACATGTTTCCTACCAGCCACCAGCAGGGTTGCTTAAGTAGCTAAAAGGAAATTTTACCCGAGTTGAGCGTTCTTTTATCGCTCGCTTACAAAAAATGCAGCTGTTGTCAATTTCTTTAATCCTATTTTAGGTTGGTTTTAAAAGTTTAATTAAATCAAGTTAGGAAACTTCCTATTCCTCTTAAACGAAATCTGTATTTCTATAAATTATTTTTTACCTTTTAGTTCACATTGTAATAAAAGCGAGTTTTTTAGTTTTTTAAACTATAATTTTATTTTCATCTTTTTAGTCTTAAATTCAATTGGTTTTAAAACTATTACAACGAATAGAATGACACGCGAAATCAATCGTTGGAATTTTCATTCGTGATGTAATCAGGTAACTTAGAAATGGAAATTTAAAGCAGTTCCCATTCGTACTTCATAATGGAAATTGCTGCATCTTTTGGGCGCACCATTATTACTTAAGCAGTGCTGCACGAAAAAAAAGTTGAATGGCTTCAAATATCAAAATATGAAAAAATTAAAACATTCGCAATAAAAGTGCGTTTGCATTGTTCAACTTTGCATTCAACTTTTGGTTGAACGGCTTTTCAGCCAATCGCTTTCAATAAAGTTGGTCGCTAGCCAACATTTAGCAATTCAACTTTTTTCTCGTGCAACCCTGCGTTGAATTGAACGCAAAATTGAATAATGCAAACACTCTTTGAGTTACATCCCAAGCTAATAAAAGCGAGGTAAAAAAATAGCCCTCATAATTCCAACTCCGGTTACGCTAACCACAGTAGTTTTGCGAGGCACACCTTTTTGCAAAAATACGACTTACGAGGGCTATTTTTTAACGAAAAAATAATATCGACGTCGACGTCGACATCCATAATAGGGCCGAATAACTTTTCGATCTTATAACGAACTACCAAAATTATCTCATTGATGATTCTGAATTACGAGCGAATTCTAGCATTCGTTAGAGCCAAGCCTGGACGACGCCGACTGCGCAGTACCCTGAGGGTAGTGTCGAGTACATAACGTTGACGGCGAAATTTAAGATTTAATTTTGAATTTACATATGTACATACATTAGGGGGCGCATCGAATTTTTTTTTGAAATTTCAAGACCCTACCCCTAATTTCCTTCCTTTTTATGAGAAATATTATTGCCTATTTTTATAGATTTTTTAAAAATCATTTAGAGGTCGCGATTTGTCATTTTAGGCTGAAAACACGGTTTTCAGTTTTTGAATGACTATTTTTTCATTAAAGTTTAAAAATCTAACATGTTGTTAGACTGGGATTGTCATTTTATCAAGAATTCGATACCATTTCTTCGAAAAGCTGTTTCTTTATCATATAAAATACATGGAAAATTTTGAGCGCTTTGAGTCTTCTCTAAATATTTTTTGATTTCAAAATAAAAAATAGGGGTATACTGTTTCGATATAGAACAACCCTAGGGGGGGTGAGAGCATTAAAATTCCGACTTTATTGTTTGCGGGGTTCGGAAATATTCACTCACCTTCGTACGCGAACGCGAACATGAACGTATCAAATATTATCTATTGATTCTCCTTCTCGAACGAGAAGCATAAAACAAGTCCAGATCGTTCGCGTTCGCGAATGTTAGGTAGAAAAAATTTTCCGCTGTTGTTCGTACGCGTATGTATTGATGGATCAAACAGCGTGCGTTCATACATATATGTAGCTATAAGTAGCATCGATGCCTTCGCGAACGTTCACTGTAAATGCGGCGGCAAATATTCGCGGAAAGTTGGTGTGGCTAGAGATACTTTTCTATGCGAAGGCAATTTTGTTGTTAATTGCATAAGATTTGCACCGTTCATTCGACTTTCCAAAATGAGCTGTCAAATGAAAGGGCTTGGCCTCCAAATGTGCAGTAAGGACATATTTTTTCAATAGGGTTGCCACCTGCATTTAAAATTATAATATTTACACCATTCTCCCGATTTTCAAAAATGAGGTGTCAAATGAAAGGGCCTGTCTTCTGGATGTGCAGTGAGGATATATTTTTTAATACAGTTGCCACCTGCGTTTAAAATTATGATATTTACACCGTTATCCCGATTTTAAAAAAACGAGGTGTCAAATAAAAGGGCTTGGCCTCTAGATGTGCAGTAAGGATATATTTTTTTTTGAAAGGGTTGCCACCTACGTTTAAAATTGACATTTACACCGTTCTTTCGATTTTCAAAAATGAAGTGTCAAATGAAAGGACTTGGCCTCTAGATGTGCAATAAGGATATATTTTTTAATAGGGTTGCCGGCTGCGTTTAAAATTATGATATTTACACTGTTCTCCCGATTTTCAAAAAATGAGGTGTTAAATGAAAGAGCTTGGCCTCAAGATGTGCGGTAAGGCTTTATTTTTTTGAATAGGATTGCCACCTTTTTAAAAATTATAAAATCTGCACGGTTCGTTTGATTAATGGGCCTGAAGACGTACAATAAGGATTTATGATATATAGGTATCTCACAACCTACTTGACCGATCTCGACCAAATTTGGTATACACATTCCGCTTGACCTCCTTAAGCACCATCTTGAATATTGTTGTACGCGGTCGGGGTAGGGACTTGAAATTTCACACAAAAAATTGTCGATGGGCACCCTAATGTACGTGCATATGTACAAATTTGATAAAAATGTATACTTAATTAACGATACTTTTTACTTAATACTAGAGTTCACTATTTAAGGCAAAACTGTGTGTTTGAGCGAAAGTGCGAAAATGTGAATTATTCGACAGTTTTTTATAACAAACAAATGGCAAAGTTTCCCACTTTTAGTTTCGCACTAACCCACAGATGGAATACTGACTGAAATGCAAAGCGCTTAAAAACTGTGCTGTGCTGAGCTGTTTGTACATCGCTTCGGCAGTTAAAGCTACACCACAAACGAAGCGCATCGAATATTTCAGACCGCACTCCGGCTGAACTGTTTGAAATTATGCAGCCAAAGCAACAACACAGTCCACGGTTTATACCCGAGCGCACTTGTGCACAAGGGTATTATAACTTTGTTCACATAACGGTTGTTTGTAACAGGCAAAACGAATTGAGGCAGATATAGACAAATGTACACATAAATGATCAGAACGAAAAGAGAAATCGATTACGCGGTGACTGTCTGTCCGTCCGTCCGCACACACGATGACTCAAGTAAAAATTTAGATATCTTAACGAAACTTGGTACGGTAACCACGCCTACCTCCCATATAACAGTAGTTTTCAAAAATACAAAAACTGCGATATTTTAGTAACTCCTGAAGATTAATCACTCTACATTAATATTTACAATAATTTTTAGACAAAAAATTCCACTATGCGACAGTCAAAATCGGGATGGGATGAAACCAACGGGAAATGTTATATCGGTCAAAAACAAGTTATACATGTCCCGGCGTTTCGCTGGGTCACGTCTAGGAATCGAGATATATATATAACTATCATATAGGGGAAATTGTCACCTTTGGTGGTCTTTTTTTGACATAACTCGAGAACCACTGGTCCGATTTTGCTCAAACAAATTAAAAATTACAATTCCTTTAATCTGTTCATATAACGTTTTTCTATATAATCAACAGTTTTGCCGGTAAAAATAAATGTATGAAGAAAAAAAATATTTTTTGCCTAAAATATTAAATTTTTTTAAAACTGTTGATTATATAGAAAAACGCTATATGAACAGATTAAAGGAATTGTAATTTTTAATTTTTTTAAATTTGTTTGAGCAAAATCGGACTAGTGGTTCTTGAGTTATGTCAAAAAAAGACCACCAAAGGTGACAATTTCCCCTATATGATAGTTATATATATATCTCGATTCATAGACGTGACCCAGCGAAACGCCGGGACACGTATAACTTCTTTTTTACCGATATAACTTTCCCCAGTAGTTTGAACCCTTCCCGATCACTGACCCCTACCATTTGTCTCACAGTGTTATAATATTGTAAATTTTTGGAAAATAGGCGTAGCCACGCCCACATATGATTACATATCTCTTGGTAACCGCTGCACCAATTTCTCCCAAACTTGGCACAGTTGTTGGCCTTGGTACAGCATACCAAATGGCTGAAAAGTTTTTAAATCGGACAATAACCACGCCCACATTCCATATAACGGTAATTTAGAGAAATACGAAATCTTCGATAAATCAGAAAATACTAAAGCTAATTTATTCAAAATTGATTCTTTAACAAGAAATACGCTTATGATAAAATTTTGGAGAATGGGAGTGGCACCGCACAATCAGAGCTGGGTAAATGCAATTACATTACAATTACAATTACATTCCTCAGTAATTGTAATTAGGATTCAATTCCTTTAGTTCACTGCAAAGGAATCGATTACTTTTTCAATTCCTTGAAGTAATTTCAAATGGAATTGTTTTTTTCTTTAATTCCATTACAAGGAATTTCATATTGTAATTGGAATAAATTACGTGCTAGTAATGTAATTTCTTTTATTTCAAATCCTTTGAAAGGAATTGAAAATGTAATTTTTTTTTCCAATTCCTTTGAAAGGAATTGAAAATGTAATTGATTTTTTTTTTCAATTCCATTCCTCAAAGTAATTTAAAAAGTAATCGAAAAATTTATAAAAAAAATTTTTTACTGTTGAATTGCAATAGCTTTGTTAAATTTCCTGCTAGTATTTCATACAAAAAATTATTGCACTTTCACTTAACCCTTGCAAACTTGTTTATTTATCCATCGATTTTCATCGGTAGTAGTGTTTTAACCCGCAAAACAAGCAGAGTTTGGCTAGTCTATACTAATATATATTTTGAAAGGCGTTTTTTTCTGTTCGCAAAGCTCGAGAAAGGCCGTACCGATTTTTTTGAAATTTCGGAATCTACTGCAGACTTTCCAAGGATGGTTATAGCTAAAAAAAAAGTTTCGATATAGAAAGGGGGCGTGGCACCTCCCATACAAACCGAATTTTTCAAACTGCATATATTTGTGGTAGAGGACTAGAACTGGGTATGGTGATATCTATATACATATATAAGACCAATTCCATACTCATGGAGAAAAATTTGCATGGTTGGAGAATGGCGTGTGGCACCTCCCATATAAACCGAACTTTTCATATTGCATATTTCTGGAAGTGTTCATGGTAGACTGTAAGCCTTTTTAAAACTCTTTAGTTTGACACCCACATGCCAACATTGCATTTACTTTATCAATTTAACTGAGTTACAATTTCCAAATAGGTGGCAGCCCCCCTCAAAAATATTTCCAACAGTTATCTTTCTCAAACCTTTTTAATTTGATACCCATATTGTAATATTTTATTTATTTTATCAATGTAAATTAGTTAAATTTTCAAACAGATGGCAACCCTCCTCAAACATATTTTCGGCAGTAAGCCTTCTTAAAACTCTTTAGTTTGACACCCACATGGCAATATTTAATTTTTTTTAACAATTTGACTGAGTTTAAATTTTCAAAAATACTTCCAGCAGTTATATTTCTTAAACTTCTTTAACTTAATACCCATATTGTAATAATTCATTGATTTTAAATTAATTAAATTTTAAAATAGGTGGCAACCCTCCAAATTTTTGCGATATCATTGGTTCTGGTATTATACCGAATAATAAAAAAAATATTATTCAAATCGGTTCAGCCGTTCTCGGGTTTTGATGACCGTGACATACGAACACAACATTTTTATATATATATAGATATACATAGAAGATGTCCAATGTGTGCTTTCGATTTTAATCTTTGACCACAACAAAAATTCCACATTGTATATTCGTGAATGAACTTTCAGTTTCTCGATTACTTTTACAATTCCTTTGAGTAATTGGAAAAACTAAAGTACTCTTGCAATTCCAGGTAATGGAATTGAAAAAAAATCAATTACATTTTCAATTCCTTTCAAAGGAATTGGAAAAAAAAATACATTACTAGCACGTAATTTATTCCAATTACAATATGAAATTCCGTGTAATGGAATTAAAGAAAAACCCAATTACATTTGAAATTACTTCAAGGAATTGAAAAAGTACTCGATTCCTTTGCTGTGGACTGAAGGAATTGATTCCTAATTACAATTCCTTGTAATCTGTAATTGGGAGTAATTTAATTCCTAAAGGAATCATTACGACCCAGCTCTGCGCACAATTATGATCAAATGTATGTATCTTGGTAACAGTTCTACCCATTTGTACCAAACTCGGTGTGGTTATTGCACTTGCCACAACAAAAGAAAAACATTGAAAATTATTGAAATCGGACTAAATTTACGGCCGCTTTTCATATAACGGTAAATTTCAGAAATGCTTGAAATTTCGATATTTCGAAATTTAGGGACGTTAATTTACTCAAAATTGATACCAACAACAACCCTTTAAAAGAAGTAACATTATTTGGAATTTTGGAAAATGGGCGTGATACCGCCCACATATGACTAAGTATATAAGTTTTTCTCATTATGTCTAACTGAACATTCTATGGAAATGTTTAAAATGGGGCTAAAACCACCCCTGCTTACCATGTAGCGGTAGTTTTCGGAAAGGTGAAAAATATATATTTAATACTTGCGCCGGGTACTTAATGTTCGGCTCCGCCCGAACTTAGACTTTCTTACTTGTTGGCTTTCGCATTTTCGTTTCAAAGAGTGAACTCTATTAATATTTCGGAAACTAAAGGAGATATCCAAAAAATGGAAGATTTTGATAAGGTTAAAGGATAGACAGGTGGCAGCTTTGATCAGGATAAACTCGTTAATTCGGAATTAGCTCGGGAGTCCTATAGTTAATTCCCAACCTTAACTCAGATCAAGGGAATTTTCGATGACAACACGGATCAAAACTCAGAGAGCGTAGAATACAGAGAATATGCAAAACTAGCATGGACATTAAAGTGGTCCAAAAATGTATGTAAAAAAATAGGGTCGGATTTTTAATGCCGCCACCCCCTAGGATTGTTATATACCGAAAAAAAATATACCCATATTTTTTTATTTTGAAATAAAAATAATTTAGGTAGTGCTCAAAGCGCTCAAAGTTTTCCATGTATTTTATATGGAGAAAAAACAACGTTTAGTAGAAATAGTGTAGCATTCTTGAAAATCAATATTTTTCGATCGGAAAACTTTACTTATCTTCAGAAGATTCTCAGTAATAATGCTCAATTGTTTCTTTAACAATTTTTTCATGGTAACTATATTTTATAGGTCCTCCAAAGCCCTTAGAAAATGCAATGGGGGGACCAATAAAAAATCTTTAATCATAAAAAATGGTTAAATAAACAATTGGACATTAATACTGGAAGTACTGTGGAAGAGAACCACAGTTTTCCGGTCGAAAAATATTGATTTTCAAGAGTTTTATACCATTTCTACGAAAATTTGTTTTTTCTCCATATAAAATACATGGAAAACTTTGAGCGCTTTGAGCACCCCCTAAATATTTTTTGATTTCAAAATAAATAATGGGGGTATATTTTTTTCAATATAGAGCAATCCTAGGGTGTGCCGGCATTAAAACTCCGACTTTATTTTTTTGGAACACTCTAATGGACATTTACCTTTTCATCGGTAATACAGTCATCATACCAATTCAGATAGGAATCCAATTTAAATTGAATAAGAACTTATTTGAATTAATCCGGTGACTGCGTTACCGATGGCAAGGTAGATGTCCATGCTAGTTTTGCATTTTCTTTGTCTTCTACGCTCCCTGAGCAAACAAAGCTGCCGACTCCTTCATCCGCGGTAGCCGAGTGGTGAGGTCGGCGTACTACAAGCCTGCAGGTCCCAGATTCGATCCTCGGTTGGAGCGATTAGCAAAAAAAATGTGTTTTTACTATTTCTTTTATTTTTATTTGATTTGGTTTATACATTTAATTTTACTTTATTTTATTTTCGTTTGTTTTTTTATTACACCTTTTTATTAGTTAATTTAAATTCTTAGACTTTAATTTGACTAAAAAAGTCAAAACTAACTATAACCACTTAAAAAAAAATATAGAAGTTATAATTGAATGAATAAAAGAATATATGTATATGAATATTCTACTGGCCGTGGGAGTCGAATATACGGCATTACCGCCGTCTGGAAATTTAGATCAGATGAATTGCGCTGTTAATCTGGATAAAATTTTAGTCAGTATCTCGATATATCTGAAAACTGATAACACTAGTCGAAGTATCTTATTTTAAACAAGTAAAAAAGTCTAAGTTCGGGCGGAGCCCAGCATAAAATACCCGGCGCAAGTATTTATTTATTTATTTATTTATTTATTTATTTATTTATTTATTTGGTCTACAGAAAAATGTTTTCTTACAGACAAATGAGAATAGAACATTTAGATATTTAAGTATGTGTGGTATATTACAGAACTGACTAATTATACATAGTAATTTAGAATAATAATAATAATAATAATAATAATAATAATAATAATAATAATGGTAAGGGCTAAGCTCCTTCCGGCCAATCTGCATGCTAGACACAGCAGGCAAAATGATGGAGAGTCTGCTCAAAATACGCTTGACGTCAGCCATAGAAAGCGAGGGAGGTCTTTCACCCCGACAACATGGCTTCAGGAAGGGACACTCAACTATAGGAGCAATTGGCGAAGTAGTCGAGGCGGTACATAAGGCCGAAGAAGCCTGCCACCAGGCGCGGCCAATAGTGCTGCTGGTCACACTGGACGTCAAGAACGCCTTCAACTCGGCAGGATGGGACGATATGCTGGAGGCCTTGGAACTATCATTCAAGGTTCCAACATACTTGCTAGATATGATCCGGGACTACCTCAGAGACCGTTGGCTTTTGTACGACACAACACAAGGTCAGAGAAAGAGACGT
>NW_023458555.1:71302419-71348457 GCF_013731165.1 Rhagoletis pomonella | reverse complement strand
AGGTCATGCGCAACGTCAGTGGATGGATGAGCGATCACGGTCTGCAATTGGCTACAGCCAAAACGGAGATCGTGCTCCTCACCAGGAAACGGATCCCAACAATTATAAATATAATGGTCGGACCTCAACTCGTGACGACTTCTAGGTCTACAAAATACCTAGGGGTGAAGCTTGACAGCAAACTCACATTCTGGGAACACATCCATGGAGTATGTGAAAAAGCTGCGCAGAGCACGGCGGCTCTAAACCGGCTGATGGCGAACGTGGGCGGCCCGAAGCCATGCCGCAGGAAGCTTCTGATGACAGCGGTCCAATCGGTGCTCCTGTACGGGGCAGAAATATGGGCTGACGCATTGAAAGTCAAAAAATACCGGGTTCAAATGTCTTCGGTACAGCGCAGAGGGGCACTACGCATTGCTTCTGCATACCGTACAGTGTCCGCGGACGCGGTTCTAGTTATTTCTGGCGTCATGCCAATTGAGCTACTTGCTTACGAGCGAAAAGAGATTTACAATCTCAGTGCCGAGATAGGTCGAGCAGCTGCCGCGGCAAGGGCGCGCGAGCAACTGATCCAGCAGTGGCAACAAAACTGGAACGCGAGCACAAAAGGTCGATGGACACACTCCCTGATAGCCGACCTTCAAACAAGGCTGAACAGACCACAAGGGGAAGTCGATTTCTACCTGATGCAATTCCTCACCGGTCATGGTTACTTCCGAGAATATCTTCATAGAATGGGAAGGGTGGACTCACCGTTCTGACACTACTGTGGAAACGTCGAAGATAACGTGTACCACACATTCTTCACCTGCGAACACTTCTTGATTTCGCGCAGAATGTTGGAAGAAAGACACGGAGACATTACTCCGGACAACATAGTTGGGATAATGATTTCCAGCGCAGAAAAGTGGGAAGCAGTTGCGAGATACGTGAAATTCGTACTCCGCTGCAAACGAGAGGACGGTTGTCTACTGAGGACACCCGAATGAAACGCCCCTACAAAAGAGCAGCCCCAAGGCTCTAACAGCGCGCTCCTGCATCTGAAGACATGCAGAATTGCGGTGCCGGTTACCTCTCTTACGAAAAAAAAAAAATAGAAATACAAAAATAGAAATAAAAAAATAGAAATAAAAAAATAGAAATAAAAAAATAGAAATAAAAAAATAGAAATAAAAAAATAGAAATAAAAAAATAATAATAATAATAATAATAATAATAATAGTAATAATAATAATAACATAAAATAGCAGGTTTGGTAGCTGGCGAGGCCTAGTCTTCAGTCTACTTTTGTGTGCGGCGGACGGAAAGTCCTAGTTTCCGTTCCACGCTGCGGGCAGGCTGTTGATCAAGGTCGGTAAGGCCGGGTTTCCGATCCATGTTCCCGAAGACATTACTTTGTATGTGTGGCAGGCGGAAAGCTCTGGTTTCCGCTCCGCGCTCCATGTTCCCGAAGTCATTACTTTGAATGTGTGGCAGGCGGAAAGCTCTAGTTTACGCTCCGCACTGTGGACAAGCTGTTCAGCATGGTCGGAAAGAACGAGTTTCCGATCCATGTTCCCGAAGTTATTACTTTGAGTGTGTGGCAGGCGGAAAGCTCTAGTTTCCACTCCGCTCTGTGGACAAGCTGTTGATCATGGTCGGAAAGGCCGAGTTTCCGATCCATGCTCGTATTGTATTACGCGGTCGCGAAAATATACGAAGCCGATTAAAATTGTACTAAGCAGTCATAGATATTGTGTTATTTATCGTTCCCGGTTAGAGATATTAATTTATTTAGTTACAAAAAAGCGATTCACGTTTACGTTTGCCTCATAAACTGAACAGAAATACAGTTCACCAGCTGAACGATTAGGAGCAATGTAAGGGTTTACATGTTATTTATTCAAAATCTCAAGTAAGGTTTTCTTAATGGTAAACTGTGAGTCGGAGGTGTCAAAATAGTCG
Source organism: Rhagoletis pomonella (assembly GCF_013731165.1). Classification (NCBI taxonomy): domain Eukaryota; kingdom Metazoa; phylum Arthropoda; class Insecta; order Diptera; family Tephritidae; genus Rhagoletis; species Rhagoletis pomonella. The sequence goes on along the minus strand of NW_023458555.1, from coordinate 71,346,513 downwards.
TAATGTTTTTAAAAGTCCTGGCATAGGCAACGAAAAGCATCATGCATTTCAAAATTTGTTCTACAAATAGCTAGCTTAATGGGATTGTAATGTCTAGAAGGCCTAGAAGGAATACAAAACATGATCTGGTTCAGTAGAAAGGGACTATTGACCATCCCGTTCAAGATATTAATCATGAACAAAACCCCGAGCATCTCTCTACGGCTGTGCAGCGTTGGAAAATTTATGAGCTTCAAGCGGCTTTTGTACGGTGGGAGATTTAATGTCGAATCCCAAGGCAAATTATTTAATGCGAATAATAAGAATTATTTCTGTACCGACTCGAGTCTTTCAGAGTGCGTTTGATATCTAGGGTTCCATACGATGGACCCGTATTCTAAGATCGGCCTGACTAGGGAGGTGAAGAGAGCTTTAGTGACATAATGATCTCTGAATTCTTTAGCCCAACGTTTGATGAAAGCCAAGACGCCCTTGGCTCTATTAACACAAGAGTTTACATGGGTCTTGAATTCAAACTTAGAGTCCATGGTTACGCCTAGATCGATGAAATTAGTTACCTGATCAACACTATGTTCACAAATGCGGTAGCTATATGATTGAAAGGGTTTTCTAGAGAAACACATAAATTTACACTTTTTCAAGTTAAGTGACATAGAGTTTACTTCGCACCATTTAAACACATTACTAAGGTCCACCTGTAATTGTTCCGTCTCCTGGAGCACCAATGAACATAAATAACTTAACGTCGTCTGCGTACATTAAGCAATTCGAATACTTCAAAATATTTGGAAGATCGTTGATGAATAAAAAAACAGAAGAAATAAGAAGAAAGCCAGCGCAGCAGGATTAGAGGGAAACCAATTTTATCAAGTTCGTATATTAGAGTTGAATGAGATACTTTATCAAAAGCCTTGCTGAAATGAGTGTAAATGACGTCAGTTTGATAATGACTTTTGAAACCATTGTTCACATTTGTAGTGAATTCAAGAAGGTTTGATACAGTTGATTTACCTTTACAAAAGCCGTGTTGTGATACATCGATAACGGGTGTTATGGAATAAAATAGTTCTTCCGTAACGATTTCTTAAAACAATTTAGGAATGGCACACAGCTTAGCGATTCTCCTATAATTCGCAATATTCGACCTGCTTCCATTTTTATAAAGTGGCAGGATATACGACTCCTTCCACAAAGAGGGGAAAACTCCTTGCTTTAGAGAAGCATTGACGATGTTTGTTAATGGCTTATATAGATAAGCAGCACAACTTATTAGGACACAGGAGGGAATACCATCCGGGCCGCTTAGAAAACATATTTTTTAAACTATTCAAATGAAGGAGAACATTGTCAGCGGAGATTGAAGGAATACGTATGTGGTCAAACTGTGGGAGTGGAAAAGGATAGCTAGAAGTTTTTTCATTTGGCTCGACAGAATAGTTCGATTCAAAATAATTTGCAAACATATCAGCAATCATATCGTCATCACTAGAAATAACATCATCTAATTTCAGTGTTGAGGGAAACCCATTTGTTTTACGTTTTGTGTTAACAAAATGACTTGGGATTAGAAACGATGTTAATGCGAGTTTTATTAATGAAATTCCTGTAACATTTTCTCTTTAAGGCATTGTATTTATGACGAAGGATGGAGTACGCGGCGTAGTGAGAAGACAGGCCAGATTTTTTATAAAGTTTAAATGATTTAGTTTTCTGATTTTTTAAATGTTTTAGCTCGGAGTTAAACCACGAGTTACGAGGTCCGGTATTTTCTTTAACAAGAGGAATGAGTTTACTGAATATATTATTGAAGATTTTACTAAAGTGTAAGGCACTGTACTCAACATCCCCATCGTACTCAGGCCAGATTATTTCGGATATAGCTCTTTTAAGCTTGTCGTAGTTAGCGTATTTGAAAGAATATCGCCGACCTTTCGGCTTTCTATTTTCAGGACAATAACATTGAATCGTAGGATGGTGCCAAGGACAACTCAAGTGGTGGGTGATAAGGGTCTATAGGTATAACTAAAGGATCGCCGCGTATTATAGTGCATTTAGCAGTATCATCAATAAACGCTAAATCAAGACATTTACCTAAGTTGTTGATAACTGAATTAATCTGATATAGACCAAGATCGAAAGTTCGTTAAGAAATTGGTTAAGTACATCTCGAGAAGAATTTGGTACCAGAATTCCATCCACCGAATCCCAGGAAACACACGCTAGATTGAAATCACCCAACACAACAATCGAATCGGAGGGCTTGACCATGGCAAATAAAGACAGCAATAATGAAGAATGTTTAAAGTAAACCGAAGGGTTAGAGTTTGTGGAATATGAATTGCAACAAGAAAAACACTACTTGAGGGACACCGTATTCAGAGGAATTCAACATCATCTGAACCTGTGAACACAACTTCTTCAGACGAAAAGTCGGTCTGAACAGCTATTAAAACACCCTCGCCTTTTCTATCTAAGCGATCATTTCTAAATATTTCATACTTACTACACAATATTTCACTATTAACACACTCGGTTTTAGCCAAGTTTCAGTAAACACCAAAATTTCATAATTTAAATCAAAAGACTTTAAGTACAGCTCGGTTAATTTTGTGTTTAGATCTGTAACATTTTGGTAATAAATATTGAAGAAAAAATTACTTATGAGTTTTTTTATCCTGAGGAGAGAAGTTGAACAGTATTTTCATTCCGAGCTCGAGGTTTAAACTCAAACTCTCGAACTAAAGCACCATTGGGCCAGAATGAACCATCAACAATGTTTTGAAAATGGTCGGCGGAAATATCAATTTTGAAGGAAGATATGCTTCTTTCGTATGAAAAATTAAATTTTCTAATAGCTATGTGCCGGGGATTAAGCTTTGATGTTATATAAGACTTAACATCTTCTACCGAAGTTTCACTAGAAAAGCGCGAAACAAACACAGATTTATTCGCAGGAACTTCTTTCGGTAACGGAGAAGGTCCACTTTGAGATGTAGGTTCAGACACAGCTGTCGTTTTTGCCGCAGACCTTGTAGTGACACCTCAGGAAGATGCAGCTTGAGATAACTCAACACACGGAGAATTAAAACTTATTAATTCCTTATTTAAGCCGGGAGTAGGCAAAGAATCAATTGGCGGAATGTCAATGTCTGAAGCAATGGGATTAGGAACAACGCTGTCTCCTCCATGCTTCCGCTTTTTTGAAGCTTGTTTAAGCTTGGGTGATGGAGAGGATGAAGACTCAATGCACTTAAAGTCTTTAAATGCATCTTCATATCGCTTAAACTTTTCGTTTAGAAGTTTTAACTCCTTACCCAACTCCTAAACATTTTACAAAGCTCAACTTCGGTTGATCTGCACTTGGGGCAATACCAACGAACACCTTTGTTATCGGCCACCCTACCATTGAGACCAGCACATTTTACGTGATCTAAGTCATCACACAACCAACACGCAACGCAACGCTCTAAGTCGTTTTAACTGTTACATTTTGCAAAACAGCAGGATGAATACATTGCAGCGCGTAGTAGTAACAATTTTTATGTACAAGAAAAACTCACAGTGTACGCTTTTAGTACGATAGTAGCAAAGATGAGCGTTTGAGAGACACAGAAGTCTAGGTATTGTAAGTTCAATGGTTAGAAACCGTGCTGAACTTAACAGTTTTAAAGTCATGAGCTAAAACGCTTAAAAGCATAAAAGCAAGCCAAAATCAGCCGTTGCAGGAAAATTATTTGATCGATGATAAGCAAAATGTATGACAAATCGCGGAAGATGGGAAAATTCACTCTCATGCAAAACAATAATAATGCAAATAGGCAAAAATGCACAAGGAATGACAAGAATTTTAATTTTTAATCCACGCATTTTATGTCTAAAACCCAACAATTTATTGGAGCTTGGCTTCAAATAGCCTTTTCCAGTATAAATTACACAAATTAAAACTGCTTAGCACTTAGATAAACAAAGTAACTTTAGAAATTCTTTCAAACGAAAGTTTAAGCGACCACACAGTACGAACGTTGCCACGTTGGATCTAGTTTTTTCACCTTTCCGAAAACTACCGCTACATGGTAAGCAGGGCTGGTTTTACCCCTATTTCATACATCTTCGATAAAACATTCAGTTATACATAATGAGATAAACTTATATGTTATATGTGGCGGTATCACGCCCGGGTTCCAAAATTCCATAATAATTTTACTTATTTTCAAGGGATTATTGTTAGTAACAATTTTGAGTAAATTAGCGGTCTAAATTTCGAAATATCGAAGTTTCAAGCACATCTGAAATTTACTATTATATGAAAAGTGGGGCTAATTTTGGTCCGACTTCAATAATTTTCAAAATTTTGTTTTTATGTGCCAAGCACAATAATCATACCGAGTTTGGTAGAAATTGATCGAATGGTTACCGAGATACACATATGAGGTCATAAGTGGGCGGAGCCAAGCACATTTTCCAAGATTTTATCATGAACATATTTTGTGCTAAAGAATTATTGCAAACATCAATTTTGAATAAATCAGCTTCAGTATTTTCTGATTTAGCGAAGATTTCATATTTCTCTATTTCTCGTTATATGCGATGTAGGCGTGGTTAATGTCCGATTTTGAAATTTTTTCAGACGTTGCTGTACCAAGCGATTACCAAGGTATACACATGTAATCATAAGTGGGCGTGGCTATGCCCATTTTTCAAAAATTTACAATATTCTTATTTTCCGTTTAAAAATCATTGTAAATATCACTTTTGAGTGAATGAGCTTCAGTAGTTACTAAAATATCGCAGTTTGCGCATTTCTGAAAACTACCATTGCACGGGAGGTAGGCGTGATTATTGTCTGATTTTGCCCATTATCAATACCAAATCTCGTTAAGGTATCTCAGTTTTAACCGAATTCCAAAAAAGGAGGAGGTTATCAGTTCGTCCGAATATATTTTTTTTTTATGTATGTTACCGCATAACTTTGGACCACATCAACCGATTTCTTTTTGCATCGGAAAGGTAGTGTCTCAGAGGTGGTCCCATACTAATCTGGTTAAGATCCGATCAATGGATCATGAGATATATATATATATATATTTTTTTTTTTATGTGAGAACGGTCGGACAGACAGAGGGACCAATTATGTATGCACTTGTTTGGCTGTTACAAACAACCGTTATGTGAACAAATTTATAGTACCCTTGTGCACAAGTGCGCTCGGGTGTAAATATATAACTGCATTTGTGTAAGGCCATCTCAAGTGGGTCACAAATTTACCGACCCTCGAATTTTCAGGTGATTTTTCGCTCGAATGAAGTGCTACTCACCTGAAATACACTCCGTAAATTTCATTGAAACATTTTCAAATTTAGACTTTTATGAGCATTAGAATATTTTTACAATGGTACGCAATTTATTTTTTTCCCTGAAAATTCAAATTGGAATGCGATGTTTTTTTAACCATAGGGCATACAACTCTACTAAAATTAATTTTTTTCGTCTTGAAAATTTTAAAATTAATGTAAATGAAATTATTTTGTTAACAAATTAAAATTTAAACAACTTCTACGCCTGGGAGAAAAATTATAATACCAGCATATCACGCCGAAAGTATTCAAGCATTCACTCCGAAAAACAACATGTGAACGGATAGGAGTAGTTTCTTTATAACTTTAGTTTGAGCTTACACACTCCGTATTGTACAAATGGTATAGAATTCTCGAAAATCGATATTTTTCGATCGGAAAACTCTGTTTTTCTTCAGGATATTTCCAATAATAATACCAAATTATTTATTTAACCATTTAGCATTAATAAATGGTTAAATATAAAATTGGGTATCGTTATTGGAAGAAAAGCAGAGTTTTCCGATCGAAAAATATTGATTTTCGAGAATTCCATACCATTTCTACGAAAAGTGGGTTTTCCGCTTTTGGCAACCTCCATATATTTTTTTATTTCGAAATAAAAAATTTGGAGTTAATTTTTTTCGATATAGAACAATCCTAGGGGGTGAGAGCATTTAAATTCCGACTTTACTTATTTTGGTTTACCCTAATGTACGTACATACTCATGTATATGATGTGTCCTTTCCAAGGAATTACACTTGCGATCAGCTAATTAAGACAGCAACGATTTGATAAATTTTGGCTACTTTTCTTTTGTTGATTTAATGTTTATTATTTTTTCATAAATGTCTAGTTCATTATATGTATGTCACATAACAAATACCATATATCGATGGCTTAGTGGAAGATCGACCTATCTCGGCAGCCAGTTCGAAAACGCTCTATCTCAAAAAAATTTTCAAGAACGCCCTATTTCAGAATTTAATTGAAAAACACCGTATCTCAAAATTCGGTTCAAAAACGCCCTATTTCACTTCAAAATGTATTGAAAATATGCTGATATAGGGCGTTTTTGAATCGGCAGCTGAGATAGGGCATTTTTGAAACGAGTTCTGAAATAGGGCGTTCTTGAAAAGTTTTTTGAGATAGAGCGTTTTCGAACTGGCTGCCGAGATAGGTCGATCTTCCACCCCGCCATCGATATGTAAATCCACATTTCAAACTTTTTTCAGAAGTTATAAAAAATCTGCAAACTTTAATCTAAATTTTCAACTTTCTAATTAGATTTTTCAGTTTTTTGAGTATGCAGCTTTATAGCCCAATAAATTCTAGTATAATAAATTGCAAGTTTGGAGTTGCTAAAAAATCGCGTTGGGTTTTGGCAACTTTTTCGAAAATTTTTTCGTATGAAAAAAGGCGCAATACAATTAGAAAAAATATATATATTAAGAACACTGATATACAGCAGAAATGTTCTATGGATGCCACTATCCAATTCCTATGTAGAATTGCTGGGTGATTCCGAAAATCGAGCTAATTTTTTTTTCTATGGATATGTTTTCTAGATGTTTTCAAATTACCGTTATTCTTAAGGCAATAATTGGTCCCTTTTAATCACGTATATTTTACGAACCAATTTAAAAATCTTAATATAAAATACGGCAAATGAAAGCTAAAAAAGCAAAGGCGCATCTTCATTTGACCACCCATTATTTCTTATTTATACGTGATTAAAAGGAACCAATTTTTGCTTTAAGCTGAATAACAGTAAATTGCAAATATCTCGAAAACGTATCCAGAGAAAAAAAATGTATCCGATTTTCGGAATCACCGAGCAATTCTACATAGAAATTGGATAGTGGCGTCTGGAGAACAAAAACCAAACTAAAACTTTTGATCCAGTGGAATCAACGCAATTTTCTAACGTCTTGAAATTTGCACTTTAACTACTCAAATTTTATGGGCTATAAAACTGCATATCGTTGATGTTTTTGCAAAACCGCCATCGACCAGTTTCAAAACCGCCTAAATCGCCATTGTGATAAAAATGAGTTTTGGTAACCCTGAACTTCATGCATCGAGATTTATGCATAAAAATCGTCAAATCGTTTTTCAAACAGATGTGTAAAATAATAGCTAAAAAATACCGCATATCAAGGTAATGCGTTTAATGAAAACCCATTTTTTCGTTCTCCTGTAAAATTTGAGTGCCGTAAGATAGGCGGTTTTGCAATTGGTCAATGGCCGCCTAATTAGAAGATCGCAACTGTATATGCACTTGAATTTAGTTAATAATTAATTAATTAGTGACGGTGACGCGATGTGTCGAAAACTTGCTCGATTTAACTGGGTTTTCAATTTGGGGGGTCAAATTTGCTAATAATAAATTTACACAACGTACATACAAAGTGTCCAGTATACTTTTATTTTTTAATTATAAACCTTCTTAATAAAATGGAAGTTGACCACTACATCTATCTATAGCGGTTTTCATATCTGAATACATGTCTAAGATTTTATAATTTATTAAAGATAATGTTCTCACCTGGTTTAATATTAATGCCACAGTCAATAACAACAGCTCCTGGTTTGATCCAACTTCCCTTGACTAATTCAGGTACACCTATGGCAACAACAAGAATGTCCGCAGAACGACACTAGAAAAAAATTCTCCTTAAAGCATATGTACACCAAGCTTCGTCAGTCAAACAAGTTTCACTCAGTAAAATTCGTAACTGCTATATATGTATGTATGTATGTAACAAGCTCATGCATATCACAATAAATGCTATGATAAAAACAATTTAGAAGTTTGAAAAAATCTAAATATTTTCGCTTTAACAATCCTTTAATGGCTGTGCTATCGGCTCTCCTGTAGTAGATTCTTAAGAAAGGTAGGTACCGTTTTTTTGACTGAATGTAAATCCTCTTTTATTAACATTTTACTGTTGATTTTTTTGGCAAAATCGTTTTTTTTTTTTAAGTGTGGCCTTTTTCCGGCCGCTAGAGTACTGTGACCCTTTAAGTTGTCAAGATGTTGCACCTGCGCTGATAAATATTTAAGTTTTTTCTCATAAATGGAAAATTAAGAGTGAAATGTGGAAATTTGTGGTTAGGTTGGAAGGAAAGTTGCAGGTTAGATTTCAATGTATTAGGTAAATTTTAGCTTCCACGGCTTATTATCTATATTTTTATTAAATTATAAATAACATTGTCATGCTCTTTTTAGTTTTAAAGAAGTCGTTTTGAGAATTGCGAAACTTTATTTAATAAAATAAATATTTAATAACATTTTTTTACAAAAAAATATTTGATATTAAATTAATAAAATAAATTTAACCAATTCAAGAATGCATTACGCAGGGGTCATACGATTTATACATTTGTACAGATTTTTAACTGACTTCCAAAAAAGGAGAAGGTTATCAGTTCGTCGGAATATTTTTTTTTTTTGTATGTATGTTACCGCAGAACTTTGGACCACGTCAACCGATTTCGATAATTCCTTTTTTTGCATCGGAAAGGTAGTGTCTCAGAGGTGGTCCCATACTAATCTGGTTAAGATCCGATCAGTGGATCATGAGATATATATATATTTTTTTTTGTATATGAGAGTTGAAGTCGGTTTTTTTTTTTGCTAAAAATTACTTGTTATATTTTGACAGTTACAGAGCGGGGTTGTTTGGAAATTTTTTAATTGAGCTGAACTCATTCTCGATAAGAATTTCTAGACAACACCACTCTGTGACGGCCAAAATGTACAAATTTTAACAAAAATCTGGAAACGAGCTTTCGCTTACTTTGTCAAATACTAGTACATAATGCAATAGTTTAGAAATTAGTGAGGAAACGATTATCACCAATGACATGCCTATGTTAAAATAATGTGTTCAGCGATCTAAAATGCAAGCGATGAGTACGAATTTCTCGACGAGCTAACTCACTATAGGTCAGAGAAGGTTTTGCTGGGTACATATAAGATAAGTTTTTGCAAGTATATACAGTGAAAGCTCTCATAAACGGACGCTCTAATAAACGGACATCTCCTATAAGCGGGCACAATCTTGGAAACTAACAAGTTTTGGTTTTTTTTTCGTACAAAATGCTCTGCCATACACGGACTTTACGATAAACGGACGCGGACACTCAAACATATCTAGTAATGAAAAAAAAATCTCTAACAAGCGGTCCATTTTGTTTTTCTTTTTCAGTCAAAAACGTACGTCCATATTATTTATATTTTTAATACAGGATTATTTTATAACTTTGATATCAGGAGAGAAATTTTGTATTCCTAATTACGCATTGGATAGTTCAGCTCGAAAAAGCAGATAATCTGGTCATACATGAGTATGTCGTCAAACATTATCAGCCTGATCATGAATAATCGGTGAAAAAATGTCACTGGCGAAAAATTTCGTTCAGCGAAATGGCATCCTTTATCATGAATGTGGAACAATCTCGGTTGAATGGCATTTCATACAGAAATTTCAAAGTTGGGATAAGAGCTGTCCAAGCCATTAAATACAATTTCAATTTTGAGCATACGTTTTTCGTTTTGAGTATTTCGTACATTTGTGAAAATTTAGGATTTTTATGAATATTACGTTCAAGGAATTTTAATTGCATTTGCATCTTATATGTATACATACGGACAGAAACGAATACCTCATAATGGAAAACGCGTAAAAAAAATGAAAGAAATGTTTTATGGAACTGGTTCAAAATTTTTTGTTTTTTATTCGCCCAATTTTTTTTGTGCGTTTACTTTCCTATTTAAATATTTAATTCTAAAAAACATCCAGCACTTATAAAAAAATTATTTAATGTTTTCTTCTAAATTTATATGAAGACTTAACTAACAATTACTTGATAGTTGTTTTAACTGCCCTTTAGTGAAAATTTTTTCAAGGGAGGCTTGTAAAGACAGCTTCGTTTAACTTGGAGGTAAGATCCGCTATAGTGGCTTCCATTGTCTTAATTTTTTTTTCATTAAGAAGATATATTTCCGTTTTGAAACTACATTGTATGGAATCATTGCTGAAGAAAAAATTTAAAAACATGTTGATAAACAAATTCATGTACACATAAATACATATGAGTAGTCCACTTGCAAAGTGCGTTATGCGAAATTTTTTCGATTTTTGGTTTTTGGTGGATTACGTACCAGTATTTAAAGTAGTTTCATGTCCACTAACAACACAGTGCAAAACTTTTTTATATTCTGAAAAAAATAGCACCAAATGTTAACTCTTCTTCGCTATCATACTTATTTATAATCTTTCAAAAGTATACATCTTCTGATGAACTTAGAAAACTGCTTTAAGTCGTATAGACTGTTAATATTATCTTATGTCATGTTATGTTATGTTACAATTTTATAAGGCTCTTATTTGTCCAAATTTTCAGGTAATAATAAAAAAGATTCAATTTAAATGTTACTTGTTGTCGTAGTCGTTTTTTTCAAATTTATGGCGTTCTATTATAAAATCACAACCCGCTGTTTGCAAGTGGACTACTCATATGTATGTATGCAAATCAGTGTAAATCTAGGCCCTGACGTGCTTATGTGAACATAATTTTGTAGGGAACTATTTATGCAGGCTTACTCAGTTTGCGTCTGCGCATCAACAGATGATATCGTCACTTCTGAACTTTCGTGTGCTTTATGCATCTCAGGCACAGGAACCTCCCAGGGCATGGGAACTGCACCTTGGTATAAACGCATGCGCTTAAAAATATTTGCTTGCAATGGGCAGGTAATAAAATCATTCGCGTTGAATTGATTTTAATAGACACGGGTAGAATCTTCCAATTGAACGCCGAAACGATTCTCTCAGCGGTCTTCTAACTTCGCAACTAGGCGCATCACACCACTTTAACGTCTTAGCTCTTGTCACACATAGTGAAACGCTCATAGCTCCTGAGCCTTTTCATTTTTCTATATAGTATGTATATCTATAAATGGATGTGGTCGAAAAACAAAAAAAAATCACCCAATTCAAAATTTTTAATAAGAAATAGAAAATGCCAACTTGAAAAGGGTTAAAACTTATTCATCACTTGACATTAAGCATGTTTTATCCAACCATCACAAGCAAATAGCTAAGTCTTGGTCAAATAAAACGAAATTAGCTTATTTCCTATGTTAGCCTAATTTTGACAGTTGTTTGACTGCAAATAGTGTCAAAGTAAGCTTTTGCCTCTTTTTGATTGGCTGAAGGAGAAAATTTCTGATGATGAATGGCAGTGCCTCTTGTTCAATATATAAGCCAAGATAGCTTTTCATAAGCCAATATAATTATGTTGGGTAAGTCCTCCATACAAAATAAGCTAATAGCTTAAATTTCTGGACAAATAAAACACGGCTATTATAGTCGGTGTTCAAAAGAGAGAAATGTCAAAATCACTTCTACCTTATTTAATATGCCTTGGTTTTACCCATATATGTAATACTCCTATATTGGCAGTAAAAGCTAGTACCGTCCGAAAACACTGCAGTATAGATATACATATCAATAAACACGTACAAAAGAAAATAATTCTAAATAAACATGTACATACACAACACACACAAAAACGGCACTCACGTACACAATACATACACAAACACAGTACTAGACTCCCTGCAGGGAAAGCTACTAGTTGTGAACTAGAATTCTACCAGTTTGCGTTTAAGCCCAACTAGTTCACGTTCTATCCTTTTTCAATGTTAGCGACTGGTATTTTTAACACTGCGATGTCCTACGATAGGGATGCACAGCAGAGATGCACGCAGTCGACCTCAGTATATCCAGTAAAAAAACTGTGGTGAAGTCCTTTATGTGGATAAAGTTTCCTGAGATGAAATTTTAGGTAGCACACAATTTCTTACACGCATGGTTGCTTTTCAGCACTCATGAAATAAACTTAAGAAATATTTGAAAAAAAAAGTTCATATAGTACATTAATCTTTGAAAGAAATACCATATAATGTATGTACTCTGGTTAATAATATCAAAAAATGTATTAGAACCACCGGTTAATGTTATATTTGATACAAATTAATATTGCTGCCCCGAACGCTCTGCGCCTTGCCACTGAATAATAGTTTACTTAAAATTACATCCCTGGTCCTTGTTCTTTCTGTATCGCATCGTGGTGAATTCACATTTCTCAGAAATTTGACAACAAAACAAAACAAAGCGAGTATTTTATTTGCTAATTTTTGCGATTTCTATTGTTTAATGTAAATTTATGTCTTTTTAGGATATGTCGAGCCAACAAAGAAGGCGCAGTTGGAAAATTGAGTAATTAGTAATGAAGTAGCAGGCATATTTGGAAAATTATGCCGATAAGCAGGATGGAATTTGGGAAAGTAAGTGCATGGTTGCAGCATATCTATGTATAAAAAGTATTTAATTAAATTGTTTATAGAAATGTTATAAATCGAGTGGCTCATTTACGATGTGCTCCAAACATTTGGCGAACTTTTTTTCGCCTTTTCAACGTGCTAAGTAACAAGTTAAGAGGACTGCCATCACGGCCGGTAAGAAACCGCAAGCAAAGGGCAGACAACCTTCCAGGAAGCTGCCTCCTGTCCCCGAGTCGAAGCTGCAGTTCAGCAAGAGCAGGTCAGCAAATTGCTACCCTGATCAAACGTAAACTAAAGCGCTCTGCTGTGATTGCACTCCGTAAACGTGAAAACTTGGTGCATGCTGAGAAATATCAAACAAGAAAACTCCGTGATGGACGCCGTGAGATGGAGGAGCGCTGTGTGGCAAAGAAATGCGGCCGATTCGACGGGCCTGAAAAATCCAAATTGGCTTTGTGATCCGCATCCGCGGTATCAACAAAGTTGCACAAAAAGAGCGTAGTTTTACAGTTCTGTCTTCGCCACATTAAAACGCTGTGTTCAACAAATTGAGCAAGGCAACCATTAATATGCTACGTATGCCGAACCCTATATGGGGTTATCCAAATCTTAAATCAGGTCGTGAATTGATGTACAAACGTGGAATGGTCAAGCGTGTCCCAATTTCTGCTTTGTGATCGAACGCAAATTTCGCGAAGCGCACGAAATTCAGTGCGTTGATTCACTTCACTTCAAGAAAGCCCCCCAACTTCCTGTTGCTATTCAAGCTCAACACATCAACCCGAGGCTGGCGCAAGAAGGCTAATCACTACGTTGAGGTTGGTGATTTCGGTAGCCGTGAGGATAAGATCAACAAATTGCTGCACAAAATGGCTTAAAGAAATTGTTGTTTTGTATTTAAGGCGACAATATAATTTGGCACATCTTCAAAAGACGCCCAAGCAAAAAAAAACAAGAAAATTAAAAAATTCCTGAAGTTGCCTTTTCACGGGTCGATTTCTGTCGACTGGAAAATTTACTAAAGATATCGACTAGCCAAAACGCTTACATAAAGGCAGCTTAAATAACGTTCAAATTAATCATCCTCTCTGAGATAGGAAATACCAATAACCATTTCATAATTTCGAAAAGTATTCCATTTATATTTGTTCTTGCATTTTCCACACCACTTGTGAGGTATGCTTTTACGCGCGTTACCGATTTTTTTTTAATGTGCTCGGTTGCCCAGGAGGCCTATTTTCACCTTTACAACTCAACTTAAACAGAATTAAAACTAAAGCATGCAATATATAAAGAAAATTAAAAGTTGTCTTACATCTAGTAAACTTAAAAAATTGCACATTAAATTCATTTTTCATTATAAAATAAAATTAAGTATCACAATTCCGTTGAAGTGTATACATATGTACATATTTACAATATCTGGTCTGTTTGCACCCACAGTAAGTTCCCATGAAGCCTAGCCTAAATTCAGAACTGAAATAAAAAAACGAGCAAATGGGGTCGGAAACTACTAGCCCTAAAAGCATAATGTGGAAAATGTTTTAAGAGCTGCGAAATTGTATTGCAATAATAAAAATAACAGTGCATAAATTGGAAAAATGGCTTTTGTTTTGCTTTATAATTTTTGGGAATATTGGTTCAGATGGAATTTTTTTATTTGTTTGGTTTTTCAGCTCGATAATGATGCACCCAGGGTTGCATTTACTTTCTATGAAAATATTTCATGAAGCGTTCCAAAATTAGCTCCGAGCAACTAAAAGTTGGTTAAGCTTAAATGAAATAGTTTTTAATTAAATATTTATTCCTGGTATTTAGTAAAAATCATTCATCTCAATACTAATAAATGAAATGAAAGTAAATAAAAATCTACGAATACATTTCATGAATATTTTGTCATAGGGCCATTATTAAATACGGACATAACTTTGTCGGGCGTTGGTGCTGACGTATATAGAATTAATGAGTTAGAGAGAGATAAATATACAAGCTCAAGCGCTAATTTAGGTATACTTGTATACCTGTTACTCGTCTGGCATATACTCCAACTGCGAAAATAATGACAATTATAATCTATTTAGATGCATATTTTAGGAAAATATTATATCGTCGCCTGGATAAAAGATTGTCACAAGTTACTTTCGGTAACTCACAATTGAAGTTTGGAATGCAATTTCTCAGGAACTAGACTACAGATTTTCTCCAAAGTGTCGGAGAATGCTATGTACTAGTTCATGAAATTCTTAAATTGTTTTATTTTTTTAGTTTAGTGTCAACCATTTATGAGTTTAATAAATTTTTGTCGAATACGATATTTGTAAAAAAATTTGCAGTCAGTTTCAATGATATACTCCAAAATGTGATAACAATTTTTATAAATTAACGATACTTTTTACTAATCAGCCTAATCGTGAGTTTCGCCCGAACCAAATTTCGCCAACAGTTTTTTCATCCACCTGTAGTGAATACACGCAAACGAAAAGTAAAAAGTGACCCGGTTCTAGAAAATGAAACTCATGATAAAGCTGAATATGTCGGAAACTAAAGAAGAACAGATAACTCTATTTGAAAGATTTTGATTAGTTTAGTACGACAGCAATACTAACGCAATTTATACCAAATAACCGAAAACATTTTAGTCAATTACTCGGAAACTAAAGAAGATATCCAAAAACCACAAATTATCAAAATGACGCTTCCGGCAATTTTCCATCCAAGCGACGATATTTGAATGTTACTCGCATATTTTCGAGCCTGTATGTAAATTTTCGGGAGAAAGGTTAAAAAGTATATTCATCTGCTGAAAAGATATTTTCGCAGATTCACAATTTATTTAAAATAAATCTATCAGCCCTATCTCCAATTCCATGTGAATAAATCTCTCCAGTGCTTAAATAATTTTCACCACAATAAATAGCTGCACAACACCCTAATTGCCGAAAAAGCGTTGCTTGCAACACTAGTCCTTTATGGGGACCAAACTTGGTGAAAAAAATAGCTAAGTTTGTTTACTGTATATACTGAGCAGTCGACGTTGCGGGCAAACTGCGAGCACGCGAGTGTGCTAGGCGAGGTGAAGTGAGCTGTACGGAAATGGCAACGTATACATATTAACCACTACACACACTTATTTTCAAGTAAAAATGCGTGTATGTATGTGTACTTTTGCGACAACTGAGCCAGTGTGGCATCAGGCCACCAGAAAAAACCAATTTTTCCAAAACAAAAGCGCCAAGTTTTTATTATCATGTTTAATAACTTTTTTGATTCAGTAAAAAGTGTATATACATATCCATTTCTTCACATTTTTATTAATAAATTAATTTCAATACATTTATAACAACGCAAAACATATTTAATTTACCTATTCCTCACATTTTATTCAATAAATGGATTCCATCTTAATGTAGAATATTAGTGTATAGTGTATACATACATACATATGTACCTATGCATTCCGTGTGCTTAAATTAAAAAGCATCACTAAATAACGCACCAAGCATTGAATTCCAATAATTTAGGCTTTCTGGTTTCCCAAAAGCACTAAATCTAGTGCAAAATGCACGACCTTGCTCAAACAGTGATGCCAGACCAAGTATTGAGCAAATGCGCTATGTATATAATTTCTTTTAAAGCAAAAGTTCTAATTGGCGAGGGGATTGATTTTTGGTTCTTACATAGAACACTGATAAGATTCACAAACTTATCTTAGGACTTAATTAAAATAACCAACATTATTTGTAGACGAATATATTTGTGTTCGTATGAAATAGTAGCTTATGTCGAGAGGCTGGCTTTAGTAAAATGTACCATTTCCTATAATCTTTAAACCACAAGGAATTTTTTTATGAGTCTTTATACGAATATTGACTTGCTAGCATCGCAACTGCCTCTTTTACGTTTATTTTCCAAGAGTTCTTCAACGAATCGGCGCCAGTGAGTCTTTCGCAATCGTATGCTGCGAATGAACCATTCTAAATTCATACTAAAGCCAGTCTTCCGACATAAGCTACTATTCTATACGAACACAGATATGTATACTTCCTAATAGGCTTGTAAAATGCCCAACACCCAAATCCCTCGCATGAGTTATTATCGGTAAAAAATTGGGTACGTCAAATCTGGCATCGCTGCAGCAAGTACTTTGTCACGCCAGTGAAACAGTGTTGAAATTTTAAGTACAATTGTACTTTTTTCATTACAATTAATTTTAAAAAGTACAAAAGTACAATTTGCCGATTTTAAGTACAATTTCAACATCAAAAATACTTTTTGTACCAAACGCTCAAATCTCTTCTAGCACTTTGATTCCTACCCTGTCGGAAACACAAACAACCAAAAAGAAGTAAATGGATATACCTATATTTCATATTTGCTACAAAACGAAATTATGAATTGTAATTTTGAATGTAAACGTGATTGTGAACAGTAATATTAGTGATGTGCGTTATGGTGATTGCGATTTCTTATCAGCGGCGGGTGAAATATCCCTCATCGCTATTTATTTTGAAAAAATCTTTGGAAATGCAATTTACCTAATGGCAGTGATCGGACTTTAAAAAAATTATGTGTGGCAGAATCAGGAAAAAAATGTGGGAGATTTCAAAAAAATGTGGTAGATCCTCTATTTGGATCAAACTTTGTACAAAAATGAAAAAAATTCTGCAAGGTTTCACCAAAATTGCAAACTTTTTAATTGAAGTTGCTAAAAATTGCGTTGAGTTTTGGCAATGTTTTTCCTTGACAGTGTAAAGCAGGTTCCGTTTATATTAAGATATTTTTCGGAAATATTTTAAAAGATTTCTGCAACCTTGCGGTGTGCTGCCAGCTTTTCTTTATATCACATAACAACAGCTAACTAGGATTTGCCGATTTTGACAATTCTCAAGTAAAATTAAGTCGTTTGGGGGTTAACCTCCCCCCCCCCCTCTTAAAACAAAGAATAATATTTCACTAATATGGGTCTAGAAAAAAGGCTCTTTAGAAGAAAGTATGCGTAATAAAGTTTGAAAACATGAATTTTTAAAATCATATATTCAATTTTTCGCTTTATTTATAAAACATTTTGATAATTTTAAACACATTAAATTTTTCTTTTTACTTATAAATCAATGAAACGAAGAATTTTCAAATTTTTCGTGGTTTTTTTGAAAAATCTTCTAGAACTTCGTCAACTGAACAATTTATATCTTTGTGAATATTTATAGATGCTAGACCGTTGAGCCTTTCTTGACATGTTGTATTTCTCAAGTAGGTTTTAATTCTTTTCAGACATGAAAAGCTTCGTTCAGGTGTGGCTATTGAAACGGGCAAAAGTGCCAATATACGTAAGATCTTAAAAATATTCCCAAAAGACGTTCTATTAGCTACTTGTAATGCTTCGAGAGCATTTCGAAAATGTTCGTGTCAAACTCGTTTTTTCCACATTTTTACCTCTAGAAGAAATTTTTGTTTCGAGCAGTCGATTACTTTTTCATAAAAAGCAAACAATTCTTCAGTTTTTTTTTTGTTAAAATCATACTTTGGAAACAAAACACTAAAATTATTTAAAACTGATTTATGGTTTAGGAACCGGCTTTTAAAATGAGCAATATATGTATCAAGGAAGGGAATGTAAAAAGCAATGCGATAGTATGCCTCGGCGTCTCCGGTTTTCACATTAAAGCAATTCTTTTGGCGACTGCTCTATCGCGGTACTTTGATTTCTGTACCTAGGTTGGTGCATACTTCTTCTACGTGTTCGAAAAGCAAACGAAAGTTTTTTTCTACATCTTGTCGCATTTCTTCAAATTCCTTTGAAGTGTCGTCGGCTAAGCTCATTGCTTCTGCAAGATCTTCATCAGGTACTCGTAATTGCCGGCTACCAAAGCAACAACAATTTATAAAAAAGCAAATGCTTGGCTGTTGTCGCAGTGCTAACAGTTTTTCAAACCCTGATAATTTCTATAGATATTCGCACGATACAAATAATTTTTACGGTATTTTCCCCGTGACAAATAAAATGTTTTTGACAATTGGAAGAAATACAACTTCGAAAGTATTTTTAAAACGATTTTTCATTTTGCTACGTTTGAGCCGTTGCCGAGAAACTTATGGATACATATCAGGGTTGTTGCGAATATTCCTATTCGCATTCGCAGCCGCAGAGTTTCCGCATTAATTTTAACATTCGCATTCGCATTCGCAATAATCAATGCGGATCTTTTGCGAATGCGAATATTGAAGGGACCGAAAGTAACAGTTATTTTAGTTACGAGTTAAACTTTGCCAAATATTTTTTATTCCCAACTAAAAGTCCTTTCCGGACAATAAACAAACCGCTTATCCAAATTAAACAAGTTTGCTATCAAATGAAAGAGGACTTGAATAGCTTTAAACCTGAAATGTCTAAACAAGCAAAGTCACCTATTGAAAAATATTGCAATGCAATGACAAAACTGGCCAGTCACAGAAGAAAGGATCAAAAAAGAATTACAAAAACTAAAATCGAAAAACGCTGTTGACGTTACTGGTTCTCCACATTCAGAAACAACCAAAAGAATGAGAATGAGGAATTCTTTGGAAAACAACGGTGTTTAAACAACGATCTTGCCATGATACTAGATTATGAAGATGAAAGTCAGGAGGATACATACGACATTTGCAGACCGATGCAATTCCCAAAAAATAATTATTGCACCACAATAAAAAAAAAATTTTAAAAATATAACTGAAAGTCCTCTCGACTGGTGCAGCGTCAATCGAAAAGAATTTACAATTTTGTCAAGTTTCAAGTTTTTCGCAGCGAGCGAGTAGTTATTTAGTGGCGCAGGTTTGATTTACGACCCTTTAAAAACTTTTTATTGAATACAATGTTCCAATTTTTAAATTCAAGTACTAAAAAAAAAGTATTAAAAATTACTAACCTTTCCATTTTTTATTTAACTAAATCACCTAATTTACTCACCTAAGTTATCTCTTAACAAGTAAAAAGATCTAAGTTCGAGCGGAGCCGAACACTAAATACCCGGCGCAAGTATTCAATATAGTTTTTTCTCTTTCCTAAAACTACCGATACATGGTAAGCAGTCGTGGTTTTACGTCTATTTCAAACATCTTCGATAGAACGTTTAGTTAGACATAATGAGATAAACTTATATAGATATATGTGGGCAGCATCACGCCCCATTTTCCAAAATTCCACAATAATGTTACTTCTTTTCAAGGGGTTGTTGTTAGTATCAATTTTGGGTAAAATTAGCGTTATAAAAAGGTGGTCGTAATTTTAGTCAGATTTCAATGACTTTCAATGTTTTGCCTTTATGGGGCAACCACAATAATCATACCGAGTTTGGTACACATTGATCGAACGGTTACCGAGATACACATATGTGGTCTTCAGTGGGCAGGGTCACGCCCATTTTCCAACGTTTTATTATAAGCGTACTTATTGCTAAAGAATTATTGCAAACCTCAATCTTGAATAAATCAGCTTCAGTATTTACTGATTTATCGAAGCTTTCGTATTTCTCTAAATTACCGTTATGTGGGATGTGGGCGTGGTTATTATCCGATTTTTTTAATTTGCAGCCGTTTGGTATGTTTTGTGAAGGCCAACAACTGTGCCAAGTTTGGGAGAAATTGGTGGAGCGGTTCCCAAGATATACAAATGTAATCATAAGTTGGCGTGCCTACGCCCATTTTTCAAAAATTTATAATATTCTTATTTTTCGTTTAAAAATGATTGTAAATATCGCAGTTTTCGTATTTCTGAAAACTACCCTTATATGGGAGGTAGGCGTGGTTACCGTCCGATTTTGCCCATCCACCATCCGTCCTACGCTAAAAAGATGTACACATACCAAGTTTCGTTAAGATATCTCAATTTGTACTCGAGTTATCGTGTGCACATACGGTTACTCTTTTCATTCTGATCATTTAAGTAAACATTTGTCTATATCTATCTGGATTCGTTTTGCCTGTTACAAACAGCCGTTATGTGACAAAGTTATAATACCCTTGCATACAAGTGCGATCGGGTATAAAAATACTTGACATCCGCATTCGCATCCGCATCCGCGGATGTTATCGTTTAAACATCCGCATCCGCATTCGCATCCGCGGATGTCTAAAAAAACACATTCGCAACATCCCTGATACATATACATATACACAAAAATTGCTCGTTTAAGGTAATTAGAATAAGGGGCAAAATTTCCCGCAACTATCCCCCCCCCCCTCAGAAAATTCTGGAATCACCACTGAGGAAGAAGAAGAAATACTTGTGCCATAAAAAAATATATTACAAAAAATATTGTTTTTTTAATTAAATTTAAGAATAACAAAAAAACCCTAAATAAAAAATATAAATAAAAGAAATATTATAAAAAAAACTTAAATTAAAACATTTTCTCTGCGCCCGGGCTTGAACCTGGTACCTCAGGCATACCACGCGAGTGCTTTTCTCTGTCGGCCATTGCGACTGTTGGAGCGAGCAAAAAGGCATACTAATGCTTTTCATAGGGGATGGAGTGGCAGACTATCTCATAAACTGGTATGATGCTACTAGTATTTCTACTAGTAGAGGCTGATGCGTAGCCTGACAATTGACATCTCGTATGACATCGCAATGTTAAAAATACCAGTCGCTAACATTGAAAAAGGATAGAACGTGAACTAGTTGGGCTGAAACGCAAACTGGTAGAATTCTAGTTCACAACTAGTAGCTTTCCCTGCAGGGTACTTACTAAACGCCACGTTTGCTGAGGATCCACCATGGGATACAAGGAATTGTTTATTATGTACCCTTACTAAGTAGAATTCTCCTTTCTGTGTTGCCGTAAAAGAGGGGCGGAAGTAATTTGGCGCAGAACTTCTATCTGCGTAGGCGTATTTTTTATATTCAGCAAGTTTTATTGAGCTTGAGGCCATTTTTAATGAAAAACTATTGTGAAAAAGCAACAATTATTTTGAAAAAATTGTAGAATTGATAGCTATTTCGGAAATCATCGCAATCTGAAATAGATCACTTCTACCATTTTTTCAAAATTATTGTTGCTTTTCTACAATAGTTTTTCATTAAAACGGTCTCAAGCTCAATAAAAATGTTTAATATAATTGTCATAAGGCCATAAAATAACAAAACCATATAGTTTTTATAAAAAAACGCCGCTGGCGAAATAGATTATAACATAGTGTTGAAAAAATGGCCCGCAGTCAAAAATATGGAATAAAAAATAGAGCGATTTTGTTGCAAATTTTCACAATATACATATTAAAATATTGTTTTATATTAAAAAGGGGCGAATTTTAATATCTGAATTTTCCGACTTTCAAGCTTAGTTTCCAACTGAAGAAAAATTTCAAGAAATATTCTAAATTATTTCTATCGATTATAAAAAATACTTTGCCATTGCTTTAAATTTTCTTGAAGAAACATTTACTGTATATTTTGAGAGCTGTAAACGGACCAAAAAATTTTAACACAAAATTTATTTTTCATTTCTTGACCGTGGTTCTATATGCCTTTTTTGTTTTTCTTGAGAGCTGGAAAATATGCTTAGGCTCAAAAGTGACATAACCCCAAGTAAAAAAATTGTCTTTCTGTCACCGTATAAGTGACATATGTAGTTCCAAATTTTAAAATTGGAATTATGCAACTTAGGGTTATATGAAGTGAACTACTTCGCTTGGTGAATATTCAACATACAATAGGTGAACTGCATGGGCGAAATGTGAACGAGTTTACGCGAAATGAAAATTCATTATTATTATTATTATTACTATGCGATTATTATGCGATGAGGCTTGTCATTGGCGTTGGATTAGTACCGGTTTGAGTTGCGAATAATGTTGGTTGTAAAATTTATTCCAAGTTTATCAAATATTTGAGAAATTTTCGTCTGTTTTCTGTTTATTAAACTGGGTGAACATTTGATCACAACTATTTTACGGGGAGCGAAATTAATGGCTATAGTTTTGAGCAGGATTTTAAAATGCTGTATTTTTTTATTTAATTTGATTTTGCTGTGCTTTCGGCATATATGATATTGTAGACAAATCAACAGCAATCAAGAAAAAAGTGAATGCCTTGGCTGCCGTTTTGCTATGAAAATATAAAAGCAACCAGACAATTCTAAAGAAACAGCGCGGCGGCAGCAAAGCAGTAGAGATTTGACTATCACCTTGCTGTGAAGCATCAAATTTGGAGAAATAGAGCGTATTACTAGTATGCATGCACAAACGCACTAGTGGCTTACACTGATGAGCTTTGCATCGGTGCAAGCGTCGACACATGTTCATTATACATATATACATAGAAAACACCGTGCGACAGTCAATTTTACACGCGAAGAAATCAATATATTCAAAAAACTAGGGGCCAAATATAGTAAACTGCGTTTTTAGTTTTTCTCTCTGACATCAGGATTTTTTAAAGGTCTTGGAAATTTGTAGAATATGATTGAATAAAAAAATTAGTCAAAAGATTCGGTTCATCTTCAAATTGAAAAAAATCCGAGCGTAAAACAATTCTTTTAATTACATAGGACATTGGATACACGGAATGTCGCAGTTTAATATTCAACAAGAAATCGGCGAGCATGGTTTCTTCCAATGGATACGGAATGCATATGCACTTGGTTAAAATTAGTCCATAGTACTATACATATAAAAAGTCAATTAAAATTTCTAGTTAGTTGCCGAAAGCATGAGATTTATCCTCAGCATCTAATGAAGTCTAAGATTTTTACATTAAGTTTCAAAAGTAATTACGCAAATCGGAAAATGAGGAATTTTTGCATTAACACAAAGAGAAGATTGCTTAATTGGGAGATAAGCGATTTGAATATACACCTCAACCACACGGAAAAGACTATTTGTAAGACAGAAGAAAACATTCTCAATTTCTTCCCATTACAATTTATAGAAGATAAGTTTTATAAAGTAAACTACTCCAAATACCAGAGAGAATTCCGCAAGCAAGATAATTTACATAGAAAAAAGTTTGAACTATTGTTGAAGAAGCAGCGTACAGATTTGTTCCCATTGAAATCTGATCCTTTAGTCAATCAATTGACTAAAAATTGGGTTACTAATCTTTCAAATATGACCATTCCTGAGGCAGTTCTTAATACCTTGAGATTGGGGCAGAAATTTAATTTACCGAAAACTGATTTGCCAATAGTTGACCTTATTAAAAACTTCGAGATTAATATTTACCCTCTCAGTAATTCAGACAAAGATAGTATTAGAACTGATTTTACCAACTTGGTACTTAAATAGAATTATAAGAAGTCACATTTAATCTCACACCATAGATTAATAATCAATGATTTAAAAATTACCAAACAATTTTTCAAACGGAACAACAATATTTTTGTTACCAATGCAGACAAAGGTGGTTCCTTAGTCATTATTAATAAGCTTGATTATTTCAATAAAATGAATTTGGCGCTATCCGATGAGTTGACGTATAGGAGAATTAGTAAAAACCCGATTAACAAGATTAGAGAACAGGTTAAAGGCTTCTTGAAGCGTTGGCTTATGAAGGGATACATTGATAAAAATATGTATTTGAAACTTTTGGAAACCGACGGCTCCATTCCAAGAAGTTATGGATTACCAAAAGTTCACAAGAATAATTGGCCACTAAGAATTATTGTCTCTAGCATAGGAAGCCCGACTTATAAAGTAGCCAGATTTGTTCAAGACATTTTATCTAATAGTTTGCCTAAACCATCAAGCTATGTTAAAGATAGCATAGATTTACTTAACAATAACTTTTTTAGCTATCGATTTTAAATAACAATCGATCTGATTGGCTTTTTTCACTTTTAATTTAACTGTCACTTTAAATTGACAGTGCGAAAATACACGAAATAAAGGCAAAATTTGCAAAAAAGTCTCAGGCGAGTACTGGATTCCCACGCCCACCACTTACGATTGGAAGTCGCATTTGTATAATTCTGCTAAAAGCCAATATGGCGCCAATACGCCATGTATGTGGTGTTTGCTTTGCTAACATCAGAGAAAACACTTCCAGTATACTTTGTACCGAGTGCAACAAGTGGATCCATGCAAAATGTACAAAGATTAATAAGGTTGAATTCAACAAAATTGCCAATGACATCAAATACAATAACTTAAAGTGGAAATGCAATGGTTGCGAAAGTGAGGTTAGCGTGATAGTTGGTGACGATCAGCATGTTGACCATGACGATCTAATCGTTAGAAAAATGGAGAAGATGTTCGAAAAACATTTCTATGCTTTCAAAGAAGACATCGAGAACAAATTGCTTACCATTCGGTCGGAGCTGAACAACATTGTCAAACAAAATAACTCACTCAATACATTGTGTACACAGCTAGACGATAGGGTCAGCACCGTTGAATCGAAATTAACAACGTTCAGTACATGCGATCCAGGCAGTGAAGAGGTAATCGCTGAGATCAATGAACGTGGGAAACGAGCTAAACAATTCGTCGCATTCAACGTTCCAGAGTCTAAAAAACCATCTGGTTCTGAACGTTTAAGCGACGATCGTGCTCTCTTGGTCCCACTGATTCCACAGGAGCTCTCCAACACCATTCCCGAGCTAAAAATTCGCAGGTTGGGGCGTCCAATTGCTGGGAAAACCCGTCCCATGCTTATAGAAGCCCCCTCCGAAAGTGCTGCTAGATCAATACTGAAATTTAAACCACCATCTTGCACCGACATACGTATAAAACCGGACTTAACACCAGCGCAACAAGCACACCTGAAAAAAGTACGCAGCGAATTAAACACATTGATGGTAAGTGGTGATTCTAATAAAACAATTAAGTACGTAAATGGAGTTCCGAAGATAGTGGATAAATTTTCCTTTCACCCAACGCAAGGGAAGCATAAGCCCCGTCCAGAGGCTCCATGTGCACTATCAGAACGCCAGAGGCCTGAGAACTAAACTAAGCACATTTCTAACCACTACTGCTTCTACTCAACTTGATATCATCTGCATCAGCGAATCCTGGCTGCACGCATCCATCTCCGACGGCGAAGTTATTGACGGCACCTATAAAATATTCAGAAAGGACAGAGATCACACAATCCAGTACACATGAACGTGGAGGCGGCGTATTCATTGCTGTCAAACGTGTTATCCAGGCAGAACAAATTATTATTGAAGACAACATTTTGGAGCAAATATTCGTCAAGGTGAAAGGCCAGAGTTATGATCTTGTAATTGGCTGTGTTTATATGCCGCCTTCTTCATCTATCGACCTGTTCTCAAATCATATTTCATCAATAAATCGTATAACGGACAAATACCCTAACTCGAAACTTCTAATCTTGGGTGATTATAATCTTCCAAGTAGCTCGCCGCCAGATGACTGCACCAAACTTGTATACGAAGGTTTCTACCTTTCCAACTGTCAACAACTTAATAAAATATACAATGCCAACGATCGCATCCTCGACTTATGCTTCAGTAACACAGATGCAAGCGTTGAAAAAAACTTCCCCATCGTTGATGAAGATAAGCATCATCCCGCAATTGGAGTAAACATAGTCTTTCAATCAAGTCTGAAGTCCAACTCCGCGCCCACCTTCTCATTCAAAAAAGCCGACTATGCATCCCTTAACTGTTTCTTCACAAGGACCAACTGGATAGATCTATACAAAATCGACTCAATTGACGATAAAGTTAATTTGTTTTATGATATAGTAAACACTGGTCTAGTTCAGTTTGTGCCGATGTACACAAGGAAGAGTAATAACTATCCTTGTTGGTTCTCCAGGGAGTTAATACAGGTTACCAAGCGTAAGAAAGAAGCCCACCATAACTACAAGCGGCAAAAGACCAGAGACTCCTACGAAACGTTTCGTCGTTTAAGGTTTGAGGCCAAACAACTTAGTGCTAGGTGTTACATAAATTACATATCAAATGCAGAAAACGTTTTGAAAACTAACCCGTCAGAATTCTGGAATTTCATTAAAAATAAGAAAAATAACGATCTCGACATACCATCGACGATAACCTGGGGAAAACATACGGCGAACTGCGGTCCTGAAATCAGCAATCTCTTTGCCTCCTTCTTTAGGAGTGTTTATCCGACTGACCAAACCACCGCCCCGGTCGCGACCAATGCTGTAACCACTGATTGTAACGACCTAAGTTTGTCCAGCTTGGAGGTCAATTTCGACGAAGTTTTTGATAACCTTTTGGCTCTAGATACAAAAAAAGGGGCTGGTCCGGATGGTCTGCCTAACCAATTATTAAAGTATTGCGCTTCTGGGCTATGCGAGCCCATTACACATATTTTCAACAAGTCGTTGCAGACTGGTTACTTCCCCTCCCTATGGAAGTTATCCTTTATATGCCCCATACACAAGTCTGGCCCAAGATCGGAAGCAGATAACTATAGACCGATATGTGTGCAATCATCATTAGCAAAACTGCTGGAGAAGATAGTATTATCCAAATTATCTTCATCTTTGAAAAATGTACTCTCATCCAAACAACATGGCTTCATCGGCGGAAGATCTACCACGACGAACTTGCTTTTGTATGTCAGCCACATAATCAAGTCTATGAGTATGGGTTACGACGTTCACAGTATATACACCGACTTTAGTAAAGCCTTCGACACGGTTGACCTCGACAGACTAATCGACAAACTAAGTCTTTATGGTATTCGTGGCAAAGTTTTAGATTGGTTTCGCTCATACCTGTGCGGTAGAAGACTTGTTGTAAGAGTGAACGGGTTCACCTCCGACGAGATCGCTGTTACCTCAGGAGTACCTCAGGGGTCGCACCTTGGCCCTGCGCTTTTTAACATCTTTGTGAATGATATTGGTCACAATATTAAGTCGGAATTTTTAATGTTTGCTGACGACCTAAAAATTTTCCGACAAATAACGTGCGCCGCCGACTGTGAGGCTTTACAATCGGACATAAA
This sequence comes from Rhagoletis pomonella, assembly GCF_013731165.1. Lineage (NCBI taxonomy): Eukaryota > Metazoa > Arthropoda > Insecta > Diptera > Tephritidae > Rhagoletis > Rhagoletis pomonella. The sequence goes on along the minus strand of NW_023458555.1, from coordinate 71,318,903 downwards.
CCAGCTTTATGACTGGTGCCTGGTCAACAAACTAAATTTAAACATAAAAAAATGTACCGTAATGTTATTTTCTCGCTCACTGAACCCAAGTCGCTTTGAATATACACTAGGCCGCAATCTACTAGAAAATGTATCTACTATGAGAGACCTTGGTGTAACTATAGACAGCAAGCTAACCTTCAGTAGCCACGTTGACAGTATAATTCTAAAAGCCTATCGGACAATGAGCTTTATCATCAGATCGAGCAAGGATTTCAGCAATACAGATACACTGATTAACTTGTACTCAACACTAGTACGGCCGTCACTGGAATACTGCTCAGTTGTACGGTCTCCATATACTGATACGCTTGTAAACAGAATTGAAAATATTCAATACAAGTTCTGTAAATTTGTATCTGCCTTTGAACGTCGCAACGGCCGAGAAACCAACGCTAATGCAGTCATGGAACAGTTCAACTTAAAGAGTTTGACTTGTCGAAGACAGATACACGACCTATCGTTCTTCTTCAAAGTGATCAATGGGTTCATTGACTCTCCGGAGGTACTTGAAAAATTTAGTATAGTCTGCCCTTATACACGCCTGAGAAGGAACCGTCTACTCCTCACGACGAAATCATCGAAAAACTATGTCATTAATGATCCCTGTAATAGGGTAGCCAAGTTGGTCAACGAACACTGTTCTGCAGTAGACTTTTTCGGTGATACACTCAATTCATTCTTGTACAAAATTAAGAGAGCAGTATGTTGTTAGTTGGTTCCTACTTATTACCATGCAATTGTTAATTTATTATACCTATGTTATGCTATTTTTGTGTTCATTTCTTTTTTTTCTCTCTCTATTGTATGTATAAAGCCGATTGGCGTTAAATAAATAAATAAATAAATAAATAAATAAAATATTAAAAATATTTCTATTCGAGACGAATACATTCTCATCTCTTTGGATGTTACTGCTTTGTTCAACAACGTTTCAAAAGAACTGGTATTAAATGCAATCAATTCTAGACGGAATTATTTAAATAACCCTAAGATCCCTTTTGGAGAGTTGAAACAGTGCATTGAACTCTTAATGGATTCCACGGTTTTCAAATTTAACAACCTCTACTATGAGCAAATTTTTGGTACTCCGATGGGGAGTCCAATATCCCCTATTTTAGCGGATTTAGTTATGCAGGATTTAGAAGTTTCCTGCCTCGATAAGTTGAGCTTTGGGGTACCCTTTTACTATAGATATGTTGATGATATTATCACCGCTGTCCCTAAGAATAAACTTGATGAAACTCTTAATATTTTCAATAATTTCCATTCCCGTCTGCAATTTACATTCGAGCTAGAAAAAGATTACAATATCAACTTTTTAGAAGTTTGCATAACGAGGTGTGATAACAAAATTTCTTTCGATTGGTACCACAAACCCACTACCTCGTTCCGCTATATTGATTTTTACTCGTTACATCCATTGAGCCAGAAAGTGGGAGTTGTTTCTATGCTTGTTGATAAAGCGACTAAGTTGGCGGATCATATACACCACCAAAAAAATTTAAAATTTGTTGAAAAAGTCTTATGTTAGGAAGCGCTTATATAAGAACAATAGTGATAATTTAGATAGAAACCTACAGTATCAGAATAACCGGACGGAAAATTTAATGGTGCTTCCGTATATTGAAGGGTTCTCAAAAACAGTGAACAAAATCAATAAGAAATATAATTTCAAAACTATTTTTTCTGTTAACAATAGAGTTAATGATAAATTTGTTAAAAAGTTGAAAGACCCTTTAGTAAAAGATCAGACCCAAGGGGTGGTATACAAGATAAACTGCAAATAATGTGATAGTAACTACGTTGGCCAAACTAAGCGAAAGTTAGTGACACGCATTAATGAACATCGAAAAGACATTAACTAGTTAACTCCAACCTCTACGACTACAATCAGGGATGCCGTTTGGATCTAAATAGATCCAATTGGATACATTTTTAGACGAATTTTTGCGGGATACTTATTTTTTCCGGCCAGTATAAATGTGGATACTTTTTTAAATAGGCCAAAATTTTATATTTCCTATAAAGTTTTTTTCGTTCAAAAATCGATTTTCATTAAAGATGGTAGAAAGCATTACGTTTTCTGAACGTATAAAGAATCGCTACTTAAGCGTGAAATTAAAGCATTTTATTTTTTGTGAACGAAGCAATGAACATATGATATGAGATCTCACCAAAATAGGTATAAGCGCAATTACTTTAATTAGCTTAAAGGATGCTTTAAGCAAGATCTTAATATACATATCGTCGTTTCAAGTACAAAACCGAGTATCAACAAAAAGCAAAACCGCGTATGTGACGTTGCATAAATTATTTTCTAGAGTAAAAACACTTATATTTCAAAATGGTTCTCTTTTTTATAAAGCAATCGCATTTCTGGCTAGTATATTTCAGGACGAATGGATAAGGATTGAGCCAAGAGCTTGTGTGAGCAAATCCAATTTTTGGCAGCAAATATCAGTTACGCGGTTTTGCAGAATGACGATACGCGGTTTTGTACTTTAAACGACGATATACATATGTAAATATATAAAGTAAATTATACTCTTTCTGCAGTAATCTCTTTCATATCACATATTTTCATTTGTTAATTTAAAAAGAAAGAAGATTTCAATGTAGTTTAAAAAACTAACTTGGATTTATTTAAGGAGACTTTTATGAATTTTACTGAAAAGACTTTAAATACACTCTAAAAATTGTTTCGTTTATTTGCGCATATTAAGAGAGGTAACCAGTTTCCTCTTTTAATGTGTGCAAATTCGCACGCCGTGTAATAAAATTAATCATTGCAGTTTACTGTTACATACCAAATTTGTCGCAAGAGCAAAATTACACATAACATGTTTAAAATAAAGTAATGTTTATTATTAGTAGGAAATGAGTAGTCCACTTGCAAACAGCGTTATGTGATTTTATAATAGAAAGCCATAAATTTGAAAAAGCGACTACGACAACAAGTAACATTTAAATTGAATCTTTTTTATTATTACCTGCAAATTTGGATAAATAGGAGCCTTAGAAAATTGTAACATAACATAACATGTCATAAGATAACATTAACAGTCTATACGACCTAAAGCAGCTTTCTAAGTTCATCAGAAGATTGATACTTTTGAAAGTTCATAAATAAGTATGATAGCGACTTTTGGAAGAAGATGTTTTTTTTTTCAGAATATAAAAAGATCTGTTGTTAGTGGACATGAAACTACTTTAAATACTGGTACGTAATCCGCCAAAAACTATGAATCGAAAAAATTTTACATAGCGCACTTTGCAAGTAGACTACTCAAATGTATTTGTAGTTTGAAAATTTTTGAAATTTTAAACATTCTATATATGTGTATTTATGTGTATATTTTAAAGATCTCAAATACTGAACATCTTATACGTATATTTATACAGATTCTTGTTGAAAAATAGATACTTTTCAGTAGTAGTTTTACATGCTCTTTTTAGAGTGTACTTGCTATTTATTATATTTACTTTGCAAAATACTTATGCACAAAAAATGTACTTAATAAATTAAAATTACAAATGTTTCATTTTATGCACATGTTTTCCAAGTCCTTAAGATGGGTTAAATTATTTCTTTTTCATGAAAATGTTTGGTTTTCTTACAAATTATGAGATGTATATGTAAAAAAGAAAATTGGATACATTTGGATACATTTTGGCTTGGTCAGGGATACATTTTCTTGAGACGGCGCGGCAACACTGACTACAATACATAAAGTTAATACAGATCATGATTTTGATTGGGAACAGGTCAAAATTTTGGATAGGGAGAAGCATTGGAACAAACTTAATATTTCTGAGATGATTCACATAAAGGGTACGGAAAATTTGAACCCTATTTATAATAAACTCCTTACACAACATAAGTTTAGGTATTAGGCGCACAGAAAAAGATTGCGCAAAAAACGGCACAGCTGTTTACTTTTCTCTTTGTGCTGTATAGTTGGTGTTTTTTTGCATTGCTGAACTATGATACATATTTGTATGTATGAATATGCATGCTTGCATTCTTAATTGTTGATATATCACGGTTGACGCTCTAGTTAGGGACAGAGATAGTATACACACTTATTGTTGTTGTTGTTTTGCTGCCCATGACTAGTCTAATGTGCCTTTGATTGGCGATTAGTTTAATCTTTCTGTTTTTTATGTTTGATGCTTCTCTCGCTTCATATATACCTACGGTGACCATCCGTCCTGTATTATACGGGACAGTCCTCTTTTTTGCCCATTGTCCTGGTAATTTATTTATTTTATACGGGACGCAAAATGTTCTGTATTTCTTTTCATGTCCTGTATATGTCCCGTATTCGGTGTTTCGGCGCCTCAACAGGTCATTAAAATGGCATGCCTATGAACGAGTTTCAAATAATGTTGCTATATGATAACACTGTCAACAAAAAAAAAAAAATTGCCAAAAATTAGTGGTAAGTCTTAACGACCTAAATTTAATGAATTTTTTAAACAAATTTTACGGGGTAAAAATCTCGAGAAAACTATCCTACAAATTTATGATATTACTAAAAGGATGCTGTTTCAGGGCTAATACATCTAGTATCATTGAATAAGGCTTTAAGATCTGTAAGCTGTTGTGGAAAAAATTTGAAAAATTATATTTTGTCCCGTATTCGGCTCTCATAAATATGGTCACCGTATATATACCTGCTCGTCTTGTTGTAATGAATAGAACTTATATAATTTTGACATTTGAGTCAATAATTCGCTCGCTGTTCGTTAGAATAATTTCAATTTTCTAAATTTATTATGCCGGAGGATTTGCAATTATTACGTGCTACTCCCATAAGAAGTATGCCTTTTGCTTTTTGTGTGTTTTATTTAAAAAGAATATTGTGTGTAAAAATTTGTATTAATTGTTTTTATAGACAGGGTAAACATACCGCCAAATTGACCAAGTTGCTGATACATATATGTGTGTATAATAAGATGGACAATCCATGGTGCCGCAGTTCAATTTGCGTTAAACACACATATATATATTAGCACAGATTTTTGTAAGTACTCTATGGCTGATAAATATTAGTGTTATGATTATGTGACTAATTTTTTACCTGTTTTTAGTATAATTCTGATGAGGGTGCAATATTAGCACCGAAAGCTAAATAAATGAATTGACATAATACTTTTCAATTGGCTCGTAGATATCGTCTTTGGTTTTCATCTTCAAGTATTGAAAATTTTCTTTTAAAGCTTTATCCTTGAATATCCTTGAAATTTTCCAATATTTATTTAAAAAAAAATAATATATGTCAAGGACTAATATGTTAACTACCACATCCTCGAATTTCGTCCTTCTAACTTTAATACTTAAGATAAAAATAAGTGTACACTTCTTTTTATAAGATATCGATAGTTACAATATACATAAATGACCATGCATGCGCTCTAAAAGAACAAACTGACCGTATGATGTACGGTTTAAATTCTTTAATTGTTTTTTGTATACAAGGGCGTAGCCAGCCTTTCACCTAGGGGGCGGCGTAGAGGGATAAAATTATTTTTAACTAACTTTTTTTTTTTGTTTATAAATAGAAACTTCTGCGTTTAAGAAAGTATAAGTTTTCTGGTATCCTTTACAATGATACCAATTTCTTAAAAAACGGGTAGTAATTTTTTCGTATTTTTTTTTGTAAAGGTATTTTTTCCTTTTAAGTGTTTTTTCTCAAAAGTTTATATACGAAGTATACAAATACGCATATCAGAAGGGAGTTTAATCACGTTTACAACGATATCAATTTTTTCAAAATCAGATCAAAATTTTTTAAATATAAGGTTTTTAATTAAAAATTAGAACAAAAGGCGCACTACATCTATATTTTTAGTTGTTTAGTTGTTTACTAGGGATGTTGCGAACGTGGAATTTTAGACATCCGCGGATGCGAATGCGAATGCGATGTCAAGTATTTTAAAGAAATAACTTGGGTGAGTAAATTAAATAGGTGATTTAGGTAAATAAAAAATGAACAGTTGATCATTTTTAATAATTTTTTTTTATAAAATGGAACATTGTATTTAATAAAAAGTAATTTTTCTGGCTTTTCGGGTTCCAACCTGTTTCTTAAAGGGTCGTAAGGCGACAAACTTGAATCAGTTGAAACTTGACAAAATTTTAAATTATTTTCGATTGACACTGCACCAGTTGAGAAGACTTTCAGTTATATTTATTTTTTTATTGTGGTACAATAATTCATTTTTGAGAATTGCATCGAGACTGCAAATGTCGGATGTATCCTCCTGACTTTCATCTTCACAATCTTTTCCAAAAATTTCTTCATTATCATTCTTTTGGTTGTTCAGAATTTGGAACGCCATTAACGGTTTTCGATTTTAGTTTTTGTAATTCGTTTTTAATCCTTTCTTCTGGGACTGTTTTGAAAAATTTCAGCTTAGGTTTCAAATAGGTCGATGTGGCAAATAAGTTGTTATGTTCTAGGAATGAAAATTTCTGTTCTTGTTATATTGTTAAAATGGCACCCGTTTTTTATAATAATTTGAATTATTGGATTCAAGGACAATGAAGGTCTCAGATCTGCTTAGTTCCCGGGTGACTTCTTGAAAAGATTCACCTGTAATGAATAGCTTGTAATTCGATATTTAATTAGATGAGTTCAACTTTTTCTAGTTGCAGGCAGTCACAATTGATTACTCACCGCTAGCGATTCATCCAGTTTTTTTAACAGACCTTTGGCAAATAATATTCGATAGTTACATAATTCTTACCTAATTACATGCTAACTTTTAACGCAGCATGCCTATTTGACTTTAAATTACAAAAGAAGGCGGACGTAGGGGGACAGTTTTAACGTAGCATCTCCAAGGCCAAAAAATACTGGCTACAATTTGTCATTTTGTTTGCCAAATATACATTTTATCAGTGCACTTGCACAATATTCGCATTCGCAAAAGCTCCGCATTGATTATTGCGAATGCGAAAGCGAATGCGAATGGAAAAAATAATGCGGAAGCTACGCGATTGTGAATGCGAATGCGAATAAGAAGTGTTTTTTTATCTAAAACTAATAAAGTTAGAAGGACGAAATCCGAGGAAGTGGTAGTTAACTTATTAGTCCTTGACATATATTTTTTTCAAAAATAAATATTGTGAATTTACAAGGATATTCAAGGATAATATTTTAAAAGGACATTTTAAACACTTATTCGTCCTGGAGAATCAAAATATTAAATTTTTTTTCAATTCTACAGAATTTTCCCTTTTAATTGATACCCATATTGTTATTCTACAATGCACCGAATCTTTTGATCAATTTTTTTATTCAATCATATTCTAGAAATTTCAAAGTCCTTTTAAAAAAAATCCTGACGTCAGAGAGAAAAACTAAGAAGGTAGTTTTACTATATTTGGCCCCCAGTTTTGTGAATATATTGATTTTTTCGTGTTTTAAAAATTTTTGGTTTTGGTCGCACGGTGTAATATACCATACGCCACAGCTTCATGTGCACAGAAAAATCACTATCACAGCACAGAAAAATCACTATCATAGCACAGCAAAGCACTATCACAGCAAATCGAAAGCAATAACTAATTTTCAATAAACTGCCAATAAAAAAGCAAAAATATAATTTTCAAAGTCCCAGTAAAGCAAAGCAGTTCGAATGAAAATCAAAAATTTCAAAGCGAAGAAAAAGCAAAGATAGTAGTGCTGTTGCTGTTGTGCTGACAGTTTTTCAAACCCTGGTTTGGAGTGATAGCATGATTATTGTACACATAATACGATAAATACATAGTGCGTAACTTTATAAATACTCACGATTTGTTCCAGATTTTTAGTTTTTGAGTGACACAAAGTCACTGTGGCATTTTCCCACTTCAACAGCTGTGAGACTGGTGTACCCACAATTTTACTTCTACCTATAACAACAGCTTGTGCCCCACAAATTTGGACGCCCGTACGCTTGATTAGCTCAACGCAGCCCCCGGGTGTGCAAGGCAGATACCCATTCGTGTCACCGATGGAGACGCGGCCTTCATTAACGGTATGAAGACCATCGACATCTTTGTCCGGACAGACCGCGTCAGTGATCTTGTGGGAATCCATTTTACTTTCTGAATCAAGCGGCATTTGCACTATAATTCCATGAACTTTAGGATCATAGTTAAGTTCTGTTATCTATAGCAAGACAGGAAAAAGTAATCAAAACGTAGAATTTGCCAAATTAATATGAAATATGTACATTAGACTGCATCACTCCCCATACAAACAAAAGCTGTACTATTTTTCCATTGAAATTATAAAAGCTATTATATTTTAAGACGTCCACCAGAATATTTTGGAAAAATATTAAGATTTAAGTGAGCTGGACCGATTTGAAAATACCTCCAAAAATTGAGTTTTTATGAATAAAAATAGTTTCTTAAAGAGTTTTTTTGAAAAAATCCCCGCAAATGACAAAATGGATTAAGCTTACAAAATTTGCATAAAGATATTTAAAAAAATGTTTGAACGGAATCGTAATGATGGGATTTTTGATGCTGTTTTTTAACTTTTTTCAAAGATTGATATAAGAAAAACTTGAATAACTGAACCTAAACTCTTCCGATTTAGACTTAAGAGGTGTCATTTTTTTTATTTTTATGCTAATAAACTCATTCAAAGGATGAAAGAGAAAGGTAGGATGAACGAATATCTTTCAAAGTTGAATTAAGATGTGTTGGTGTTTGACCAAAAAAAGGGACACGAATGACTTCTTTTTGGACAGAAACATAATAAAAACAGTGTAAAAATACCTTTCTACTGAGATCCGTTAAGTCTAAATCAGAAAAGTGTTTGCCCAGTTATTCAAGTTTTTCGTAAATCAATCCTTGAAAAAAGTAAAAAAAAAAAAACAGCATCAAAAATCTCATTCTTACGATTCCGTTGAAAAGATTTTTAAATATTCTTATGCAGATGTTTTAAGCTTAATCTGTTTTGTCATCTGAGGGGACCTTGTTCAAAAAGTTCTTTAGGAAACTATTTTTATTCATAAAAAACTCCATTTCTGGATGTATTTTCAAATCGATCCAGCTCACTTAAATCTTAATATTTTTCCGAAATATTTTGTTGGACGTCTTAAAATATAATAGATTTTGTAATCCTGGCGAAAAAATCGCAACTTTTTTTGGTGATGCAGTCTAATGTACATATGTAATTTTTGCAATTTTACAACTTTTTTTCACATTTAAATTACAATTTGCAGATATTTAAATCAGATCTTATTTTATTGCATAACTCACCTTCTCAAGTAAGTCAATTTCGGTAACAGTGCGCGGAAGCTTGATAAGTTCTGCAGTAATGCCAATTTCTGCAGCTGCCTTGATTTTCATGCGAATGTAAACGTTGGAGTCCTCACGCCCACCCACTTGCAAAATCCGCAAGCCAGGCGTAAAAACAGGAAGTTTAGCTTTAACATCTTTAATTTGCCGCTTCAAAGATTCGCGTACTTCACTTCAATAAAAAAAAAAAATTAAGTAATGCGGAATATTGAATACATTTAGTATTTACTTTGCCAATTCAGTGCCTGATATCAGTTTAGCGTTTCCCGACATCATCAAGGAGCTAAAGTACAGATATGTATATTAATTGAGAAACTATTTTTCTGTTTTCAAAAATATATGTATTTATTTTCAAAGTTCAATCCCAACCGCACTAATCAAAAGCCAGCAGCTTAATGCATTAACATAGCTTGTGTTCAACGAATTTGTAGCCAGACCAAATCAACGCACAAACAAAATTCGGCTTGCACTGGATTATCAAATCTAAACGATCTTCAGCGCAAATAAAAAAAAATAATGTAATGTATGTATTATTTTGCTATTGCAAAGTGCTCTCTCAAATGTTTCGGCGAACTAAAAATTATGCACCTTTATCACAATCAATTGTTTTAATGTGTCCGTATGGCGAACTAATTCAAGATAGGGCTAGGGTTTGATCCCTGGTCCGTGGAACATCCAAAAAGGACTGTTTTTTGATAATCATGTGTACAGCTGCCGATAAAGCTTATAAAAACAGCTGTCTTCATTTCTGTGCCAACATCAAGAGGCTGCAAACACATGTATGATATTAGGGTGGCCCAAACTTTTTTGTGGCGGAATTCGTATAACGCGCTAGTGGTTTTAAAAGAATGAATTAAAAATCGACATATGGGAGTTTCCAGAAAAAAAATCTACCGCGTAAAAAAAATTTAAAGTCCAATATCTTACTTATTTATAAACGAATTTGCTGCTGTATACTATAATACACTGGTTATGTAAGCAAAAACATTTTTGCCACAAATGGTCTCGTTAGGTGGCGCCAGGGTCGAGATATTTTCAAAAATCGTATTTCTGCTCTGATTTGTTCCACATTTGGCACGTTTAATTGATACGTAATAAGACATAGATTTGCAAAAATGGTGGCGGTGATGTCAAAATAAAAAGTACGTTCGTCATAAAATGCATGTATTCTTCCCGTTAAAAATTCTCTCAAGAACAATGTTAACAAAACTTTTTCAATGGAAATTGTAGTAACGTAACGCCAGGTAACATCACGTCAGATAATTCAGCTGATTAAACATAAAGCAGAAAATATTTCTACATTTAAAAACTTGGAAAATTTACCTTAAACATTTCCAATATTACTACAAAAACTTTTTGTACAAATAGTCTTGCCCAATTCGCAGAGTTTTGCAGTTTTGTAAGCGAAATAAAAAACCAATTCTTTTTTTTGTAACGTCACGCCAGTGCGTATGTTTACTAATATCTTTAATCAATACTACCAACAGTTGTAAATTTTTTTATATATACATACATATATATATATTTTATATATATACATACATATAACTTCTTCTTCTCTTATTTATTGGCCCTGCAACCGCCTAACCGATTTTGGTCGAGTCCAACACAGCCCGCAAGCCAGCCGCTTCTCTTCTGACGCCAAAATGAAGCCAAGTCGTTCTCAACCTGGTCTTTCTAACTCAGAGGAGGCCTTTCTCTTTCTCTGTTACCAGCAACGCGAATACTTTCAGAGCTGGAGCGTTTCTGTATATTTGAACGACATGACCTAGCCGGCGTAGCCGCTGGATTTGAATTCGTTGTTAATGCACACAGGAGTGCAGCCGTAAGGACTACGATTGGAGTTTTTTACTACTATTTTGTCATTAATACTCCCGTACTCCCCAGTGATCGATTATACTATTTTGCAAGGAATGAAACCGATTCAAAATAACGTTCCGGTTTGGGTTTCGATTTTGCCAAGTGTTTCGGTTTCGGTTTTGGTTTCGTTCTTCAAAATTTATTTCGGTTTTGGTTTCGGTTTCGTTCCGGTTTCGGTTTTTCACAGAAATTTAGTTGATATTGTTTAAATCACAATGTCTTAAACCTTGAGGAAAGAAAATCGGAAATTACAGTTCACTGATAATATCAACACTAGGTTCTTTCCCTAACAATCCGGACCGGATTTGGTAATTAGAGAATAAGAGAAACATTTTCTTTCAAAAATGGAACAAAGTTCAGAAGTACGGAAACGCAAAAACCCACATTTCGTGCCCACAAGTCGAGAAACAGCTGATTCACGTTGTTCTTGTTTTTGTCACTTATACCATGTTCTGACCGACATCGGAAACATGTTTTCGTTGCTAAAACTGGTTTTCGACCTAAAACTTGTGTTTTCGTCCATATAAAATCTGTTAAACGAAAACCAGTTTTCGCTGAAAACTACTTGAAAACTCACTTTCCACTCATTCCAATCGGTGTCTTCACTAGTTTTTTTCGATTATTTATCGAAGTGGAAGTCATATTTTATCATCTTTAATACGCCATTTCGGATTTATTGTTAATTGCCTGGCCAAAGCAAAATAAGAATGAAAGTTAAAGGTTGTAAATGAAAAGAAAATGAAGGAAAAATGTTTTGGTTGTCGGTCAGAACATGGTATTAAATGCAAACACTTGGAAATTGAATTTTGGTTTCACAAATTTGATTTTAAGTACATAGATTGAAAATACATCAACAGGCCACTCACTTTTCCTTAAAAGCACCAAGTAAATGCAGGCAACATGTAAACACAATACAGCTGATATGCACTTTGACACTTTATCCATTTTTACTCGGAGAAAATTTCGGGCTGTTTCGGGCAGGAAGAAGAATACACTTACGATCGAATACGCTCGAATTTTCGCTCTCTATTACCCATTTTGTTGAGTACAGGCATGATTTCTGGGCTATTTTGGGCACACGCGGGATCTCGCATTGCGTACGGGAAAGAAACTACTTATATATAATTAATCGATTATCGATTCACAACAACAAAGTCATCAGCAGATTTTTGCGAAAAGTTACCTTTCCATACTTATTTACTACTTAACAAGAATTTTAGCAAAATGTTGCTGATTTTGGTTAAATAAATCATTTATTTCAAAGAAATTTTATTTATTATTTTTGTAAATTTCTGGAAACCGATTGAAACCTGTGATTGAAATGGTTTCGGTATCGTTCCTTTTCAGGTCAAGATAACGGTTACGGTTTCGGTTTTGAAAAACGAAACGGTTTTAAACGGTTACGGTTTCGGTTTGGGTTTCGGTTTCATTCCCTGCTATTTTGCGAGATAGTTAACTTTTTTTATCAAAATTTATAAAGTAACTCAAACGATGTCGCATTAAACACTGCCAAAGCACAGTGCTTGGAATGATTTCTGAACGCACTTTTGCTTTCACGTTTTGATAAAGTTTCTTAAGCCATGTTACAGTATTATTTAAAACTTACGACTGCAGTGATGGATTTATATTGGGTATAAAACTCTTCAACGCTTTGAGGAAAAGCTCGTTTATTGATCCGAACACAACACGAGTGCAGGAAAGAGCACTTCGAGTACATATACCGTACTTGCGGAGGTGGGGCCGAAGCACGAAAAGGGGCCTGCTGTTTCATTTCTTTCAAGGCAGGAAAGGCAAATAAGGGTGCCATGCATTCCAACCACATTCAGCGGTTTGTGCCATCATACTTGCTCAATGAAGCAGCCTCCCAGCCATTACTGAGTGGTATAACTGGTTGCGGGCTATGAAATACTTGACCTGAGCCCTTTCTAACCAAATCAGCACTGACTTAATCAGATGAACTTAAATGACGCTAAAAAAGATCGATTTGATCTTGTTGCTTACGTCTCTAGGCTGCCGAAAATGATAATTTAGAAATCCGATCTGCTATTTTTTATTTTTATCCGTAAAAACCATTTACTAAATACAAATACCCATAAGAGCACGGTGTGCTTGAATAAGGTTTAAACCAAAAGTCCACACCCATCAATTTTTCTACAAATTCCCATTCTGTCATCATAACCAAATGATTTGAGCTAAAAGCAAACATCTTCTCTGGAAGGATTCGAAAGTTATCTCGATTATGATTCGTTTTTCTTAGATAACTTTTTTAAGTTAAAACCATGATACAAAAAAGAAGGTAGTTTCAATAAACAACTTTTTGATTAAAAAGCAGATTTTTGACAATTGCTCAGTTGTGAAAAATTCGAAGCGGCGTTACCCAATTGTAAGTTTTTTGGTGTGGGAGATTTTATATCCTAAATTTGGGATTATAAATAAAATAGTTGTGTTAATATTTACCTTTTAAAAATAATTAATATCTTATCTTAAAAACGTTTAAATTTTACATTAAATTCGATAACAACTTGCCAAATCACTATTTTAATATTAATACAATTAGTGAACATATTTTAAAATTTTTTAGTGTCCTCATGTCATCTGATTATTTCACAATGTAGTTTTCTATATCTGATACGATGATTCTGATATAATTCAAATGAAATTTAATAATAATATTTAATACATATTGTCTTTGTCCATTTAACAGCAAATGGTATTTACTTTGAGAGCCATGGCCGCCAAATTTTTCCAGAAACACATATTGTTTTCAGATGAAATTTTGACACACCCAAAAGTGAAGTATAAAATAAATAGATAAAACCTAATTTTCAATCAAACTAATTTGTGTAGTTCAGGGGCGTCTTTTGGTAAATGTCCTGGAGGCTGTTTTAATATATCCTATCTTATTATATATTTCTTAGCTTTTCTACATTCTGAGAAGTTGAGAGCATGAAGTCTAATGTTCGTTTTTGGTCAACTACGACATTTGATTTAATTTTTTGCAGTCATTAGTTCATTTCCCTTGAGGAGTCACAATGCCATACCGGCTATACCGATTTTTTTTTGAAATTTCGGACACAAATCTTCCAAGAATGGTTGTAGGCTAAAACAAAACCGATATCAAAAGGGGGTGTGGACCCTCCCATACAAATCGAATTTTTCGTAGTGCATATCTCTGGAAGTATTTATGGTAGAGTTCTGGAACTTGGTATGGATATATTTATGTGTATGAAGTCAATCTCAAGCTCATGGAAAATGCAGCCCTATACTGCAACTCTTTCGTATTCGGATTTTGCTACGAATCGTAGAAATAGTATGCTGCAATCCGAATCGTAATTTCGAACTTTCGAAATTCGTAACAGTGGCATGCCTAAAACGAACGAGTAAGCTTTTTTGCGTAATTTTGTACGAAAACAATTCTGTGTCGGTGGCGAAATAAAAGATGTAAATCGATGTGTGTTTGCAAGAATATTGGTGGTGTTCATTTAAACAGATAAATTTGCCTTTCGCATATACGTATATTTTTATCCACTGCTTTATATAAACGAGCAAAAAAGAATATTTGTTGCCCCTTATCGAGAAACTTGGGTCCGGTTTAGTTAATATACAATGATTTTCGGTTGTTGTGTCCAAACGCATAAATGGTTGTTGTGTCCAAACTTTAACATACACGTGTAATCAAAGGATCCACATTTTGTTTAAGATAAATGTTTCAAATTTCCTACCACTAGCTTGTTAATAAACTCGGTTTGCACTATGCACTTTTTGGCAAATTTCGACGTGGGTTCTGCGCAAAAATACTGTGGACGGCATAGCCGGAGTGATATGCACAATAAATGTTGTATACCTTTGACATGTCGAAGCCCCTCTTCCCCGCAACACAGAAAGAAGAATTCTACTTAGTAAGGGTTATAATCCCTAAGCGCGGCCGAAGGCAGAAGCAAGCGCAGCAGGTGGTAGACTTAACAAAGTGCATGTTTTCAATGGCTTGGAAGAAGC
Source organism: Rhagoletis pomonella (assembly GCF_013731165.1). Classification (NCBI taxonomy): domain Eukaryota; kingdom Metazoa; phylum Arthropoda; class Insecta; order Diptera; family Tephritidae; genus Rhagoletis; species Rhagoletis pomonella. The sequence continues at coordinate 71,303,701 of NW_023458555.1, read as the reverse complement.
TGTTATTGCATTAATTGGATTGAGAACCAGAGCTTCAGGCATAGGAGCAGTTCTGGCTTGTGGTTCAACTATTCAACCAGAAGCTGACATATGTAGATGCGCCCATGGTTACTATGCCCGACAGCTCCTCATACCTTTGTTAATCCATTGTCATAGCGCCCGCTTACTCTGCTGCTATATGTAATTGCAAATACATGAGAATCCATAATTTCCCCCGAAATATGTAAAATTAACCAATTTTACAATAAACAAGCACATGAGTGTTTTTTTTTAAATTCCTTTCCACTTTGTGTTCCTTCATTCAGCTATCTTCGAAAAACAACTGATAGCTGGCAATGCTGCACATGTTTCCGCAAGGGTTGCAGCATGTGCATTTTTCGTTTTTCGTAGCGTAGCTACGAATTACGAATTACGAAAATTCGGGTTCTAGAATAAGGGGGATGGGTTTATTGGAAAATACAGCGTGCCACCATAGATCTTGGAATAGAGGTAAATGAAATCAACCCAAAACCTATGAAAAATGGGGTTATATGAAAAGGATCTCGTAGCCAGCTACGAGAGCTAGTGGTATAAGCCATATAAACTAAAATTCTGGTGACGCATAGATACCTCTGGATTTACCTAGAATACTGAGATGAGGCATTTTTCCAATGGAAATATGTACAGAAAAACGGGCGCGACACCTTCTGGAAAGTAACATGATCACAGGGTGTATCCTTAGAACCATGTTAAGCTAAACCTTGAGGGATTACATTACTATAAACAGTCAATTTTCACACAATTTAAAATGTACATGTGTATTTAAATATGTCATGAAAATTGTGTTGCTAGCTTCATTTTGCAAAAATGTTGCAAGCTTTTTCACAGCGTGAACAGAATACTACTTTGCTGAGGAAATGTTGTGGAATTTCACACTTATTTCACAGAAAGAAATTGTATATGCAATTTAACAGCTTTTTCACGTGAAATAGGAATAAGATCATATGCTTAAGAACAAAGATTTTTAAATCGACAAAAAATTAATAAGAAAATTTGAAGGATTTTAGATATTGCGTATGGTAGCACGAAATGTCACAATCTGCTTAATTGTCAGTGTTGTGAAACAGGGCCCTTTCATTATTCGTGCAACTTTGTTTGCAATATAGCATATGGCAACTCCGTAGTTTCTTCTTGGCTTGGGTTGACGGTTGACAGCACTGATTTCAAACTAAAAAGATATTCAACCCGAGCAGAAGTGGAAACTGCGGTAAGTTTTTTCCTTTTTATAAATTGCTTTATTAAT
>NW_023458555.1:71283136-71302409 GCF_013731165.1 Rhagoletis pomonella | reverse complement strand
CAACATTGTACGTTCTATTTCATTCATTTCTGCGAGGGCCAGCAACAGTCAGGTTGTTAATATGGCGACGAAAAAGTGACAATGGAACTACCTTGTTTTTTGTATCATGGTTAAAACCATCCTCACACTAGCCTCATGACCTACTAAAATTTTATTCCCCTCATAGTTGTCAAAAATTTACTCGCTGCGAACTTTGTTACCGATTCACACACGCTCTATGTAGAAGAAATTTTGTATTCGGTATGAAAATGGAAAACAGCAACTGAAGGGTGACAAAAGAACAAAAATTTATGCTTGTACAAAATTTTGAGAAGCATTACTGAAAAAAGAAAAGGCACCACCTAGCCCCCGTCTCACAGACACCTTCAAATTTTAAGTCGTAAATATATTAGCGGGTGTGTATTTTACAAACGTGTTCCACCATGTACCTTTCCTAAGCATAATTTAGTACCGCGTAACTGCTCGACAAGATCATACGTGCGTGCGTTTGTAATTGGTAAGTAAAAAACTGTTTTGCGATTTTTTTAGTGAATAGTGATTTTTATTGTTTTAGTGAAAAATGGTTTTTAATGACGCGTTTATCGAAAAGTAGTTAGAAGAAGAAATTTCAGATATAGAAGACTTGCCAAATGATGAATGCAGTGATGTAGAATCAGATTTTGGACCACAGCAATTGCCGGAGGAAAGCTGTGAATCGGATTCTGAAATCGAGGGTGATAAAGAGCTGTCTGAACATGAAAATTCGAACATGCTGCATCAGTCTCCGGTTTTACCTGAAGTCGGACGACGACTTACCATTGTCAGAATTGAGATCCAATCTTAGGAAGAGAAATTTTTTCGGTAAGAATCGCTTTCGTTGGTCTACTGTACCGCCCACCCTAGGGTCGAGAACTTTGCAGCATAATATAGCGCAGGAAAGAGAGGGTATAAATCCAGAATATCGGAATGAACTAAATGCCTCATCTACTCCATTGGATATTTGGCAGCAATTTTTTACAGATTACTTGATATTTCGGCCTCGAATAGTTGTGTTGTAGGCGGGTATACGCAACCACAAAGAACATAAACCAGATTTAAATTTATGAAGATACTGGCTCAACAGCTGATAAGACCACATCTAGAGCTCCGGGAAAATAATGCGAGTATTCAGTGGGACATCAAACTCGCTATTCGTCGTATACTCCGTCACAATGAGGAAATCAGTTTACCGGAACTTCCAAGTACCAGCAGTGCCGAGGATCGGCTAGAAGTAAGGAAAACATGCTCTCGATCCGAAAAAAAACGTAGTACCCAGTATATATGTTTTGAATGTAAGAAACCAATTTGCCTAGAGTGCTCAAACAAGTTGTATATTCACTGTCACGAAAAACTATAAGTTGAAGGGGTGCAAATTTGCCTAATTTTTATTTTTCTTTGAGAAATTCATATTATTTCAGCATTTCTAAATATTGAATAATACAAAATTAACAAGAAATTCTTGACGCGTTACGTTCTTTTTTATTTTTGACCTCATTTTTCAAGGGGTGTAGTTTTAAAGTCAAAACAAGATGACTAAAGAAGTGATTTAAGTTTGAAAAAACAATAAGTAGCATTTTTCTGTACTTTTTCATTTAATAAGTACATGAATGTATATAAATACTTCTTAATGTCACTAAATATCTTAAATTTGTCAAACCATGCACGCACGGGCAATATCAAGTCGACGTCTCCTAGACGGGAGGTAGGTGGTTGTGTGATAAAAATAGGGGGTAGGTGGTTAAGGGTTAACAAATTTCATAAAACACTTCATTTTTACGGATTCAAATACGGATTTTCTTGAAACTAATTTGATACAAAAATAAACGTATATGTATATAGCATTGACAAATTATGTTAAACTTTTGGCAAATAAAATTAAACTCTGGGAAAATTAAAACTGTTTTTCAGACACTGTTTAGTACTACAGTAGAGTTTAGTTTTATTCGCCTACAGATTAATTGTATTTGCTTAGGGCCAGTTTTTCAGTGCCAGTTTAAACTTAGTTTAAGTATTGCTGAATTTCCGATCAGCCCCTCTCTGGTCTGGGGCATCGTGGACGCGCTGGTCGCTTCTGCGCTACCTTGTCTCCAGAGTGGGGCTGCCGGCAAACGGTGGCCAAGAACTGCCACCTCCTACTCCAGGGTGTTACGCGACACCGTGCCTATTGGATGGTTTGCAGCCAGGAGGGAATTAATGAAGATGAGATCCCCTTTTAATATTTTGACTGCTGAGCTTGCCTCGTCGAGCAGGTAGTCGTACGAACAAGACGATCACAACTAAAAACCAAAAACAAAACACAAAAACAACCAAAACAAGGGCGAAACCAATCGCAAAAACAGCAATCCAAGGCTCGGCATCGCTTGAAGAGCAGGCATCGCTCCTGCGGCGGGCACCGTAGGTCTCCTAGTCGGACCTCGTCGCACGAGTCCTGGTGGCAGTTACAAGACAGCAAAAAGAGAAGCCGCAGGTGTAGACCGCCTCCACTACCGCCCTCCGGTCAACCTCTACTGTGGAGCTTAGTTGTTGACGAATTCCTACAGATACTTACTAACGAGGACATAGTGATTATCGCTAGAGGGAAGTTCGCAAGTACTCTCTGTGACATAGTCCAAAGAGGTCTTAACCTTGCAAAAAGTTGCTGTGCAGACGTAGGTTTAAATATCAACCCTTCTAAGATAGCTATAGTCCGCTTCACCAAAAAACGAAAGCTCCAGGGGATGAGGACGAGGCCGTAATCAATGTCGCCACAGAGGTAAAGTATCTGGGGCTTACCCTGGGCTCCAAGCTTCTGTGGAGGGCCCATGTTGATGCGGTCACCTCTAAGGCCATGAGAGCGATGATGGTATGCAAACGTCTAGCGGGTAAATCCTGAGAGTGCACTCCGAGGATCCTCAGATGGATGTACACCATGATAGTGAGACCTATAGTGACTTATGGTGCCGTGGCTTGGTATTCCAGGACTACTATGGGAACGGCGAGGCAGACCCTCTTAAGATTCAACGTCTGGCATGTGTATGCATTACGGGAGCAATGCGCACATGCCCGACGGCAGCGCTGGAGGTAATGCTGGAACTCGAGCCACTGCATCTCTCAATTGAACAGGCTGCAAAGTGAACCCTCCTTAACTTTACGAGAGAGGGCTTCGGCAAAAGCAAGGTGTTATCATCTAGGAACAGGGGCAAGCTAGGTACGCAGCTCCCTCTGGTTTTGTTCCCCAGGGACGATATTAAAAGAGAGGTGGTATTCAAAGAAATTTCAGGACCCACACGTATAACAAGGCGACCTGGTGTACCTCTATTATGGAGAGTCACATACAGGCGAGCATAATACAGTGATACACTAACGGCTCTAAACACCTGCGAGGATTGGAGCAGGCGTGTACGGCCCCAGGCTGAAGTAGGGATAGTAGATAGGACCTGAGCCATTTCTGGCAGTGGGGCCCAACACCATAAAGGAAATGCTCAGAAGGGAAAATTGCAAACTGAGGTAACTGCACTGGCGTGGAACCATGGACCAACGTCAGCAAAAAGCATATTAGGAGGCTAGAATCAGGCAAGATACAGGCTACTCATGGATCTCTCAAAGGAGAAACTAAGAATTATCACAGGTTTTCTGACAGGACACTGTAGGCTCAGAGGGCACCTGTATAAACTAGGTATCTGGTCCAGCGACCTGTGTCGCTTTTGCTATGCGGCCAAGGAGACTCCTCTACACCTTCTTATGGAGTGTGAGGCCGTTGCGCGCAGGAGGTATAGGAGCATTGGGCACGCCTGGCCAAGAGAGGAGCACATACACTCACTGTAGCCGGGGTCTATTATGAAATTTATAGACACTCTGGGTCTGGTTGAGGTGTTGTGATGAGCTACTGGTCGCAGTGCCATACCCAACTAACTATCTATCTATCTAGCACGCCTGGCCAAGAGAGGATCACATACACTCACTGTAGCCGGGGTCTATTATGAAATTTATAGACACTCTGGGTCTGGTTGAGGTGTTGTGATGACCTACTGGTCGCAGTGCCATACCCAACTAACTATCTATCTATCTAGTTTAAACCAGCCAGATCGGGCGTTTATACTGCCCAAAGCTAACAAACAGACAGAGCTTACTTCTCATCGCCCCGATAAATCAGCTGTCTCGACTGGTAATATCACAACTAAGTCAACGTCGACTGCGCCGCCCAACTCTCTCGCTACGCCTGGTGTTTCTTTTGTGCTTTCTGATGCTATCTCCGATTCATCGACAATGTCTACTTAATCCACTACCATCCACACTGTCGCGGACAAGAAAACATATTTGTGTTGGTGGTTCAAAGGTAAACTCTGAACTCGATGTCATTGCCGGTGCTAAATGGCTGCACATTTCATCGTTTTCGCCTGCTGTTACATCTGATAACATTATAGATTACGTGGCTAGGCATTCGGGTATTGAGAAGCAATTATTAACGTGCTACAGTCTTGTGAAGAAAGATACTCCTCCTAAGTCTTTAAGGCGCATAAATTTTAAATCAGGAGTTCCTGAGTCATGGTACGAAAAAATGTTTCGCGCTGAGCTTTGGCCAGCTAAGGTAACAGTTCGTCCTTATCGGTTTATCCCAAAAGCGGATGTAAAAGAAACTTAGCGACAACTCTAAGCGAAAATTATTAAGCAAGCGAGCAAATTCGAATTTACTTTCACAACGTCTCTGGTATGAGAACAAAGTCAAACGATGTTTTTACAATTAGTTCGCTTGAAACCTATGATGTCTTTGTGTTAATCGAAACCTGGCTTAATCCTACCTTTTTCGACTCGGGAGTATTTTGACTGCAAATTGTATGATGTTTTCCGAAAGGATAGACGCTGAAAAAACTTTATGTAACAGAGGTGGTGGTGTTCTGATTGCTGCTAAGCGTAACTTGCGAGCCACAATACATCAGCTTGAAAATAATGATTCCTTATTGGACTAATTATGCATACGACTATTTGGTTCGTCCGGGAACCTGTATATTTATGCCTCCTACATTCCTCCCAATAGTCATGAATCATTACAATTTACATGTTGACAACGTCGCAGCGTTACATTCAGTGATCGCGGATAAGCAGTTATGCGTGCTGGGTGATCTTAATTTAAGCGGTATTTCTTGGTCATATTGAGGATTCAGGCTTTTTAACTCCGTCTAATTAACCAAGCTTTTGAGTTATTCCTAGTTGATAGTTTCTTAAGCTTTGACTTGCGTCAAGTTAATAGTTTTCTTAATAAGTATGCTCGGATCTTAGACTTAATTTTTTATTATCGAGTCATTTAAATTTTACGCTCTTGGAATGTTGCTCGCCTATTTCCCCCGCTAACTCTCATCATCTTCCGTTAGTATTAGATTTAGAGTTCTATGAATTTTTAAATGCCTCTTCCGGAAGTGATAATGTAAAATTTAATTTTAATCTTTGTAACTTTGAGATCCTTAACAACCAGCTGCTTGAGCTTGATTGGGACTGTCTTTTTGCTAACGTTGATGTAGTCCATAGTTTCGAACTATTTAAAACTAAGGTCCATGATTATTGTGTGAATCATGTTCCAATTTTTTCTGAAAGGAGATATAAGTTGCCTTGGTATACCAAACAACCGAAACATTTAAAAAATCTTTGTAACAGGCTTTACAAAAAAAACAAAGTGTCCCAAACTAATTCACACTATTAAAGATACAAATGCTGTTTGTCTGAGTTTAAAAAACTTGATCGCTTCGTAAGAAATATATATGGAACCTCGAAAGCAATATAAAGACCAACCCTAAGGCCTTTTGGTCGTTTATAAAATCAAAGAAAAATGAATCCAACATTCCTACCTCGATGTTTTATAAAAATAAACATGCTTATTCGGCCCAAGACTCATCTGACCTATTTGCGGACTTTTTTAGTGCAAATTTCGTTAGTGATGATGATACGGATCCTATTAATCCTACACTTTCTGACTCACACGTATCTTTGGGCTTACTGTTGCTAACCGAGGATGATGTGCTGAAGGGTATCTCGAGTTTAAGATCATCCACTCAGACTGATGTAGATGGCCTATCTCCTATTCTCTTCAAGAACTGCTCTGCTCTCATTAAGCCTCTACTTTTGATCTTTAATTTATCGCCCTCTACGGGTACGTTTTTAGCAGATTGAAAAAGTGCTTATATTATACCTATTTTCAAAAATGGAAATAAAAGTGATGTTTCGAATTACAGACCGATTGCTAAATTGACAACGGTTGCTAAATTGTTCGAAAGCATTATCAAGGATAAAATTGCTTTTGCAATTCATATCGTAATTTGTCCGAATCAGCACGGTTTCGTTAAGGGGAGATCCACGATATCTAATCTTTTATCTATTTTTACGGATGACTGCATTAGAGGCTTCGAGGCTGGGTATCAAATTGATACAGTATATACTGATTTTGCCAAGGCATTCGATAGGGTGTCCCATAAAATCTTAATTAGTAAATTTGCGTACATGGGTTTCCACTCCGTCTTCCTCGAATGGATCAGTTCCTATCTATCCGGGAGGTACTGTAGGGTGCAAATCGAAGGCACAACATCGCGTTCTTTTCACGCAAGTTCTGAGGTCCCTCAGGGAAGTATCCTTGGACCTCTTTTATTTATAATCTTTATCCATGACATAAGCTCATGTTTCTTATTCTCCAAATTTCTTCTATACGCTGACGATCTCAAAGTTTATTCGGTTGTAACGCGACCCGGCGATTCTGATTCTCTTCAATCTGATCCAGATAGAGTTAACTCTTGGTGTGAAAGAAATCAACTCTTCTTAAATACTGAAAAATGTTCTCATATGGTTTATTCTAGAAAGTCGAATACAGTGAGCACATCTTATACGATAGAAGGTACTAAACTGAAATTTGTAGATCAAGTCAAAGACCTAGGGGTTTATTTTTACTCTAAACTCACATATAATACTCATATTAACTTCATTGTTGCGAATTCCTATTCCACGTGGGCTTTTGTGCGTCGTAACAGTTCTGATTTTTCTGACCCGTACACTCTTAAAAAACTTTATATTGCTTTTGTCAGGTCCCGTCTAGAATATGCCGCCATTATTTGGCGACCTTTTCATACGACGTATATAAACAGGATTGAACGTTTACAAAAGATTTTTATCAAGTCTGCGCTAAGGTTTCTCAACTTTACGGAGCCAATGCCTTCGTATAAGTCGCGTTGCTTACTTTTAAATCTTGATTTGCTTGAAGATGGGAGAAAGTGCCTATCCTGCTCGTTTATCTTGAATGTTATAATATTGTCGATTGCTCAGAAATTCTGCGAAGAATACCGCTCAATATTCCTGTAAGAAATTTGCGGCGTTCTTACTTATTTTACGTGCAATCCGCAAAGTCGAATTATGCTTAGGCGAGCCCTCAGGGAAATCAATCAAATAAACCAAACGGTGGAAATAGATCTGTCACTTCCTGGAGTCGTTTTAAAAAACATAGTATCGAATTACTTTAATTCATTAATTAGTTGATCTCCAACTTAAATTGAAGTTGTATTTTTAAGCTTAGTCAGTAAGAAACTATGTATTCATTGACTGAAATATACATAAATAAATAAATAAACCACGGCCGTGCACTGAAAAACTGGCCTATGAAGTTAAAGTAATGCTACTAAAGCATCTAGATGCAATTCTACATCAAAACGAAAATTTTGAAAAAAATGTCGCTTCCGCTTGGCGGTTAGGACTCGATATATGGATCTGCGTGAGTAAATCTATACTATTATATAAAATTGATTATATGGTAATTGTTTGAAATGACTTATTTCTCAAAGTACTAAACCGATTTAATTAATTATTTTTTTAAGAAGCATTTGTAAAAAGAAATAGAGTGGCATACTTATATTTTTTATTCTTGGAAGATAAGCGAACTTTTTTTGGGTGTAAAGTTACAAAAAATTACAAAGGCCTATTTGGTCGCCAAACACAGCGCATAGCTACGCGAAAATTCTGTACATCAGTGCAGATCAAACGCGAGCTCACAAAGGCAAACGATATGAGCGACGTGACTGCGCTATACCACATACCAGGGTTGTTGCAAATATTCGCATTCGCAACCGCGTAGCTACCGCATTAATTTTAACATTCGCATTCGCAATAATCAATGCGGAGATTTTGCGAATGCGAATGTTATTCAAGTGCACCGATAAAACGTATATATGGCAAACAAAATGGCAAATTGTAGCCAATATTTTTGCCTCTGGTCGTGGGAGTATTTGTGTAACAAAACTGATCAAATGTCATATTTATCAACTTTGATAAAAATGTCTTTAAACATATTAGGGGTATTCTCTGAGTCTTGCAAAGCCCTTGCATGGTGCACAGATTGCACGGATTGCACGATAAAAACCGGTTTTCGTATGGGACAGCTTTGCAAACCGTGCAAGCCGTGCACCGTGCAAGTGCTTTGCAAGACTCAGAGAATACCCCTATTATTTCTTAAGCTATAAAACCGAGCTATCAATGGGCAGTCATACAAGCTCTAACTTCTACCTGACCTTTGACGTACGTCAAAGAGACTTCCAAAAAAGGAGGAGGTTATCAGTTCGTCGGAATATTTTCTATTTTTTTTCTCTTCTTTAAATACCTGCATTGGTTTCTTTCTTTATTATGATTTTTTTAAAATCTTAAAAAAACTACTAGACATAAAAAAAGGAAGTGTGCACTGTAATTCTTAAGCAAATTTCTGTGATTTGCTTTTGATATTACATACAATCGTTTCAATAATTTCAAACGGGGCTCTCTGAGGAAATTTATTTTTATCAAAAATTTAAAGAACAGTAATTTTGTTTACTTGTTGGCCAATATTTTTTTCGTATGGATATACATTGGTAAAACTGACCCTTGTTTGCTATTTAAAGTCAAAGAGTGAGCTCCTTCAATAGGGATTTCCAGCAGAAATGATCAACGTCTGGCTATAACGAGAATCGATGCTCAAATAATTAAAAAACTATTGGTCTGACCTTTATTAAGATAAAAATTACGTAACTATTTGAGATTCAAATGCTTATAAAAAACGGGGTGCCTTTTTTTAAAAATAATAATATTCTGATCCGATTCGGCTGACAGCTACGACTTTGAAAAAAGAATTGTGTTCAAAATGTTCATTCCTAGAAAATAATAATTTTTTATTTTCCTTATCCACCTATTTAGCTCGGTATAAGCACAAATTGTTCAAAGCAGTCGCAGAAGAAAGTATTAAAAATGAATTACAAAAACTAAAATCGAAAAACGCTGATGAAGTTACAGATTCCCCAAATTCTGAAACAGCCAAAGGAATGAGAATGAAGAATCATTTTTAAAAAGCTTTTGAAAAACCTCACACATCTGCTTTGGCTTGTAAGCGCTGTTTAAACCATGTAAAACTATAGTAAGGTAGAACCGCTGAGAGTCACTTTTAAAATTCTTGACGTTTCCAAACAATTTAGTTTTTAAATTTACTCACAAACTCACACACACATTTTCATTTTCAATCTCAAGCAACAACAATTTCGAACAATTTCATTTTTTTATTTTCACTTTTATATGATTTTAAAATGTTGGCAAACTTCAAAAAAAAATCATGGCCGACAAATTGAGAGAACGGTTCTACCTTGCTATATTTTTATCATGGTTTAAACAACGATATCGCCATTATGCTAATTGTTTCTTAAAAATACTTGGCATCCGCATCAGCGGATGTTAGTTGCTAGATATTCGCATCCGCATTCGCATCCGCGGATGTCTAAAATTCCACATTCACAACATCCCTACCACATACGTACACACATAAACGTATTTGATCTAAAAAGCGATCACTGATTGAACTTGCTAAATATATACATATATGTATGTACATATGTACACATTTATAAACGAAAGACAAAGCATCGCTGTGCAGTATGTGGTTGGCACAAAAATTAGACATGTATGTTTGTAAATATGAACATACATACATATGGGTGTTTCCATACAGCCGTACGCGACATTCGTACGCTTATAGAGTAACGTAAATCTATCAAAAATAGAAGTTACCGAAAAAAAGGATTACGGTTATGTTGCAACCAAAGGGTACTATGTTTGAGAAAAAAATAAGCAGCCTCGAAACTTTGGTGTGGAAAATATCCGTTCAAAACCAGGTGATAACGTACGCGACAAAAAAAGAAGTGGTTTTAAGGCACATATACATATATGCGAAAGGCTGCGAATCATGAGAGTTTTTCTTTTCTTTAAAAATTCCTAAACTAAGCTAAATAATGTACCTTTACAATCCTTCCATTTTTTGATAGAAATTATCTCTGGTTAGTTTGTATTAAAAAAAAATATAATAACGTACGCGACATAACGTACGCGACATATTTTTCCTCCATACAATATTTTTACTAGTAACACATACTAAATTAAATTTTTTCAGTTCTTCTCTCCACCGTTTCGCGTTTTGAAAACCTTTTTCCGCCATATGAATACGAAATTTAAAGTTATAAAGCCGTTTGAATTCATTTGCTTACATTTTCGGCTTACATTTTCATGGAAACACGCATATATGCGAAGGTCTGCGAATCATGGGAGTTTTTCTTTTCTTTAAATATTCCTAAACTAAGCTAAATAATGTACCTTACAGTCCTTTCATATTTTAAGAGAAATTATCTCTGGCTTGTTTTATATTAAAAAAAAACAATAACGTACGCGACATAACGTACGCGACAATTTTTCTCGTAAGTAATAAAATGTATTTATTGGGAACTCTTCCCGCCACGGTTTCATTGTTTTACAACTATTCTAAATAATGTAAATGGAAAATTTGCAATTAACATTGGTTTTGATGTATTTGATTGAAATTTTCGTACTTACAATAACGGGTGCGACAAACTTTAAAGGGTAATAAAATTTGTTTTACTTCGGTTGGAAAGAAAATTTTACTGTATATCTTTAACTGGAAGAATTCTCGCTTAAGAATTGTAATCTGCATTACCTGCGACTGCCAATATACAAATGACATAGACAAACAATGTTTTTGCATAACGTACGCGACATTAGAATACTATCAGAAGCAAATCAAAAAATTACCGTTAACCGAGCTCTAACTTCACCTTTTTCTCATTTTCATAGTTAGTTGTTATTGCAAATTTGATTTTAAGATGTAATTGTAATGTTTCAAATCTCTTAATTTAGTTAATAGGAAAGAGAAAATAGTTCATTTCATTAGAGAAAACTCAGTCGAAGAGACTCTCAGTTTTACTCTTCAATTTTTGAGTTTTAAAATTGTAATAAGCTGAAATACTTCTATAATATAAAAATTCGAGTATTTTACTCTTATTAATTCGTCTTCAAAACCCTTTTCAGTTGTTTTTATTTTTTCAGTCCTGGTTGACATTTTCATGGAAACACCCATATGTATTTAGGTATGTACTTGGGTAATTTCGAAACAAAGCGTACATGGCAAGTATTATTTATATATATTTTTAAGATTGGTCAATTTATCCTCTCAAACCGTTTATCGACGGGAAAATTTATGCATAATACGAAATTGCTTTCAGTCTGTTCAAAGATAACTTTTGCATTTTCTTATTTTTCTTATTTTTGAATTTTTGTAAAATATTTTCCAGAATGTTACTTTTATTAAAAGTAAGTAAAAGGATTAAATAAGTTTAGAAACTAGTATAAACGAGTAAAGAAGTATAAGTTCGGGCGAAACTGAACTTTATATACCCGGCGCAGGTATCAAATATCGTCGTTTCAACTTTCTCTGAACTACCTTTGCATGATAAGTATGTGTGTTTACCCGATTTCAAACGTTTTCGATAATATGCAGAGTTCGACTTAATGGTATAATTGAACTTAGTTAGGTACAAATCGATAAAGTGGTTACCGTGGTACACCTTTGTAGTTATAAAGTGGGCGGTGCTACGCCCAATTCCTAAAAGTCTAAAGCAGCTATTTATTGTTAGGAGATTGTTGTAACTATTAACTTGGAGTAAATTAGCGTTCTCAGTTATTGAAATATCGGAGTTTTCGTATTTCTAAAATTTACCGTTATGCGGGAAGCGGGTATAATTTTAGTACGATTTGAATAATTATCAACAAATTGCTTTTCCGTACCAAGGTTATTAAGTGCACCAAGTTTTGTAGAAATTGATAAATCGGTTACCGAGATACACATTTGTGGTCATATATGGGCGGTGCCACGCCCATTTTCCAAAAATTTTAAATATTCTAATTGTTTGATAAGTGGTTATTGTAGTCATCGATTTTAAGTGAATTAGCTCAAGTAGTCACCGATGTATCGCAGTTTTCGTGTTTCTGTAAATTACCGTTATATGGCATGTGGGCGTGGTTATTGCCGCTACTGAGATACGGTATTTCATCATAAGTGGGCGGGGTCACGCCATTTTTCAAAAATTTCATAATAGTATTGTTTTTTGCCACAATTCTACTCCACGTACTAACTTTCAGCAATCTGCATCTAATATTTACTGAAATATCGCAGTTTTTGCATTTTTCAAAAATACCGTTATATGGGAAGTGGGCGTGGTTACAGTCCGATTTCATTTTCCATTTTCAATAACAACCTACCTTGGATAGAGGGCAACCTACATACGTACCAAATTTCATTGAGATATCTCAATGGTTGCTCGAGTTATAGTGTACACGGAAAGACGGACGGACTGACAGACAGGCATGGCAACCGTTATGCGAACAAAGTTAATATACCGTTGTGCACAAGTGCGCTCGGGTATAAAAAGTATACTAACCGATAAGCATTGTACGGATTTTTTACATTAAATGCATGTTTTTTAAACATTTGCAAATCACTTTGAATCCCATTTATTAACCGACTTCCATAAAAGGAGGAGGTTATCAGTTCGTCGGAATTTTTTTTTTTTTTTTTTTTTTTTTGTATGTATGTTACCGCATAACTTTGCACCACGTCAACCGATTTCAATAATTTTGCAACGAAAAGGTAGTGTATCAGAGGTGGTCCCATACTAATTTGGTTTAGATCCGATCATTGGATCATGAAATAGATATATATATATTTTTTTTTAAGTCGGTTTTTTTTTGCTAAAAATTACTTGTTACATAAGCTAATGTTGAAGCTTTTTGCACCTTCTTCATGACATTTTTCATGGTTTTTCTTGATAGCCAGGTTTTTTGTCAGGCAATATTATAATAGAAAGCCACGCTTATGTTGGTAAAATTTTGAGGCGAAAATATAATAAAACAATAAAGGTTAAGGTGGTCATTTACAAACAGTTACGCATTTTTTCATTGTTTCTTTGCCTAAACTTTTTTCATGTGGATTATCGAATAACCTGAGCGGGGCAGATATTTTTATATGAAGTAGGTGAAATACGTATATCAAAAAAATACCGTTCGCAAACGAAAACAAAACGGCTTACAATAATAAAAAAAAGCTTTGTTAGCGGCTTATTATTTGGATCGTATAATGCTGTTTATGATTTTTCGATTTTACCACCATAAATAAATTTAAAAAGCACAAAAAATAGCACTTCGTTTGGAAATGACCCACTTACATGTCAACTGCTTTTCCCCTGCCGAATGAACTGTGCAACTGTGCTTCGATTTTGCAGTTCTCAAGCTTAATTCTATACATATAATAAAATTGTAAAAGACCGATGTCTGTACATTATAGATATTAAAGAAATATTAATATGGGAGGTCTTTATTAGAGCAACAGGAGCCAAATCAACAGTTATTTGAAATTTTGTCTGTCTGGTCTGTCAGTCGAAAACTAATGCACGAAATTGAATGCACTTCTCACCCCTGCATTGCTAGAGGTCCAGTTTAAAATATTGATAACAATATTAGAGCGGCCATTTTTGTAATTTTTTTGCTAATTGATAAGATAAAGTAAATTTTGAAGTATGGCTGTCAAAAGAAAAAGGTTAAAGAAAGCCTACTGCCATACCTACACAAAGTGCAATACCTAAACAAAAGCGGCAAAACTACTTCAAATGAAGAAATAACACCAACAATAAGCATGGGTTTGTTTGTGTGAGCTACGAAAATGACAGTTTCGCTGTGTTCTGCAGCCAACTTCACTTCCTAAAGCCCTGTCAAAATCGGATTTTCTAACCGCTAAGCGTTGACGCCGCATTATTTCGGTATGCTTCATACAAATTGTATAGGCATGAGATCTTTTTGACAGCCAGACAATGCGGACGCTTTTGTCTAGGGATGGCTGTTACAGGCGAAAATATTTTTTGAAAGGTTGCACCTGTTTGAGAATTTTTATTTAAATTAGTTATTAAATACTAGCAAAAACCCGGCGTGCTTCGCTGCGCCTTAAAAGTATTTTTGTTTTGTTACTCTCTCTCACAACATTTGAAAATATTAGTTGATATTAGTAAATACTGCAGTACATATTTGTATAGAAAGGAAATTTTTTCCAATTTAGACAAATAAACGGTATTTGAATATTGAATTAACACACGTTTGAGGAAAGGGTGCGATAGTAGACTCCAGTTATAAGATTATAAATTAGAAAAAGAGAAAGTCCGCACTTTAACTAACACCCACACTCAAAAAAGTAAACAATCATAGATCGAATATATATATATTTTTTAATCTTACTTCATAAAGCTCTTTAAATATATTTTATAAATGAGGCCATAAGAGTTTTTGGAGAGAGTTACCACACAAAAATACATTTAAGGCGCAGTGAAGCACGGCGGGTAATTGCTAGTATAAAATAATTTTCAATTTTTTAAAATCCCCAACAGTTGCATGGAATCATCAAATGCCCTTGCAATTGTGGAGTGATTTGTCCGTTCTAGACAAACGGCGTTTAATAAAAAGTGCAATTGAATATGCTTTTTTGACAAAATATGCCTATATATGCATTTAAGGCAAAATATGTAAGAATATGCACTAACAAATCGATCTTAATCTTAATCGATCATCTTGACAAAAAAATCTTGACTAGCAACATTTGTTAATCTTTAAGTCACTATGACTTACCAAAAAAAATAAGTACATAAATGCATAGATATTCGGGCCCTATTTATCACCATTGAAATGGAAACAAATTTTGGCAGCTGCTGTTGCTGCGCAGCCGGGTTAAGTACTAAAATTTAGGCTAGGCAATTTTTAGCGACAGGGAGGACAAAAATCAACTTTTGGAGATCAACAAAAATTCGGTTAAAACTTCCGAGGACAAGATAGTCAGAATTGAAAATAACGTTTCAAAAATTTTGGAGGTACAAAACACCATACTACAATCACAGGAAAAAATCGAGCAAACACAGCACAAAATACTAGCCATTCTGGGAAAACTTACTAAAGACGACATGCCTCTTGACGAAATATTCCCGATAACTAATATTGAGTCTTTAATTGATGCTGAAAATAAAATTAAAAATGATCCGGCCAAATATGTTAGTATTATTAAATATATTGATATAATCCATTTTTAAACCCGAGCGCACTTGTGCACAAGGGTATATTAATTTTGTTCACATAACGGTTGTTTGTAACAGCCAAACCGAATCGAGATAGATATAGACAAATGTATACATAAATGCTCAGAATGAATAGAGAACTCGATTAAGCCATGTCTGTCTGTCCGTCCGTCCGTGTACACGATAGCTCGAGCAAAAATTGAGATATCTCAACGAAATTTGGTATGTAGGTTTCCGCTAATCCAAGGTAGGTTGGTATTGAAAATGGGCGAAATCGGACTGTAACCACGCCCACTTCCCATATACCGGTAATTTCAAGAAATACGAAAACTGCGATATTTTAGTAACTACTGAAGATAATTCACTCAAAATTGATATTTACAATTTCATTTTCAGGCGAAAAATAAGAATATTATAAATTTTTGGAAAATGGGCGTAGCCACGCCCACTTATGGTTACATGTGTATATCTTGGTAACCGCTCCACCAATTACTTCCAAACTTTGCACAGTTGTTGGCCTTGGTGCAGCATACAAAATGGCCGAAAATTTAAGAAATCGGACAATAACCACGCCCACATCCCATATAATGGTAATTTTCGGAAATACGAAAACTGCGATATTTTAGTAACTACTGAAGATAATTCACTCAAAATTGATATTTACAATAAATTTCAGACGAAAAAAAAGAATATTAAAAATTTTTGGGAAATGGGCGAAGCCACGCCCACTTATGGTTACATGTGTATATCTTGGTAACCGCTGCACCACTTTCTTCCAAACTTGGTACAGTTGTTGGCCTTGGTGCAGCAGACTAAATGGCCGAAAATTTAAAAAATCGGGCAATAACCACGCCCACATCCCATATAACGGTAATTTATAGAAATACAAAATCTTCGATAAATCAATAAATATTAAAGCTAATTTATTCAGAATTGATGCTTGCAACAATTCTTTACCAAGAAATACGCTTATGGTGAAATTTTGGAGAATGGGCGTGGCACCGCCCACTTATGATCACATATATGTATATCGGTAACCGTTCCACCAATTTGTACCAAACTCGGCATTTTTATTGTGCTTGCCACATAAAAGCAAAGCGTTGAAAATTATTGAAATCGGACTAAAATTACGGCCGCTTTTCATATAACGGTAAATTTCAGAAATGCTTGAAACTGCAATATTTCGAAATTTAAGGACGCTAATTTACTCAAAATTGATACACCCCGGCTTACCATCTAGCGGTAGCTTTCGGAATGGTGAAAACACATATATTTAATACTTGCGCCGGGTATTTAATGTTCGGCTCAACCCGAACTTAGACTTTCTTACTTGTTAATATATATTTTCGTAATTGATTTTTCATAACACAGATGAACATTATAAAAAGTATTATCAGGGACGATCTCGTTAAGAATTTTGATCCTATTATAGGAAAAGCGATTATTACTGAATTCAATTATGATGGGGTTTACGATAAGAAGGAATTTAAAAAATATACGGCTCTGAACGATGCTTTATAGAGGAAGTATAAATGATTTATTTTATTTATATAAAACAAGAATGTACTTATTAATTTTTCTTCATTTACAGATGCTTTAATTTCTGATGGCTTCAATGAACATTTGTATGTATGTGCAAATCATACGGAAAGCGTTCAAGACGCAGAAAAGACGCTTAGCTAGGGCTGCCAGACGTGCCGGTTTTCCCGGACATGTCCCGGTTTTAGACTATTTGTCCCGGTGTCCCGGTCGAACCTTAAAATGTCCCGGGTTTCATTTTAGTGTCCCGGTTTTTGATTTGATTGCACAAATTTGAATAAAAGTTCAAAAATCGCTACACTAAGAGAAAAACGCGTTGTAATGTTCAGAAAAATGTTTTGAATTCACTGAGGGAAATAACGCATAGTAAACATGAATATTCTCTTTTTAATATTTTTTATTGAGCTTTGTACCACGATTGTTTATTAGGAAAAATTGAAAAAGCAACAAAGTCTAAGCGGTAGAAGTTACAGCACTATTTCGGAGATCACCACATCTCCTCATCAGACTTCTTTTTTCTAGACTTCAGCAGGGCTAGGGATGCCAAAATATCAGGAAAATTGGGATCCCGGGATTTCGGGATATTTTGTAGGTAATCCCGGGATCCCGGGATTTATCCCGGTATTCAAACTGAGTCATAAATTTTATGAATATGAGTAAAAATTCAATATCTGAAAGCATTTAAACATACCATTAAATAAAACGATTTAAAATTTACGATAAACTGATTGTAAAACTCATATATCGCTAGCTTAGAGTGAAAAGTTGCTAACTTCACTTTTAATGAAAAATCATATTTTGATATAGGAGGCTAAATAAATTAAAATTGCTTCGTTTCGAAAAGGGTAAAGGTCCTTGTTTTATGTTTTCTCGTTTATATTCAATGAAAGGAAAATTTGCTAAGGCCAAAAAAAGCTCTGAAAATTCGATAAGGCCAAAAAAGTTCGAAATCTTTTAATAAATATCGAATCCCTCCGATTCGTATGGATTTTTGCTTTTCTTTAAACAGGCAAAATGTTGTATTCAAAGCTTTGCGAAATACTTGAAGAAAATGGAAATACGCTAGCGATATTTATTAAATCAGACAAATTTTAAAGTAAAACACTTTTTTAATTGTATTTAAAAAACCATGTGATTGAGGAACGTATACATCACAAATAATAATGTAAATACCAGGTACTTTTGAAAGTCTGGATTAATAAAAAGAACATAAAACAAAAATATACAAAACCAATTTCTCTAAACATGTTTATTCTACTCTATAAAGAAATGGCGAATGGAGAATTTTTCTCCATTTTTTTCGCAATTTACTAGAAATTTTGAGGGTGTACGAGACAAACGGATCTCAGAATCGGATTCAGCGGGTCGAAATACATGTTGGTAGTTGGGTCTGGTTAAAAACACAGACCCCTTTTTTCCGGTGTTGTTATTATTGCACTTAAAATGTTTTCGTAAGAGCAGCAAAGCATTCAAAGCGAATTCTTCTAAGCTTGACCTGCAGTTTTTACATGCAAAACCTACTGATGAAAAACATATTTCGGCATCAACACTTTTAGGCTGAACTGAGAAAAGGTAGACATAATCCATTTGAAGATAATGACCCCTATCTGCTCCATTAAAGCTTTTTGTTAATTGCAGTCAAAACGGCATTTTACAAAGATCATACTTCAAAATTCATAAACAAATTCTTACTATCAATTCCATATTTCAAAATTTTCGGGATCCCGGGATTAATACAAGCAAATCCCGGGATTTCCGGGACGTCAAAAACACCGGGATCCCGGGATTGGCATCCCTAGTAGGTGCTTATAGGAGGGTATATATAAAGTAGTTTGTAAAAATGGCTTGGCACATCCCATAGGCGTGGAATTTTTTATCAGCTATATCTTCGAAACCATAAGTCACACGAACTTGAATATCACATGTCATCAATGGTATGTGCTTTTACAAGGGTATATATAAACGAGTTTGCAAAAGGGGGCGTGGCACATCCCACAAGCGTGGAATTTTTTATCAGCTATATCTTCGGAAGCATAAGTCCCACGGACTTGAAATTTAGTATGCAGACGTATCAATGGTAGATGCTTATAGGAGGGTATATATAAAGGAGTTTGTAAACGGGGGCGTGGCACATCCCATAGGCGTGGAAGTTTTTATCAGCTATAACTTCGGAACCATAAGTCACACGAACTCGAAATTTGGTATGCAGACATTTCAATGGTAGGTGCTTATAGGAGGGTATATATAAACGAGTTTGTAAAAGAGTGCGTGGCTCCTCGCATACGCGTGGAATTTTT
>NW_023458555.1:71201256-71248136 GCF_013731165.1 Rhagoletis pomonella | reverse complement strand
AAGTGAAGGTTGGATCCACGACAGAATCGTCGGATGAAAAGTCAACCATTGGTTCTGACATTTTTTTATGTCGATAATTCGCCTCTTAGTTTAATATTTAAAGCACTTCACTTCCTCAATGTACAACGTGGTATCCAATTTTAGACAATTACCTTTGCAAAAAAGAGCTACCGAGGACTTGGTCATACCGAAACATGAATACCGTATACAATTTGTAGTTTTCCATACTGAATATAATATTTTTTTCATAACGCCTACTTGCAAGCAGCGTATGACTTTTTTCTCGAAAGGCCATTTTTGAATAAAAAATATTGCAATAAAATTGTATTGTAGTTTCCAATATATAAAAGTTTTTTTTTACATAATCCATACACTACACGGGATGTAGGGTGTATCAAATTAACAATATTTCACACACGTTCTCTGAAAATGTCACAACTCGAAATTTCCTACCGTCTAGAAACGAGAAATGCTTGTCTTGCTTATTTTTGTTTTTCACTTTCAGAGCACGAGTAACGTGACATTTATTGTGCTCTTATTTGCTTCAGTGTACTAATTAGAAAGATAGTATGATTTAAGCTTAGATTCTAAATTAAGGTTCACACTTTAACAATGAACAGCTTAAAAAGACTGCAAACGACTTTATATTGCAATCATTTTCTGATTGCAATAAAATGAAATGAAATGAAATTGGATTGGTAGCCTTGTTATCTTCCCATTCTTCTAAGTTTAAGGCCGAAATTGGTGCCGCTATATATCTCGAATATTCGTCAAGATCTTTTTTGTCTTTTCGCCCAAGCACGAGCCCTCGATGGTGCTTCCAAAAATCATAGGTAACTGCAATATCCTCATCTGACTCACTGCTGCTCAGAGCACTGAGAGCTTCAGCCTTAACGAGCTCCTTAATTTTTTTAACTGCTTTTGAATAGGCAACTGGGTCTCTGAAGTGAATACGTTTGAACCTAGGGTCCAAACCTGTAGCTATGGCAATGGTGCTATGAAACTCTACTTGACCGAATCGTTTTTCCAGCTCCGATAACAACAGCGACTTTACAGTAGAGAGAGTGGGCGTCTCGCATACAACTTTACGGACTTGACATATCAGGCACAGGGTTGCCGCGGACGAAAAAAAATATTTACCATGCACTTGAAAAAAATCTACCAAATCTGGGAAATATCTACAAATAACTTTTTTATAATTATTTTAATAAAAACTATAGTTTTGTTATTTTTTTATTTATTTAAATTAAAACTATAGTTTTTTTATTTTCTTTTTAGTTATTTCAATAAATATAAATATATAAAATTGTTTTTAAGAACTTTTTACTTAACTAGTTATACGATATTTGAATCATATTATTGGCATATTCTCAGTTTCCTTCAACCAAAAGCGGAAGTGATGAAACTATAGGCAACAATGAAACTTCATTATTTGAAAAACTTCAACTCGAGTTATTATAGACAATTACAGTGACTCAAAAAAGTGATTTTTTTAATATTCGCAATAAAATTTTTTTATTGCTTTAATCGAATCCATAAACAACATAGAAAAATTCCAAATATTTTCGTCTAAATTTCGAATTTTTTACTCTGAATTTTTATAACAATTTAAGGTGTGGAGTTTTAAAGCAAATACTTTTTGTGTATAGCCAACAATGTGGTGCTTAAAATTCCCTTGATTTTTTTTTTTTGCATTGATAAAAAATGGTGTTGGTTTATTTTTTTTTTGCCTGTCAATTTTTTCTTTATATTTAAATAATCATTTAAAATATTTAGGCAATCAAAAGCTCCTCGGGATTCCAGTAAAATTAGTTTTGAAAGGAGCGCGATATGTTCGCCTTATATTGATATAAGTATAGTATGCAAAGAAATTTATAATATATTTAAAGATAACTACGAAAAATAAATCGGGAACGGAAAGTGCATCAAAAATCTACCAAAATGAGAAAAAATTTACCTTTTACCAACCCAAATTTTTTCTACCAATTTTGGTAACAATTTACCAAAGTGGCGACCCTGATCAGGCAGTTAATGGTAGGAATTATTTTGGAAATTTAAATATATTTTTCAGCGGAACTTTCTCTAGTGGCACACTCAAAAGGCTTTAGAAGTAAGATTAGTTGCTTTATGCAGTCGATTTCGCTACCTGTCAACATGTTAGAGCCGTCAGGAGAAAAGATCAACATTTGTGAGCAAATTGGACCCAAATCTATAAACCTTTGTAGCATAAAGTATGTTAAGTTCCATCTCGTCTTCACATCTCAAATAAGTTTTTTCGTTGCGCCCTCAGCCGACCCTGCTTCTATATGAGATTTTCTGAAACAATCAGAATTCATTACGCTATTGTTTATCCACAAGACAATGGCTCCCACTTTATTTACTGCATCACTGAAACCGTCAAGTCTTAGCCCTACTTCCGCCACCAAATTCAGCGTATGTGCGAAACATGGTAAATGCTTATTTTTTCCCCGCAACCAAAATTGCAGCATTCACCATGTTTTGTCCATTGTCGGTGACAATGCCTCGAATTTTGTCTACTTGAATATTCCACTCATACAAAATTTGTTTCAGTGTGCCAGCTATATTTTCGCCAGTATGTCTTACCCGCAGCTCCCGAGTACCGAGCCTTTGTTTGAACTCCATCGATGAAGTGCATAGTTACACCCAAGTAGCCCTTCTCCGCCATTGTATCTGTCTATATGTCCATGGTTAAACTTAATTTATCAGCGTTTTTGACTTTCTCAATATAGTTCAGTTTAACGACATCGTACTTCGCATTGAGTTGCGCCTTAAAATACTTTCGTCTCGGAACTTTATACAAAGGCGCAATTGTTTTCATTAGCTTGAGAAAGCCTTCACCTGAAATAAAATGTACAAATATAAATTTATGTTATACCCATGTTTTATATAAGAAAGAGTTCATTCTTTAACAGAAACCACAGTATATACTTCAGGATTCTTATTTTTGTATTCATGTACCTAGCAATTTGCTGAGTGAACTAATTTTTCTTTTTAATGATTGCAGTTTAAACAAGTAAAAAGTCTAAGTTCGGGCGAAGCCGAACTTTAGATACCCGGCGCAAGTATTAAATATAGTTTTTTCGCCTTTCCGAAAACTACCGCTACATGGTAAGCAGGGGTGATTTTACCCCTATTTTAAACACCTTCGATAAACTTATATAGTTGTATGTGGGCGGTATCACGCCCATTTTCCGAAATTCCAGAACAATGTTTCTTTTTTTCAATGGATTGATGTTGGTATCAATTTTGTTTAAATCAGCGTCATTAAATTTCGAAATATCGAAGTTTAAAGTATTTCTGAAATTTACCGTTATATAAAAAGTGGGCGTAATTTTAGTCCGATTTCAATAATTTTCAGCCGATTTTGGTACAAATTGATCGAATGGTTACCGAGATACGCACATGTGGTCATAAGTCGGCGGTGCCACGCCCGTCTTCCAAAATTTGATTATAAACGTATTTTCTGCTAAAAAATTATTGCAAACGTGAATTTTGAATAAATTATCTTCAGTATTTACTGATTTATCGAAGATTTCGTATTTCTCTAAATTACCGTTATACGGGATGTGGACGTAGTTATTGTGCGATTTTAAAATATTTTTTTTGCCGTTTGGTATATTTTGTCAAGGCCAACAAGTGTGCCAAGCTTGGGAAAAATTAGTGGAGCGCTTCCCAAGATATACACATGTAATCATTTCCATTTTCCATAAATTTATAATATTCTTATTTTTCGCCTAAAACTCATTGCAAATATCAATTTTGAGTGAAAAAGCTTCAGTAGTTACTAAAATAACGCAGTTTTCGTATTTCAGAAAACTAGCGTTATATGGGAGGTAGGCGTGGTTATTATCCGATTTTGCCCATTACCATTCGTCCTACGCTGAAAAGAAGTACACATACCAAGTTTCGTTAAGATATCTCAATGTTTACTCGAGTTATCGTGTGCATAGACGGACGGACGGACGGACAGATAGTCACCGCTTAATCGTTTCCTTTTTTCATTCTGATCATTTATGTAGACGTTTGTCTATACCTATCTCGATTCGTTTTGCCTGTTACAAACAACCGTTATATGAACAAAGTTATAATACTCTTGTGCACAAGTGCGCTCGGGTATAAAAATGCAAGCTCCACTGCCGAACACAAGGAAATATTTAATTAATTAAAAAAAAAATGATTTCACTACCGCATTCACGATCCATAGCAAATTCCCCAGGATCGTCCTTCCATTTGCAACAGATGTGACCGTTTTGCTTACCTTCCTTAAAATGGCTTCATTTCCGTACAAATAAAGTAGAGGATAGCCACCGATATACTCGCGAACTTTTGACCTCCATCTAAAAAAATTATAAATTATTGAGTGAAAACATTGAATTTGCATAAAACCTACAAGTAATCATTATTTACCTGTGTGATGAAATTTGCTTAAAAGCGTTTGCAAGTGGCTTAAGCGATTGTGGTGGAGGCATATTCTTATTAGCAGGCACTCTAAAAAAATTAGGATATGAAAACCAAAAGTATAAAAAAACACATTTTAGTTCTCACAGATCTTCACTCGAGGCCAGTGATCGGACTTCTACCACATTGTGGTAGATCTGCTACTTTTTTGACCATCTACCACAGGGTCTGAAATCTACCACATATTCGCGTTTTTGAGTAGTTTTATTTTTGCTCGACATAAGTTTCTTAATTCTAAGAACAAAAACAGTCCAACACTAAACACTAACAACAGGCAGAATGGGAGGATAAAATAAACTGTAAAATAGTAAATTTTCTCAATAATCAATTTTTCGACAGGAAACGTGGTTTTATTGTGTTAAATTGCAAAATATATAATTTATAAAAGTAATTAATAGCGAAAATGTTAAGAAACGGCGATTTTTGTGAAAGTATTAGCAAATTTCAGTGCATCTAAAGTTTCTGAACCGTTGTTTACTTTTACTTGAGAATTGTCAAAATCGGCAAATCCCAAGTACCGGTTTCTGGAACGTGTCACATTTGTTCGCTACATCGTGATGGGCCCTGTCACACGGTCAGTATTTATTGACGTGATCCAAGTATCGCGATATTTATTGACGGTGTAGCATGCAGTATTGATGGATCGTAATCCATATCGCAAAATTTCTAAAAATTTTGAAATCTCTATCGCGGATCGCAATACCGTCAATAAATATTGAACGTGTAGCACGTTCAAACCGCGATCCATACATTTCGTCAGTACATCTTTTACTCTCATAATGCGAACATCGAAAACGTATTCGCTCTGCCTTCGCTCACGGTGCTTAAAACCTTTCAAAGGAAATTGAAACAAGTTTTAATTAACATTGGAAATTTTAAAATAATTGTGGAATGCATTATCTGTAAATTATACGTACAAAATAAAAATATTTTCTTGCGTCATAATAAGCGTTCAGCACAAAAACTATGCAAATACTGACACGATAAATGTTGAACATGTAGCATTCGTGCGCGATCCACCAATTCATCAATATGGATCGCGATCCAAATATCGTTAAAATTAGTGACCGTGTGGCACGGCCCAATGTGATAAAAAGAAAAGCTGGTAGCACTCCGCAAGGTTGCAGAAATCTTTCAAAATATGTTCGAAAAATATCTTGATATGAAAGGAATTTCTTTACACTGTCAAGGAAAAAAATTGACAAAACTCAACGCAATGTTTAGCAACTTCAATCTTGCAATCTTTATTATACTGTTTGCAATTTAGGTGAAACTTTGCAGAATTTTTTTAATTTTTGTACAAAGTTTGATCCAAAACCTGAGATCTACCACATTTTTTGAAATCTACCACATTTTTTTCAGATTCTACCACACACATTTTTTTAAGTCCGATCACTGCTCGAGGTGCTGGAATTCAAAGCAACTCCTACATTATGGCCCCTTGCATGTTTATGCAAGTTTGACGTGTTTCCACTAAATTTTATTATCATAAGACAATGCTTACAGATAGCATAATTTTTATTTTTTTATCAAAATGTTGCCAAATTTTTGAAATTCGCGGCATTGTTTTTTATTTTCTTTTATGCAAAAATATTATGCACTCACTTCACAACCATAAATCCAAACGACCGGCAAGAGTTGAATGAAAAAGGAAAGAAAGAATTTCACAACATGGCGCTAGTGTTTTCGAGTACTTTTTGCCTAAAATCCTGGAAAACTAGTCAGTTTTAGTACGGGAAAGCAGCTATTGCAGTTTTTTGCTTCCCTTTATCCTCACTTTCTAGCACTGTCATACAAAATACATGTTCATTTTCACTGCCAATGCTGCCAAGATGTCATGAGAACATGTTGCCAAAAGCTCCACAGCATGATTCGTGTATTATCTGAATACAATTTCTGAAAAATATGGTAAAGCAAATAAATGCTTTAACCGCGTACTCGATACCCATTTTAGTACTTGCATGAAGGATTCGAGTACAAAAAATACTCAGTACTTGAAGAAAGTATCGAGTATTTACTCGTACCGGAACAACACTAGTTAAGACTTATACTATAATACGCAAGAACGATAGAATACAAGATTGCGCATTCCCGCAGAATGACATTTGTGGCAACGGGTAAACAAAGAATATGGCGAAGAACAATGAGCTGACAGTTGTGAATTTGCAGCGAGAAAACGTGTTTTCTTCTCGATTCACCAATTTCTCAAGCCATCTTTGAATATAGCAAATTAAGCACTACGTTAACAAAAAATACACAACCACTCTTGAAATGTGTTCAAAAGAATAGGTCTTATTAATTAACTATTTAGAATTTTTGTGTTTGTATTGCAGGTGCCGAAAAAGTGATAATATCTTGTCGCAGCGCATGTTTTCCTGCAGAAAGTGGTCGATGCTTGCTTACCTCCGATTTTAATTTGTAATTTGTGGTATTTCAACGTTTTCAACTTAACATGTCGTGTTTAAAAGTGGTCCGTAAAGTGCTTCATGCATATTACGCTGGTGTCTAAATTGTATGGCTTCTCCTGCCGACAGGAGACACTTTCTGGCCAAGGCGTCGTCGCGGGGAAACAAAAAAAAAAACTGCATTTGGGGGCTTTAACCCTACGGCTGCTGCAATTCAACACATGACACGACATTTTTATAAAGTTTTTGCTACAAATAAAACTTTTTTACTTCAGAATGCACGAATTACTTTGATTTTTCACTTGAAAGTACACAATACGTTTGCAATACGTTTGCACTTGTTCCTAAACAAAAAGTTTGTTTACGTATTGCCATAAATGTCAAAGTCGGCAAAACCAAAGTAGCGGTTTCGGGAATGCGCCACCTTCAGTTCATTTCACCATGTATAATACGGATCCATTGTTTGGAGTCCCCGCTACCAAGTTCATTCAGAAAGGATTGAATAAATTCAAACCCAATTCTTGCTTTTTGCATTGCGCGATTTTAACTGGGATTCAGACTACAATCTCCACCTTAATTAATAACAGGCTTGATTAATAACTCGGCACCAAAAAACAAAAAAAAGGTCCGTACCTCATGCGGACTGCGATCCATTATTTTAAAAGCTTGGGAACG
Source organism: Rhagoletis pomonella (assembly GCF_013731165.1). Taxonomy (NCBI): domain Eukaryota; kingdom Metazoa; phylum Arthropoda; class Insecta; order Diptera; family Tephritidae; genus Rhagoletis; species Rhagoletis pomonella. The sequence goes on along the minus strand of NW_023458555.1, from coordinate 71,240,577 downwards.
CCTGGCTTAGATGCTAAAACCGTCGGGTATCGACGATTCTCGTAGCCTTGCGTACGAAGGGACTAATACCATGTTCTGACCGACATCGAAAACATGTTTTCGTTGCTAAAACTGGTTTTCGACCTAAAACATGTGTTTTCGGCCATGTAAAATCTGTCAAACGAAAACCAGTTTTCACTGAAAACTACTTGAAAACTCACGTTCCACTCATTCCAATCTGTGTCTTCACTAGTTTTTTTTCGATTATTTATCGAAGTGGAAGTCGTATTTTCTCATCTTTAATACGCTATTTCGTATTTATTGTTAATTGGCTGGCCAAACTAAAATAAGAATGACAGTAAGAGGTTGCTAATGAAAAGAAAATGTGGGAAAAGCATTTTGGTTTTGTTTCTGTGTAGCAACACTGCAATCAGAGGATGTAAGAAATGTCAACGAAAACACTAACAGCCGGTGTGAACAGCCTTCAGCCCACAATTCCAAAACTCGTTTTCAAAGTGTTTTCGTTGTCGGTCAAAACATGGTATAACTGTCAACAGTGGCGTGGGTGCCAAGCAGTGTTGCCACAACTATTTTTTTATTTTTTAACAAGGTCACCAGAAAAAGTGACCAAATTTATCGAAAATTTACCAAATCTATTTTATGTGCAGAATTGTGCATACATAAATATGTATATATGTATGTGCACATATCCAAATACAACGGGTCAGGTATAGTGTTGCCAGATTCCTTTTCCGGCCATACGGGACAAACGCATAATTTGTCCCAATTATACGGGATTTACATAAATTTTACGGGACAAATGAGAAATAAAGGATATGCTTTAAAATCCTAACTACGAACCATATATCAATCTATCTCAGAAAATGTTTCAACATCGTTCTATCCAAGAAAACTTTTCAAAAACGCTCTACTTCAGAATTTGATTTAAAAATACCCTAACTCAGAATTTGGTTGAATAACGCCCTATCTCAGCTGCCGATTCAAAAACGCCCTATCTAATCTTATTTTCAATGTATTTTCGTTTGAAATAGGGAGTTTTTGAGCCGAATTCTGAGATAGGGCGTTCTTCAACAAAATTTTGAGATAGAGTGTTTTTCAATAAAATTCTGAAGTAGGGCGTTCTTGAAAAGTTTTCTGAGATAGTGCGTTTTCGAACAGGCTGCCAAGATAGGTCGATCTTCCACTCAGCCATCGATATGTACTTACAAAGGTGATCCATTTCATTGAAGTAATGTTCAGATTAGTTATAAGCTTATGATAAATTTCGTTTATTTCATGACAACTCTTTTTAATTTAAACAAAAATATGTATGTACGTAGGCATGTAATTGACCAAGCCATAAAAACAAATTAAGAGATACAGTTGCGGTCAAAATAATAGCAGAAAAATTCAAAATGATGCTGTTGGCAACTTATCTTTAATTACTTATTGTAAATAATTTTCATTTAAAATATGGGTCAATCTATATCAGATACCACATAAATAAAAGTTTCAAAGCTTGTACAAAGTTCACAAAAACGTAATTAAATTTATAAAACTGTTCATCAAAATTTTTATTTTTTATTAGATTTCCTAGAAAAAGTTTGAGTATGCAGTTTAATATCCCATTCCATTTTAGTATGATAAAGTGCAAGTAAATTTTTTTCTGTGGAGGTGTTACGAATTTTGTTCCATATAACGCATGAACAAAACAGACTTATATGTGGAAATTCTTCAAAATCAACGGTAATTTTTAGCTATATTTCTCTTACAGAATTGCGTGCAATAGTGCTTGCTTATTACCTACTCACAATAGCCGCGTTAAAGCATGACCATATTGAGTAGAAGTTTATAGGTTGAAATGAATAATGAAATTGTTGAAAATTCGGGAAAAATCTTGTCCCGGGCGAACATTTCAAATTTAATGCAAACTGGGACGTCCCGGCGAATACGGGACATTTGGCAATGCTAGTCAGATATAGTATGATCAGATAAAATTAAGCTAAAATCCCACACCCAGCTTTTCAGTCAATCAGCGCTTGTCATCCTTCCAGTGCTCCTTTCAGCTATAACTTTTATCTCGCCGTGAGCGCTGAAATCCACAATACCAGAAATGCTTGGTGCGAATTTCAAACTTAAGTGTGGCCGAAGAAACAAATTTATCGAGGCGCATAATTTTCCGTAGAGGCGTAGTCATTTGGCGATCGAGATCATCCGACTTGGCACTGTTAGACTTTTTATTAGGCTACTCTGATGGCCGTATTTATATGAATAAACCGCAAACTTCGGAGCGGTTGAAAATCAACAAATCACCAAAATATTTCGGAAAAATATTAAGATTTAAGTGAGCTGGACCGATTTGAAAATACCTCCAAAAATGGAGTTTTTTATGAATAAAAATGTTTCTTAAAGATTTTTTTGGAAAAAATCCCCTCAAATGACAAAATGGTCTAAGCTTAAAATATTTGCATAAAAAAATTAAAAAAAATTTTTTAACGGAATCGTAATGATGAGATTTTTGATGCTGTTTTTTAACTTTTTTCAAAGATTGGTATAGGAAAAACTTGAATAACTCTTCCGATTTAGACTTGAGAGGTGTCATTGGAAAGGTATTTTCTCACCGTTTTTATTTCTTTGCTAATAAACTCATTCAAAGGATGGAAGAGAAAGGTAGGAAGAACGAACGTCATTCAAAGTTGAATTAAGATGTGTTGGTATTCGAAAAAACAGAATGGGACACGAATAACGTTTTTTGGCCAGAAATAAAAACAGTGTGAAAATACCATTCTACTGAGATCCCATATGTCTAAATCGGAACATTTTTGAAACAGTTATTCAAGTTTTTCGTAAACCAATCTTTGAAAGAAGTAAAAAAGCAGCATCAAAAATCTCATTCTTACGATTCTGTTGAAAAGATTTTCAATTATTTTTATGCAGATTTTTTAAGCTTAATCTAATTTGTCATCTGAGGGGACTTTTTTCAAAAAGTTCTTTAAGAAACTATTTTTATTCATAAAAACTTCATTTTTGGAGGTATTTGCAAATCGGTCCAGCTCGCTTAAATCTTAATATTTTTCCAAAATATTTTGGTGGACATCTTAAAATATATTAAATTTTGTAATCCCGGCGGAAAAACCGCAACTTTTTTTGGTGATGCAGTCTAATGTACATATATCAACAATCGAAAATATCTTAAAACAAGTAAAAAGTCTAAGTTCGGGCGAAACCGAACATAAATTACCCGGCCCACGTATTAAATATAGTTTTTTCACCTTTTCGAAAACTACCGTTGCGTGATAAGCAGGGACGGTTTCTTCGAAGTATGTTCAGTTAGACTTAATAAGATAAACTTATATAGTTATAGTTACGTCTTTTTAAGTGAAGGTTGTGAGTATAAATTGTAAGTAAATTATCGAGTTTCGTTAAGATATCTCAATTTTTATTCGAGTTATCGTGCGCACAGACTGACGGACGGACGGACATTCATGGCTTAATCGATTCATTCTGAGCATTTATGCATTTGTCTATATCTATCTCGATTCGTTTTGGGTGTTACAAACAACCGTTATGAGAACAAAGTTATAATTAAGGATTACAGAGGATACGTCGATGTATTTTAAAAATCGATACATCGTTCATAAAATGCGATGCAAATATCGATGTTTGGAAAACCACAAAACATCGCAACATCGATGTTCTTCGTTGATCACTGGTAAAATAACTGGCATATCGCGCCATTTTGAAAATAAACCCTGTGTGAATCGACCTTTGGCAGCATCATAAAACTTTGAGAAAGAAAAATTTAAATAACAACCGAACTTGTCAGATGTTGTCTGAATTACAAATGTACTTATCTTCACCTGTTACACTGTCTAAAAGTGATGCCATTGAAAAATGGCAAGATTTGAAACACCTCTTTCCAAATTTATACGGACATGAAAACCAACCACATCCCTCACTGACGATTATGCATTTTGCAAAGATCTCTATCGAAAGTCCACAATTCTCAGATATGACCGTCTTTACGTAGTAAAACTTCCGTTTTAAACTACTTTCCCGGACACGATTGCACTCGGACACTCCAAGCCTGCAGCACAAGAACAATATCTCAGTATCGAGCAATCGAATGAAAAGAAACCGGAACTACAACAAACATACACGAATACGTGAATGCAAATATTTTTCATTCTACCTACCCCAAAACGCAGTAATAAAGCCTGATAATAAAACTACGAAGGTGGCATCCTCCACACAGGCCCAATACTCCAAAATGATCTCATGCTCGTTCTACTCAAATGGCGTTTGTACATATACGTTTTCAACGGCGACATAGAGAAAATGTACCACCAGGGGCCTATTTCATAAAACGACAGTGATAATTTTGTAACGACATGCATTTTTCATGTTGTCAGTGACAATTCGACTGTTTGGTGGTTCTTTTGTTTCATAAAAACAATTGTAACCACCTCTTAAATTCCATAAAAAATTCTATTGAAAAAGTGACAAATTGTCATTGTTGGATTTCAAAAATACCCCCCTTTTTTCTAGCACCCCTATAGTTTTTATATAATTTGTTGTTAAAGTTTTCGTATAAACGATGAAGCAAAATAACATCAAACTTTGAATTTTCACTTAGTAGAATTCTCGTTTCTGTGTTGCCGAAAAAGAGGGGCTGAAACCCTTTTGCACAGAACTCCTTTCGCGTAGGCGGCCTTCGGCCGCGCTCAGGGAATATAGCCAATAACAGGTCTATTCTGCGCTGGTAATAAAAAGTTTGTAACCGGTAAATAAAGTTCCTGTCAATTTTTAAACTCTTTTCGCATTCTGTGTACTCTTGTAACCGGTAATTTTTGTTACCATCTCATAAGCTGGTAACAAAGTATTGCCCCGTGAAATATGCAATGCCGGAGTTTGCACAATTCTTCATAGCTGAATTGCTGAATATTTTAACTGCATTACCAACGTACCTAGAATCGCGGTGACAAGAACTGGTAACATTTTTTGGTAATAAAATTTTCCGGTTACAAAATCATCGGTAACGTGCAGAATAGACCTGTAAGTAGAATTCTCCTTTCTGTGCTGTCGAAGAAGGGTGCTGAACACCTTTTGCAAGGAACACCTTTCTCCGTAGGCGGCCTTCGGCCGCACTTAGGAATTATAACCCTCACTACGTAGAATTCTTCTTTCTGTGTTGCCAAAGAAGAAGGGCTGAACACCTTTTGCAGAGAACACATTTCCGCGTAGGCGGCCTTCGGCCGCACTTAGGGATTATAACCCTCACTAAGTAGAATTCTCCTTTCTGTGTTGCCTTCTTTGTATGTATCATTCTTCAACTCATCTCTAACCCACGCGCAGATACGTAAAAAGTGATAGAGATACGAATTTTTAATTATCAAGTGAAAAACTAAAGCTATATAAAGGGGAAAACTACCAACGAAAAGTAAATAATCTTCAAAGTATCCACAAATATTCTTGAAAGAAAATAACACGCGAAGTGAATCAAGTGGCAAAATTACTTTCGGACTGTATACTGTGAAGTGAATTATTGTAATACGATATTGATTAACGACATAATACAAAAGGAGTAATAAAATTAAAATTTAATATTTAAATTCATCTATAGATGTCGTTTCAATCAAAAAGCTATAAGGTATTTTACTATTTCAATTTCAGCATTTGAATGATATGTTTGAGACCAATTGGAGAATTACATTGGAGTTCAAGTTGAGAACTAGCATTTTCTCAACTTGAGAAACCGTCCTTTTTTCGTACAAAGAAAAATGCCCTTTTTGTAGAGAACGCTATGATCCTCCACTTGAGGTACTGTTGAGAAACAACATTGGAGATTTGAGAAAACCTTAGTTCTCAACTTAACCTCAAGTTGAGCTCAAACCTAAATGTTTATTGGGTATGTGTTATTGTAAATATGGGTGCAATTTAATGTAATTTACAAGTTAATAAAAGGTGGATTAAAGTGATTTATATACAAGATAAAATAAAGTAAAAGTGTGTAAACTATTAGTTAGATTGTTATGTGCATTAATATATATGAAAGTATGTGACCAATGCACTTTTTGATAAGGAACTCAAGTGGAACGACTTAAGAAATTTTATCAACAAATAACTTATCAACAATTACATTGTTTATACTTTTTAGTTATATATGGTTTAGAGGAAGCTTCCTTAACATCCTGACCAAGTTTCATTTGTTAATTCCACCTGGTTTTCTTAAAACAAAAGGTGCGGCTGAATACTAAAGCCCTCCCGTAATAATTGCATTTGCATTATTTCAGTTTTAAGAAATATTCAAATTATTGAAAAGTAATGAATTGCGCGCAATTAAAATATAAATAAATTTACAAAACTCCCCTGTGAAAGCTTTCCAACGGAGCTGTTTGGGTTTGTCGCCATTGTCGCGACAATTTTGTCAGAGTGACAATTGTCAGCATAATTGTCGACAATATTCCATATTATCACTGTCGTTTTCCAAAAGAAATTCACAGTTGCATAAATTTCGCCAATTATGTCAGTGAAATTTGATAGAAAAACTGACAATTGTCGCACCTTTCACTTTTATAAAATAGGCCCCAGATATACATTCACCCAGATGACCAAGAATTCTAAAGGATACTTTTCCGCAGAACCCCTCAAAGTCCGGTACAAGATTTTAAATTAGAAACTGTTACCTTTGGTGTAAATTGCGCGCCATATCTCGCGATAAGAACACTTAACCAACTAGCTAAAGACTCAAGTGGCAAATACGCAAAATCCTCAGAAATATGTACTGTTAAATGAAATATACGTCGACGATACACTTTCTGGTGGTCATGACCTCGACTCAGCACTCATTTTTCAATGACCCAGGTAACTGATGCGTTAAAATCAGCATAAAAAAATGACTGCAAACCACAAAGATCTACTCAAATATATACCCAAACCAGATCTCTTAGAAACCAACTTTCTCCACTTCCATGATTCCAGTTCCAACAAAAACTCTCGGAGTAATATGGAATGCACTCAACGATGAATTCTCATACTCTATCGACCCCCTGCCAGACTCCAAAACAGCCACTAAAAGGCAGATTTTGTCCCCCGTGACGAAACTTTTCGACCCCGCAGGGTCCACTGCAAAGTGTGCACCATACACAAGCAAAAAATGCGATCGCAGACAATGGCGGTCTTTCCTCCAGAACAAGCAACCTTCTCGCTACGATTTCACACCACGGGAATAGACTTCACAGACCCATTTCTGGTGAAAACTTCTTTACTGCGTCGCGCCTCACATACAAAAGCATTTGTATGTCTTTGTCAGCTTCTCCACTAAAGCCATACATCTCGCACTCCGTTCAGACCTGACAGATTCGTTGCTCGGCGAGGTCGGACAACGGGAAAACTTTCGTAGACGCTCAGAGGTCAACCCACCGATAACTTTCCAGGAACTATAACACGCAACATTTCAAAATTACCCTTTTTCGGTTCCGTTGGAATCGAGTTTCGATTCCGCTAGAACCGATGCTCTGGTTTCAGTTTTTCGGTTGGGTGCATAACTACTTAGCAATAACGCGGCTGAAAAACAACAAAGCTGCTGGAGTTGACAGCCTGACGAATTTCGCCGACCTAAACGGGGTTATATCGCCGAAACAACAGCCCTTGGTCGGGTAAAACCCGAGTAATTCCGGTACGTAGAACCGGCTGTCGGGGGAATCGCCAAATGACTCTCGGCACCTCTTCACATGCCATGAGAACCCCACTCAGCTGACGCCCTGTGCTTATGGACAGACCCTGTGGAAGTCGCCCACTGCCTGGGCCTCCCCTTAGCTGAAACACACAACAAAGTTGACGGATGAACCGACCCAAGCAGGGCTTGATAACCGCTACAACAACAACAACAGCTGACAACCTGCCAGTTGAGCTATTTAAGTATGGTGGCGAAGAGTTGATAAGGTGCATGCATTAACTCTTATGCAGAATATGGTCAGATGAATGCATGCCCGACGTCTGGAATTTAAGGGTGCTCTGCCCAATCCCCAACTATAAGGTCTTATCGAATGTATTGTGCGAAAGACTTAAGCCTACCGTCAAAGAAGTGATTTTACCTTATCAGTGTGGCTTTAGACCTGATCCACAATAGACCTGGTATTCACAATACCCCAAATATTGGAAAAGATCAGCGAGAAAAGGAGCCAAAATGATAGGGCTGTGTAAAATGACGTTGAGCAATACCACCAGCTCCGTCAGAATTGGGAAAAATCTCTCCGAGCAGTTCGCCACAAAAAGGGCGACTCCCTCTCATGTGACTTCTTTAATCTGATGTTGGAGAAGATAATAAGAGCTGCAGAACTGAATTGCTGGCTTATGCCGATGACATCGACATGAACAAACATAACAAAACCCGCGAATGCTGCTCTGCAGATCTGAATTGCTGGCTTATGCCGATGACATTGACATCAACAAACATAACAGAACCCGCGAAGGCTGCTCTGCCTTTTCCAAGTTGGATAAAGAAGCAAAGTGAAGGTCTGGTGGTAAACGAAGACAAGACGAAGTATCTCCCGTCATCAAACAAAGCAAAGTGAAGGTCTGGTGGTAAACGAAGACAAGACGAAGTATCTCCCGTCATCAAACAAACAGTCAGCTCATTCCCGCCTTGGCACCCACGTCGCTGTTGACAGTTATAATTTCCAGAAAGTAGAGAATTTCGTTTACTTGGGAACCAGCATTAACACCGATAATAATGTCAGCATGCAAATACAACGCAGAATCACTCTTGCCAACAAGTGCTACTTTGGACTGTGTAGGCAATTCAGGAGTAAAGTCCTCTCTCGACGTACGAAACTCATACTCTATGTCACTCATCATGCCCGTTCTGGTACATAGCGCAGAAACATGGACAATGACAGCAACCGATGAGGCGGCGGATTTAAGGGCCTTTACGCGTTGGCGACAGCGAGTACCGCAGACGATGGAACGATGAGCTGTATGAGTTTTACAACGACATGGACATAGTGCAGTGAATTAAAACACAGCGGCTCCGCTGGCTTGGCCATGTCGTTCGAATGGACACCGACGCTGCAGCTCTGAAAGCATTCAACTCGGAACCCGCTGGTGGTAGCAGAGGAAGAGGGAGGCCCCCACTGATATGGAAAGACCAGGTGGAGAAGGACTTGGCTTCACTTGGCATTTCCAATTGGCGTCAGTTGACACAGAAGAGAAACGACTGGCGTGCTTTGTAGAACTCGGCCAAAATCGCTTAGGCAGTTTCTGTGCCAAATAAGAAAAGAAGCATCACTACTTACCTGGTATTTCTACTTCATTCTTTTTTGTAACACCATGGAACAGAACAAATGATTGCGCATTTTTGGATTTTCCACTCATTTTAGAAAGGTTTTTTGATTACGTTCTTTATTTGGATTGCTGGCTAGTGATCAAAACGTATTTAACCAAGGCATTGTAGAAGTGATTTCGACATTTCTCTCTTTTGAACTGCGACTGAAATGTGCTATACTATTCATAATTTTAATTTTTTTTAATTAAAATTTTCAATTGCGAACTGTGAGTGATTTCTAATACATAATAAAATGAAAAGGAATTACGGGCGGTACGTTGTGTTTGCTAAGAGCCAGGACCACAAACCTGTGCGTTATTTTAAACCTCCGAATTGTCAAGTGAAGCAACAACGGTCGGCAAATTGCTGCGATATTTCATTAGGATACTCATCACGTATGCGCGTGACTTTATTTATTGCCCACCGCGACCAAGACGTGCCGCCTCCTAATCCAGGGTGTGACGCGACACCGTGCTCATTGGACGGTTTGCAGCCAGGAGGGTAAACCGGCTGTATTTTAACGGCGCCTTCTCGACACCGGGCTTCCTCGAGGAGTAACGGTGGCCTTACCGCGAAAAGGGGCGCTGGCGCGGCGAACGTTCGAGATCCCCATCAAGTATATAGACTGCTACGCTTGGCAAGTCAGGCACGCGGTCGTAAGACAAAGATGAAGACAACAAACAAACAAACAAACAACGCAAAACAACAACAACAAACAAGCAAGCAACAATAAAGACGAACCCAAACAAACAGGTACAAGGCAAGGGACTCCCCGAGCAGCGTTATCTTCCACGAAAGGACGTTGAGGGACTCTGATGACGACAAGAGGTACAGAGGTAGACACCACAGCGGATCGTCATGCGAGCGCTACAGGTCTCCAAGCCAGTCCGGCCCGACAACATCGCGCGAATCCATGCGGCGTGACAGAGACCACCATATGGATAGGCGAGGGAACCCGCCTACAGTTTCGGGTCGAGGGCAACCTGGCGCCCTAGATGACCGTAGGCGATTGGGCCTCAGCGGTTCCCAAACGAGGAACTATATCAGGTACCTAGAGCAAGTTAAACCTCCCGAGGTAGCCAGGAGCCTGGCTCTCGCCAGATCACCGCAGCAGGAGTCGAGCAGAAGCGGCAATGAGCGCGAGGGCAAACCGACCGCACCCGCAAATGAGCGGAAGAGCGGGCAGCACCAGCAGCAGGGTGCAGAGGCATCCGGCAGTCAGACCGCACCCGCTGAAAAGCGGAAGAGCGGGCATTACAACGAGAAGGCTGAACTCAAGCCAGCTAGAAAGCGGAGCGTTGAGCAACCCCGTGATACGGGCAGAAGGTTTGACAGGCGCGCTGACGAGACCGCACCCGCTGAAAAGCGGAAGAGCGGGCATTGCAGTCGGGATGAGAAGCACGGAGACCACGGAGAGGAAAAGGGTAAGTGGTTCCGGTGAGACCGCATCCGCTGCAAAGCAGAAGAGCGGGCAATGAACCCCCCAGAACTTGGCTTCAAAGAAGCAGCGTGAGTTTCCACCCCCTTTCGGCATCGGGACCCGGGGGTAGTCACTGGGGCCCAACGTCTGCACGGGGCGGCGATGGGCAGACGCAAACAGCTACTCTTACATGCTAAGGAGCATCAGGGTGGCGAGGCTGCCTAGAAACTATCCCGCGGAGGCGCTGAGTCCGAATGAGTTGACTACCCTGCAGGACGCCATAATGGACGAGGTGTTCACCTGCTGGCCTTCTGCGGAGTTAATTTCCGTCCAGGTATGCTCCTTGTGGACTGCAAGGATGAGGGTACGGCAAAATGGCTGGAAGAGTTTGCACAAAAACTAGAGAGCTGGAGGGTAGTTGCACTATGCGTCAAACGGGGTGATGAAATACCACCCACGCATAATATGACTATTTTCCTGCCGAGAAGTGCCGACAGACGGCAGATTATGTGATGGGGCTGCTAAGGGCGCAAAACGAAGGTCTTAACACACCAGCGTGGCGCGTCATCTCGTGCAGCATTAAGGATGCGGGCTGAGTATAAGCTGAACCTTAGGTTCAGCTATGTTACAATGAGGCCCTGGCGACAAAAGGCAGCGGAAGAAGAGAAGGTAGCTGACGAGGGAAATATGCAGGTGGACGAAGTCCTCCCCCCGTGTCAACAGCTACAGCGGTAGAGGATGCACAGGTTTGCCAGCCCGCAACATCAGCCCAAACGTCTAACCAGCTAGGCACCAACCAGTTAGTATCAGCGGCTCTTGCACAGGGGCAGGTCCCCTCAACGCAGGAGCTAATGGAGGGACCAGACCTGAGAAGGCTTGAGCTCGACGGGAAAAGCGAGAGCGACTTAAAGCTCTCGGACCTCGACGAGCGATGAGGTAACCACCGCCCCTGAGAGTTGCCCAGATCTACCTGCACCATGCAATTGCAGCCTCGGTCGTGATTTCTAGCAGGTTTTCTACGGACGATATTTGCATTATACTCATTCAGGAGCCGTGGACTTACAGAGGCCAGGTAAGGGGCCTCAAAGGAGCAAATAACAAGGTAATATGGGACCTCGCCGCAGAGAAGCCCAGAGCATGCGTAGTGCTTAGAAACGATATTGATTATTTCTGCATTCGAGTTTTTAACGCAAGATTTGGTAGCAGTGCAGGTGACACTTCGAGTGGATGGAAGGCCCGTGGAATTAGTCTTCGCTGCTGCATATTTCCCCGGGGACAGCAACACCATACCCCCGGCAGAGGTACAACAACTGGGGGCGCCTTGCCGGAATACCCGACTTCCTCTTATCCTCGGATCCGACGCAAATGCGCGCCACGTGGAGTGGGGGTGCACCGACACTAATAAAAGGGGTGAGTCATTATTAGAGTACCTACTAAGCGAAGATATGTGTATAAACAATGTTGGACATTGTCCGACGTTTGTAACCAGAGTAAGACAAGAGGTCCTTGACCTCACTCTGAGCAACAGCTTGGGTAATGATCTGATAACGCAATGGAGTGTCCACGGAGCCTTCGTTGTCTGATTATAGAATTATCCAATTCGTGCTCGGAGCGGAGGTCACGGTAAGTCGTCCTTTGAGGAACCCCAGGAATGCACACTGGGAAAAATATAGGAAACTATTAGATTTTAACCTACCCGGTATAGAGAGGCAACAAAGAAGAGATGGGTGCATGTCGCTAGAATATAGGGTTAATAGGTTGACGGACATACTGGCCGACGCCTTTAACTTTAGCTGCCCGGAAACCAAGCCAGAACTGCGTGGTGGTCTCGGGAACTGTCAGCTCTCCGGAAGGAGGTGCGCAGGCTATTTAACAAGGTCAAGCGTACGGGATGCTAGGAGGAATACTCAGCTAAACTAACGAGCTACAGCAAGGAGATCAGGAAGGCCAAGAGATAAAGTTTCAAAAACTTCTGTGAAGGCATCTCGAACACTCCAGCGGCCGCGGGGTTACACAACGCTCTTGCCAGAGGAACGGTGGAATCGGAATTAGCATTAAAGCGTCCGGATTGCACCTATACAAACCACTCTGCTTGCAACTCACTTCCCGGAGGCCACTACCTTAGAACAGAGGCCGGAGGTCCGGCGAACTAGACCGCGACCATGTGACTGGAAGCTGGCAAGAAGTATTTTCACCCAGGATTCAGTCAGGTGGGCGCTGGGATCGTTTGACCGATATAAGGCCCCAGGGGTAGATGGCATCCATGCAGTCATGTTGCAGCAGGGTGGAGAGAACTTAATACCCCACCTAGCGGACATAATGAGAAGTAGCCTTGCAGAGGCTTATGTCCCACAGGTGTGGCGGAGGGCGCGAGTAATCTTAATCCCGAAGGTGGGCAATAGGGACTACTCGCTAGCAAAATTTTTCAGACCTATAAGCCTCACCTCCTTTGTGCTAAAAGCAATGGAGAAGATGGTGGACAATTACATAAGATCTAGCATTCTGAAGGTAAACCCCTACACGCTTGTCAGCATACATACAGAGCTGGAAGGTCTACGGACACAGCCCTGTATCAACTGACAACCGAAATTCAGGGGGCTTTTGAATGCGGAGAAGCAGTGCTTTGCAATTTCCTCGATATAGAAGGAGCGTTCGACAAAACGTCTCACACTGGTGTGCGCAGGGCACTAGAGAAGAGAAACGTGCAGCCAGTGATCTGCAACTGGGTGGATACGCTGTTGCATACTAGGATTGCTGAAACCAAGGTGCGGGACAGCGTGTTACAGCTATTAACAACAAAGGGCTGCCCACAGGGAAGGGTTCTATCCCCTCTTCTGTAGAGCTTAGTGGTAGATCAGCTTCAGCTTCTCTCCGACAATGATATCCGCTGCCAAGGCTATGTGGATGACATTGTGATCATTGCCAGGGGGGAGTTTGAGAGCACCCTCTGCGACATTATTCAAAGAGGCTTAAGATTAATAAAAATATGGTGTGCTAAGTTAGGACTTAGCATCAACCCGGCCAAAGCGGCCATCATCCCATTTACCAGGAAAAAGAGACCTGTTGGGCATGAGGGACATAACCCTGGAGGGGGTCGTGGTCGGCGTCGCCAGCGAAGTGAAGTATCTGGGAATAATCCTAGACACCAAACTTCTATGGAAGAAGCATGTGGACGCGATCACCTCCAAGGCCACGAAAGCGTTAATGGTGTGTAAGCGTCTAGCAGGAAAATCCTGGGGTTGTAGCCCCAGGGTGTGTGTGAAAATGCAAACAAATAGTCTGTTCCTTTGAACTTCGGACTAAAATCTGTGGAACTATGAAACTACAATTTTACTCGTGAACTATCAAACTACAATTTACAGTGAGAGTAAAACGAGAACAGATGAAGAAGTGTACGGGAACGCGAAAAGCACTATTTCCTGCAAAAACGTCAGTCGGTTAGTTTACATGCCGTTGGTACAACTATGATTTGGCTGAAAGATCACTAAATAATGATTAAAATCTATACGATTAAGAATAATTACGTACATATTCTAATATTCCGTGGTTTACTTCCATTTTTTAACAAATGTAAGGCTCTTTGCTTTCATGGCGTTCTGTTTTTTGTTTACAAATGCAACCCTGCCCATCGTTTGACACTTTTCATGAACTTACAGGAAGAAAAACTCCGGACTAAATCCTGTAACTTCTGACTAAGAACAGTTGCTCAGTTAGTCTCTTACAGGTTTTATTAGAGTCCAACCGATTCCAATTTCTTTTCAGGTACCGCTGCCGATGCCGATTAATTGGCTTATTAGGAAAGAATCGGCCGATGCCGATTCCATAAAAAATTATAAATAAATGTATTAATTCATAAAATCAGTTAATTTAACGGAGTTAACGAAGCAAAAGGAAACAAATATGTATGAACATACATACAGTGACGAGCAAAACTGTAACATGGTTAAACACTTTTTTGTTTCAGCTACCGCTATATTTCCAAGTTCTAACGACTTTCATACTTTTGCTGTATATTCTTGTTGGGACATCCCTACTCCCTCTCTCATAATGATTTGAAGTCAATACAACAACAATAAAAAAAACCAGCAGACAATAATGTAAATTAAGGCAGATGTTACAGTTATCCACTCATATATTTTTAAGAGCTTTTTAACCATTTTCACGAAAAAAAAGAACTACTAACACTATGTTCAGTACTCTTTTGCCTGTTTCAGTTCCTGGATGTGATTTGGCATACCTTATTTGTATCTTTGTAAAAATTCTGGAGGTATATCCTTAGTTTGCTTTCACAGCTCATGTACTCGATTTTACGGACTTTGATACTTATTAAGCTGTGCTTTTAGTTGATTTCGCAAATTCGATGAGATTCATGTCCGCGGTTTGTGGAGGTCATTTCAAATTAGCAAATTTTTGCTTTTGTATCCAGTCTTTGCGAACATATGCAGTATGTTTTGGGTGATTTTTCAGCAGAAACTCTCATTTTTCGACTACATCTTGCAAATTTTGTTGAAATATGAACAGATACTGTTCCTTACGCATAATGCGTACTAACTAACAACAAAGTTTTTGAAATACAACCCCAAACAATTAAGATCCTACCACTGTGATTCCCAGTTTGCAGTACATGATGCGCTTAGGCTTAATTTGGGTCTTTGATCCAATACCATGCCCGGCCATCTGATTGAAAGCGATTAATTTAGTCTTGTCAGACCAAATAACCTTCAATTGAAACTCAAAAATATGTTTTTTATTGCATTCTGAACGGCCTAACATATCCCAATATGCAAGGGTTCGGTTTTCGTGCGATGCAGCGAAATGCTGCCACACTCGCACATGTATTATGATCAAATTTGCTTTTCTCTTCTTTATGATGCCTTTGCGCTCAATTTGGCAATTCTTCGCCTCGCTGTCTATTGATTTGCATTAAAGTTTAATACCTTAAGCGGTTCTGTAATAGTAGCTGACTTCCTTTGTCCTTGGGAACACTTTAGGCTATATTTTTTCTAAGTCTTAACATTTTTAAGTAGCAAATTCCAAAATTTTTTGCCACATTTCGTGCGGTTCCGCCTTTCCGCAGTAAATCTATTATTTACATTTATGGTTCCTGATTAACTATGTTATTTACTGGTGATCACTTCTTCAATAAAATACAATATAGAAAAAAGTCATCTGACTTCCAACTAAGTAAAAGATAACTGTCAAATGCAAAACTGAGAGTGAGTGCAAAATTGTAACATCTGCCTTAATTTACATTTTTGTCTGCTGGTTTTTTTATTGTTGTTGTATTGACTTCAAATCATTATGAGAGAGGGAGTAGGGGTGTACCAACAAGAATATTCAACAAAAGGATGAAAGCCGTTAGAACTTGGAAATATAGCGGTGGCTGAAACAAAAAGTGTTAAACCATGTTACAGTTTTGCTCGTCACTGTATGTATATGTAAATATATATGTACATATGTATATCACATTTATGTACATTACATAAAACACTTTTATATGGTGCTAAGCAAGAAATATTTAGGAACATAAAATTTCATTTCGTTTTGCACTAAAATACACTCTTTTGCACTCAATGCATAAGAACTTATATGCTAGGTATGTATCTACATACATATAGTGGTCCACAAACTAAAATAATTCCGATATTTTAACCGGTTTCGGCATTTGGCATTTGTCTTTTGTTTATTTAATGCTTATTATTTTTTTTATAAAAGTCTAGCTGGTATACAACAAAATACATATAAATTCAGATTTCAAACTTTGTGCAAAAATTGCTTATTTTCACCAAATCTTCAAACTTTTTAATCAAAATTTTGGTATGCTGTTTTGTAGACTATTTAATTCTAGTATTATGAAGTGCAAGTTTCAAGCTTCTATAAAATCCCGTAAATTTTTGTATTTTTTTTTTGTTGCTGGCAGTGTCCTCCATATAAAAGAAAATGGTCGAACATACTTTTGTATGGAAATTTTTGTGAGCTGTCTGCTAATGCTTTTTGATGTTGGCTGTTGTCTGTCGCTTCACCTGAACATGTGAAAAGAAATTCTAAAGACTCGGCGAAAAAAGCCGATGCCGATGCTAAATTTTGTGGCGATTCTAGCCGATACCTATAGGAACGACTTCATGTAAGGTCTCACTAAATCCTGTAAGCCGGACTGCTATTGGAACAGACTAAGCCCCTTATTCATAAAAAATAAAGTAGGTTTAAAGAGCTTTATAAAGTGACGTTTTCATACATTTTTCAATTCATAAACCTTTTATAAAGCTACTTTATTTTTTATGAATAAGGCCATAAGAATTTTTCAATTTGACACAAGAAGCTGTGAGGCGAAACACATATACAATATCAGCTGATCTAGTAACACCACCTTAAATAAGTTTTGCTGTTCGCGTACACAAAAATCCAGAAGGGGAAATTGAGATACCAAATTGATATTTCATTCTGCTGAGAAGGTACTAGTTTCTGCTGAAAAAATTTTTGCCAGCAGCAGTTTCCAGCATAAAAAACAGCTGATCAAAGCCTGTTTGCAATTTATGAAAATAAATAAACTTGGTGGTTTTTAAAATTAAAATAACTTATTAGAACAGCAAATGTATCGGAAGAAAGCTTATTCTCATTTGCTTATGTATGTTTGCTTAGCAAAATGCTTTAGACAAACTTTTAATTTATATTGTTTTTCATGTTTTCTGTTTTATGCTTTGTATGTAAACAAAATTACTTAAGACATCCAGATTAGTGGCAAAAATTTATATATTCATTGCCGGCAAAAAGTATTGGCACAGCAAATTTTTCACAATATATAAAAATCTGATTCTTCCTACAACAAAAAACATAAAAATATAATTCCTAAACTTTGAGCAAAACTCACGGAAATTCAGCAAATTTTCAACTTTTTAATCAATTATATTTTTTAGTTTTTTGCCGTAGAATGAACCATATTTTTATAAAAAATTGGCGGAAAAATATTAAAAAAAAAATTTTTCCATATATTGTGAAAAATTTGCTGTGCCAATACTTTTTGCCGACAGTGTACATATGTAACTGTTTTTATTTTCTACATATATCATCCATGGATTATTTTTCGTGTAGGCAAAACACCAATTCAAAGGACCTTATAAAGTTTTATGTACGCTCATATTCTTAAATAGTTCGTTCCCACGACTGTCGGGTCTAGTAACCGGAACGACCCAGATTTATATCTGGCCAAGGACTGTCACTCCAGCAACACTCCCCAAAAACTCGTTGAGGAATTTGTATGCTGCTACAACACAACAACAACCTTATAAAGTTATAGTATCAGGAATAACTAAAAATAACTCATTATATTAATTAATTGTATCTTTATCCATAAACACAAAATATTCAATTATCGTATTGTGAGTTTACAAGAATCGTAATTACTTCTTAAAATTTACGAATATTTCAGTAACCTAAAGAAAAGGATTTATTTTACTTTAGTTGCTGCTCGAAGTTTAGCAGAACGACTACGACTGTTTCGGGCAACCTCTGCTTCACAGGGAGTAATTACATGTTTGTGAAGCTGTCGCCAACTCGATCGAACAAATGTCTCAATTAGTTCCTTATCGTGCGTAACATCATGTCCACAATATTTCAGCGGCACGGGGTTTGCAATACCCTCAATTACGTTTCCATTTATATGGCGTTTGACTATCGTGTCTTCTAAAGAGTGAAATGTTATAGCGACTAATCGGCCCCCGTAGCGCAAATATTCCTTGGCTAAAATCATTCCATAATTGATCTCATTCAATTCGTTGTTAACAAATATGCGCAGCGCCTGAAATGTTTTGGTAGCTACATGCGTAGGTCGCTGTATTTTGTCCAGCCGGTATGCATTCTGAAGACACGAGCTCACCAAATCCGCCAGCTGTTTGGTGGTTTCAATCTTATAAAACGCAGAACGTGCCTCTACTATCGCCCTAGCTATTTTTTTCGCGCTCTTCTCTTCGCCATAGACTCTTAAAATTTTTACCAAGTCTGCTTCCTCCGCACGGGCGAGAACATCTGCAGCTGTGATTTGTTCATTGCATCGTCCCCGGTCCATTCTCATATCCAAGGGGCCGTTTTTAGAAATGGAGAATCCGCGAGCAGCTTCATCAAATTGCATCGAGGAGCATCCAAAATCAAATAGGAATCCGTCGATGGAGTATTTTTTTAAATTATGTTCCTTCAATAACTTTGGCAATTCAGAGAATTTGCCTAGAAGTGGTGTGAGCCTATTTGGAAATTCTTCACTCAAACATTGAGCTAGCTCAAAGGCTATGGGATCCCAGTCTAGCGCAAAAACCTTTATATCATCATATTTTTGTAATAACTGTCTAGTGTGGCCCCCAGCACCAAATGTCATGTCGATGAAAATTTTGTGTGGAGCTGGATCAAGATAAAGAATAGCTTGTTCACAAAGTACAGGAACATGCTTAACTAAATGTTTTTCGCAGATTTTCGAAACGGTACTGAAGTTTGACCTCAAAGAAGTTACAATCTGATTAATTCGTCGAAGCATTTTTTTTTTTTAATCTTATTACAGTTTTTGCTAATACAATTTTTTTCAGTCACTTTCACCCTTTTGGACTACATGTATTCTCATCATTAAGGTACTGTAAGAACTCCGACGACAACACTTGATTGCACTGTTCAGAAGTCAATCCCGTGGCTGTTGAAGTATACCTCCGCTGGTATTTCTTTCCATAAACGTTACAAGTTAATCTTTCCAGTGAATCAATTTCCGCACTTAGTTTTTCGTGGACTTCAGTGGTAAGGCTTATAGGATTCGCGAGATGTATTACTTGTTTTCGTATCCGCTCCCCCAAATCCCTATTAAAATTTGGCAAGTGCAAGTTAGAAAGGACATCATTAAACCGGACAAAATGTAAATATAAATGAAATGAACTATGTAATTGCAATATTCTAAGTGTTCTATAGAAATAAGAATGTGTCCAACATAAAAGTAAAAAAATCTAGTTTTATTTTGTGAATATCGGCACCACTGTTTCAATTTTCATTGCTGTTATTCCCAAATATGAACAGATATGCAGAATTTGTGCTAAAAAATTCATAGAAAGAATATGCGGTATTTGGTCTATTTTGAGTATGTACATATATTTTAACTGATATCAGAGGGTTTAAAGACACCGTTCAAAATTACGGAAATTATTTATGTTCGTTAGCGAAAATAAGTTTAGGTATCGATTCTCTCAATGCAGCGGCCTGGTTCCGGCGCAAGAATTAGTAAGACGTTCTGTCAATGTTGCTGGGTGGGCGAAGGGGGAGTGGGCGTGGCATCTCCAACCACCCTTTTTGGAGGGCATGAACTGCCATTGTCAAAAATGTCACCCCGACCACCTAGGCCCCCCAAGGAAACTTTAGAAAAATGGCCGAAAATCACAATTTTCACTTGCGTTTTTCGCTTGAAAAAGGTTGAATATTCATTTGCACAAGAAATTTTATATACCCTTGACAACAGAAGAGGTGCCTGTCCCTCTTATCCGGCAACACTGTAAGGAGCATTTTACTTAGTAAGGGTCATAATCCCAAAGCGCGACCAAGGCCGCCTACGCAGAAAGGAGTAATGTAATTGCAAAAATACTGTGGATACCAGTGCCGGGGTTATATGCACAAGAAATGTTATACACTTTTGACAAAAGAAGGCCTATCTCTTTTCTTCTTCGGCAACAAAGAAGCCAGAATTCTACGTAATAAGGGTTAAAATCCCTAAGGCCGCCCACGTAGAATGGAATTCTACGCAAAAATACTGTGGAAGCAAGTGAAAGTTGTGATTTTTAGCGGTTCATGCCTTCTCCAAAAAGAGGGGCTGGAGGTGCCAAGCCCACCTTCGCCCACCGCCGCTTCAACGACCACCCTTATAGGAAAGTTTCACCAGGGATACTTCTCTGTACGCCGAATCACTCAGCTCGAACAGTTGTTTAGTATTATTTTTGTTTTTTGTTTCAACAGATATCTTACTCGAAAACAGGTACTCCAAGGATGTATTCTTCGGGAATTCTTTGATATGCGTATTTGGAGGTCATTTTTGATTGAATTGGAACACTTGAATGCGATTTATAAACTTTTGGTTTAATGAGGCCAAGAAACAAACTATACTGACTATAGTTTCAACCTCACAACGTTAGTTTTAACAGCTTTTAAAGATTGAGTTTCGGCATGTAAGCAGTCATAGACGTGATAAGCTTCCACTTAAATTTTTTACATTTGTTTGTACATAAATATATCAATGTATGCACTTAATAGGGACCGGCTACACTTAAGCTGCTCTTTTCTACCATTGACGAAGTATAAGTACCTTGGGTAATCACAAAATTATTTCCATAAATAAAATGCAAACAGGAGTACGTTAGATAACAAATTGATAAAGCGATGGTATGTACAGTGAAAACAAAGAACGTAAACGTGATAGCATACCTGCCAACTTTTGTTTTGTCTGTCGGCCACCTTTCAAGAGCTTTTAAGAATCGTTGATATTGAGCTGACATATTTCGCCATAAAAACAAGCCTGTTAGCGAATCAACTAATACAAATTACTTAAATCATTTTCATTAGGCGAAATGTGGTTTCATAACGCCAGTCGGTGGCCAAAACAGCTGAAATTAGGAATTTTCAGGGATACATAGGGTTCGAACGATACTATCGATATTGAGTAAGTATCGATACTGAGGGTATAAAAATGAGTACTTTAGTACTCTATAACTTATTTGGTGATTTTACTCGATACTTTGCAAAGTACTCGTAGTATCGAATACTTATTAAAAACACACTTTTTAAATTTTTTCTTCCATTACCAAACTAATTTTCTTTGCTTATATGGATTACTAGCATTCAATTTTGTCAATCACTTAAAATAAACTGAAATTGCGTGTAGCCTGTTGCATAACATAAACCAAATAAGTAAAAGTTTAATGGCCTTATTCATAAAAAATAAAGTAGGTTTAAAGAGCTTAGTAAAATGACATTTTCATACATTTTTCAGTTTATATACCTTTCTTATTTTTTATGAATAAGGCCATAAAACTTTACGCAAAGTTCACGAAAATGCAGAATTTTTAGAAACTTTTTGGGTATGCAGTTTTGTAACCTATTCAAGTTTACGTGTAGACTTCTACCGTTGACTTTAAATTCAAACTTCCACATTATTATACTAAAATTGAATAGGATACAAAAATGCAACCCAAAAAATTTACAAAATTTTTTCAATAAAATTTTAAATTCGTGAAAGTATATATATTTATTTATTTATTTATTTATTTAGCATAGATTGCAAATGAATTTGCAAAATATGATATAGGCACCGGACGTCTAGGTCATTGAGTGCCTTAGAATACATATGTGTATTGTATTAAGTTTCTTCATTGAGGTGGTGTATACGGAGTGCTTCCTCTATTTCTTTAATGTTGCTGTTCCTGCAATTCAGTATTTCCTTGATGCTTTTTTTTAATAACGAGTGAGGGCAGGTTGTTAATACATGCTCTATTGTGAGGGATGTTGCACAAAAAGAACATGCTCGTGGGTGTGTTTTTGTGAAAAGGTGTGATGTGTTAAAGAGTGTAGTGCCTGTCCGAAGCCTGGCTAACTTAATGCATTGATTACGAGTGAGTTGTGTGTCGTAATTATGTCTAGGGATATCGAAATTATGCCTGTGTAGGAAGGTTCTGAGGTCGGCTGCGATTTTCAGTTCGGCTTCCACCTGCACCGCTTTTGTCGTTCTTGTTATGACACTTGAGTGGATTGGGACTTCTGTTATTAGAGGTAGCGAAAAGCATTCTTTGGCCGCTTGATCCGCCCTTACATTGCCTTCTATTCCGGTGTGCCCGGGTACCCATAGAAGTCTAATAGGTTGCTGTAGACTGGCATCTGACACAAAGAGGTGAGCTTCATTACGTTCATCTGATATTGCATTAAGGGCACTGAGACTGTCTGAGCAAATAAGGGTTTTCTTTTTTAGTTGTGCAGCAAGTGATATTGCTTTCTTGATCGCTGTTAGTTCGGCGCAAAAAATACCTGTGTGCATTGGTAACAGAGCTTGATGGATAACTGCAAATTGATTGCCTGCTGTTTGCGACACTACAGCGTATGAGGGTGTGCTAAAATTTACCGATCCGTCTGTGAAAAGGAGAAGTTGGGGGTCTGTCTCGTTGGTGATTTCCAACAATCCTTGTATGTATGCTTGTTGACAAGTTGATTTCTTTTTGGTTGTGTTAAGTGATGTGTCTACTGTGATAAGATTAGTTATGTTTTCCTTGCTCAGTGGCGGTTTGCTTGGAATAGGTATATGTGTGTCATGTAACATCGTGATTATTCTTTTTAAACTGCTCGTTTTGTGGGCGGGTGCCCTCCTACGTTCTGTTGTGTCGATGAGGTTCCATACCATGTTGTGAAGGGGATGTTTGTTATCCGTGATGGACTTAGCCGCTAGTTTGGATGAACTTTTGAACCGTAAATTTTCAAAATCTCGAATTCGCGCTTCTATTTTTAGAGCAGGTATGGGAGTTGCTTTCAGTAAGCCGGTGGCTGTTCTGTAGCAATTGTAGATTTCGGTGTTGAGGGCTTTGATGTTTCTTTTGGATGTCCAGCCGTAGAGCGTTATACAGTGTTGTAGTACGCCTTCGGTGAGTGTGCGACAGATGGCAATGGCAGTTTCTATGTGCGGACCTTTTCTTTTAGAACAAATGACTTTGAGCATGTTGTTGACTTTTTTTCAGTTTGTCTTTCAGCACGTTAACGTGGTTGTTCCATAACATGTTTTTAGAGAAATGTACACCAAGTATGCGCATATTATTTTTCAAAGGAATTGTTCGTTCCCGAATGTGTACCGAGTTAGCACCGCAATTGTTTTTACGGCATACATGGAGGGCCGTTGCTACTTCTATGGGGACTGCGGCTCCGGTTGAGTTAGCCCATTTGTTTATTGTTTCATCTAGGTTTTGTAGACATTGCGTGACTGTTTCGTGCGTTCCGGAAGCTGCTGCGAAAATATTGTCTGCGTATACACCCATGTAGGAAATCCCTTCGACGTCTTTTATCTTTTTTATTAGAGAATTGGCATAGAACGTGTAGAGTACTACTGAAAGCGGGGATCCCTGTGGGACTCCGTTTTCTAACTTTTTTACCTTCGAAAGGAATCCGTCAACTCTGACTGTAATCCTTCTGAACGATAAGAAGGATAAAGAGAGTTTGAGGATATTCGTCGGAATACCGCACTTGTGCATTTCTTTAATTACTTCAGTAGCTATTACTCTATCATACGCCTTTGCCAGGTCTTCAGACAGAACGACGGTGTGTTCTCCACTTGAACGTTTCAACTGATTTTCGAGAGTGTGAATAAGGGTGTGTACTCCATGTTTGGGGAAAAATGCGTGTTGTTCGGCTTCTAGTTTGTTACCGAAGTCGGTCCATATTCTGTTGGCTAAGATTTTGTCGAATATTTTTGCCAACGTGGATAGTAGCGAGATAGGACGGTACCCCTCAACCGAATTGGGACTTTTCCCAGGTTTCGGCACAGGTGTAAGAATTGCGTGCTTCCATTCATGTGGGTAGATTGCTGTTTCGATAATTCGATTGAAAAGTCTGCATATTCGAGACTTAAGTGCTGTAGACGCATTTTTTACCATTGTGTATGTTATTTTGTCATGGCTGGGGGAGCTGCCCTTAGTTGTTTTAAGACTTGCCTCCAGTTCTCCGAGTGTTATTTTATGGCACGTTTGCGTAGAAGGACAGATGCGTGGTAAAGCATCTATGTTAAAAGAGCATTTGTTGCTGACTATAGTTGTGTCAAACGCGTCGTTTGCGCTTGATGCGCTCCAATGCGCCCCTAGGGCTTCAGCTATTTGCTCTGGATGCTTAAGAACGGAGTTGTTAGTAAGTATTTGTGGAAAGTTGGAAAAACGTTGACATTTGATTTTTTTAATTTTTTGCCAAAGATGTTTTGTGTCGAGTGTTGGATTGAGTGAGTTTAGGAACTTATTCCACGTCTCTTGTTTGGCTTGCTTGCATGCTCTACGTACTACTGCACTAGCCTTGCGAAACTCTAAGCTGTTATTGGTTGTTTGGGAGTTTTTCAAGTTTTTCCAAGCAATGTTTTTTACCTTGATTAAATTCGCAATTCGCGAGTTGAACCAAACTGGGTTATTTCGATTGTGAGTAGAGTAAGTAGTAGGCATGGCTTCGTTTGCAGCTTTTCTCAACGCTTTTTTTATCTGTGCCGCTTCTCTGTTGACATTGCTTGACTCAGAACAGAAAACATTTGTGAGTAGATGTTAGTTTTATTTTCAAACAGTGGCCACTTGGCTTTGTTAGTGTTGAACATAGGGATAATTCTGCTGACCTTGTTTTGTGTGTTATTGAAAATAAGTATCGGGAAGTGGTCGCTGGAGCCTGATGGTGGAAGGCATAACCAGTTCAGGACCGAGGCTATCCCTCCGCAAGCAAATGAGACGTCTACGTTCGTTAATGAGTTCCTTGTATTGTGCAGTGTTGGGGAACCGTCATTTAGTACCACTAGCTGTTTATCGTTAGAGAAGTCTTCCCACATTTTTTCCATTTTGCGTTGTTTTCTTTGATCCCCACAGGGTATTATGTGCATTTAAGTCGCCGCCCAAAATGTGGTATCCATCATGGTAGGAATGTATGTCGTCTAAATGCTGAGTAGTTAAGAAAAGGTCAGTTTCGCGATAAATATTAGTTACGTGCAGGTCTTTCAATGCGTGTATAGTGATTGATTGGAAAAGTAAGTTGTTGGTTGATACTTTATGGTTGGATGTGTTTATATTTTGTTTTATGAGGATTGCAATTCCCGCTTTAGAATAGGAGTAGTCTTTGTTGAAGTGGTATGCTTTGTAGTGTGGCAGGTGTAGCAAGTGTTTGTTTTTTTTTCGATTAAGTGGGTTTCTTGTAAAAGAATAACATCTGGGTTGTGTTTGGATACAAGTAATTCTAAACCGAATTTATTATTTAAGAACCCTTGTATGTTCCATTGTAATATTGTAATGTTGATACCAAGATCCATAGGTTAGTTATTGTAATTTAAAAAATAAATCGATTGTGGCTTTATGACAGGTGTAAGTCGTAGTCTGTAATATCGGTTTCCTCTGGTTCGCTGGGTATGTTGCGTTGGGGACAAGTATGTGTGAATGTTTTTGGGGTGATCAGGACATTAAGGTCAGGAAATTTTTTGTATAATTGGCTGTAAGGTGATGTTTCTGTTTCATTTGTTGTTGAGTGGGTAAAATTGCCTGTTGGCGTGCCATTGGTTGTAGTAGTGCTATTAGAAGTTGATGCTTGAATAGTTGTGTCTGTGTTAGTTGGTTTTGATGGTTGTTTTCTTTTTGGTGTGGTTTCTTCTACATTTTTCTGCAAAAACTCCTTGTTGCTGGTGTACGTATTCTGCTTTTGTTTGTTAGATGTTCCGTTGCTTATGTATTTTTCTTGATATTTGTTGGGTTTCTTTGTTGTTGAATTCTGTGCATTATTATCTTCTTTGTTATTCCTATCTATTTCATTTGTAGCGGGCTTATTGTTTTTAACGATCTGTGCCATGGACGGCGTATTAATATTCTTTTTGAAGGGTTGGATTTGAAATGCTGCTGGGTTGCTATTGAAAATTTTCCACGCATCTCTAATTGTGCATCGACGGTCGATTTTTATTTTATTGACTGATTTATGCTTCAGGAATGTAGGACAGCTAGGATCGTATGAAGGGTGAGCTTCATTTTCACAGTTAATGCAGAAAGTCCTCTGACATGTTTCATGTGGTGTTGTATTGGCACATTCTTTGCAGAGTTCTGTGTTCCGGCATCTATTCTTTGTGTGACCGAGACGTTGACAATTGCGACATCTCATGGGATTCGGGATGTATTCCTGGACACGGACTCTCTCCCAACCGAGTTTTATGATGTCTGGTCTGCGAATTAGGTCGAATGTTAAGATAGCAGCGCCTGTTGGAACTAAACGGTCGCCTGATTTACGCATTACTTTCCTTACTTCGACAACCTTTTGACTGGATAGTTCTTCTGTCAGTTCTTTCTCGGAAATATCGATCAGATTTTTCGAATAAATGCGTCCTTGAATAGTATTAAGGCCCTTGTGTGACGTTATTTTCACAGGTATTATACCTATGTGAGTGGCTTTCATGAAACGGTCGGCTGCTTTTGCATTTGTGGTTTTGATCAACAGGTCACCGGACCTCAGTTCAGTAACTACAATGCTGTCAGCGCATATGTGTTTTAGGCCTCTTTCAATTTGAAAGACGTTATATGAAGATAAGGGGCGGATTTTTTCTTCGATGGTAGGTCCCGTAGCACGGGCGATTAGAAAACGAGGAATATGGTCATCGTTTTGTTTTATCTCCGGGAGAGGAACAAAATCATTGACTTTAATGCGTTTTTTGGGTAGCGATAAGTCAGGATCGAGCAAGCGAAACCTGTTGCTATCGGGGGGGTCAGCCCCGTTCATTATTGCGAAGGGTAACTACTGCCCTGTTTAAGTTTGTACTTTATGCTCTTATACACTTTATGTGATAACTGTATACTATTGTGTAGTAACACAAGCACTAAGCACCAATAGGCAAGAGACAAGAACTTGTTCGTTCACTAAGCAATTCACTGATTACACAACACGTCTTAACACGGCGATTGCCTGAACTAGACGAAAGTATATATATATATATATAAATATATATATATATGTGTGTATGTATGTATGTACATTTAACGTTAAAATTAGTTCTAACGAGAAAGTATGTTTTGCAGTGAAATAAAAATCAAATATTTTAAATTTCTATTGTTTTAATTTCAGGAAATAACTAGATATAAGATTCAAGAATAAAATAATTTTAGTATCCCAAATACGTATTTTACTGAGTCCGATACTGAGTAGTATCGATACTTTTTCCCTGATACTTTTAGAGTATCGATACCATGAGCTCGATGCCAGAATGAGTACTCAGTATCGATACCAAAGTCTGAAATTTCGAACCCTAGGGATACAATGGTACTAGTAAATACAAGTACATACTCGATACCTTTCGTCCTTCAGCAAGTAATTTTGGTATCGAAAGCTTTGAACCAAGTACTGAGGTATTTCGGAGTATTTGTATCGAAACCCGATTCATTGACAATTTTATTCCCGAACTTTAATTTTTTAATTTAAATGGCGCGTATTCATAGTCCAGCAACTTAGTCGAAACTAACAAAGTTGCAACTTAAATTTAAGTACCAACTTAAAATCAGCGTTTGAAAATGCTTCGCTATTTGCCAGTTTTTATGTTTGCTCTTGCTATCGGTCTTGGTTTAAAAAAACCATTAGGAAAACAAGTAGCACAAAACCCGAAGAAAATTTGTATTTCTCGGCTCCCGACTGGGTTTGGTTGTACTACTACGCAGATGAATAGAGCAAAAAAACGAACAATGTGCTGTTTGGAGTCGTAGCAAATGAAAAGCTGTGATAGCGGTTTGCAGCATAGCAAATCGAAATTTTTGCTACTGCTATTGCTATCGCTACGGGAGTCGTTGAATTGCTCTCACAGCTGCTACAAATGCTCAACTGGTTTTTCGTTTGCTTTTGTACAGTCGTTATTGATCTACTAAAAAGAAAACATGCCGCCGCAGAAGCATAATTTTATTATTGGAAATTACTTTAATTTTACAGACGAGGGGGGTTTGCCATGGTTTCTTCGGCAAATTTGCTTAGAACTACACGTAGAATGCTCCTGTGCTATACGCGCATAGTGGAAAAAACCTCCCATACAAATTGACCCGCCGTAATGTACATAGATATGCAATATACAAGTACATAGGATTTTTATGGATGATTCCACGTGAAAACGCATGCGGCCCTGCCCAAAAATGGTGGAGAGCTATAATTATTTTTAAAATGTGAAAAGTTAGTTATTTTTATGTAGAATCGGAAGAAATTACTTTGAAATTTTAGACAACTATTTATCCTCTGCGATAGCACCTATAAATGAAGCAGCAGATGTTTATACGAAAATAGAAACATTGAAGCTACCTTACATGAAAGCTAATATTAATGTTTTAAACATCTGGAAAGAGAGGCAGTTAAGTGATCCAGAGCTCTATGAGCTAAGCAAAGTATGCTTTGCGATCCCACCCACTCAAGTATGTAAAAATAATTTTTGAATTTTCCAATAAAATGTTGTAAGAGTGTGTACTTAGTATACCCGCCCTAAGCTTTAAGTTAAGTTATTGTAAACTAGGCATAAGGTGATTTGTGTCTATACCATTAGTGACAGAGTTATGGGTCTAGCCCTTAAGGCATGATCGCCCAGGATACCGTTTTGTAAATAATTAGCGGAATAAAAATTCATTCGATATTTGATAGCGAGAACCATTGTGGAAGAATACAAGTGAGATATCTTAGGGTTGACAGATAGTTGACAGGGTGTTCAATATGGCGATGACAGTGTGAACAATATGGCAGCCAATATGGCATACAACACCGAATGGCCCGAAGTTGCGAAACTACGACCCGAATGAAACGCTTCGTGAAAATCCAGGGTTGCGAAGTGGTATTTTATTGGAAAATATAAAAGCCAGGATTTTGTGCAGCGCCGAATTTTAACAAAAGAGGGTTTTGTGTTCTCAAGATGAACAGAAAAGGGTTGCTGTGCTGTTTCATTTTAAGCTTATTTTAATCTTAAGGTATCTAATTAAATATTAAAAGGATACAAAAATTAAAGCAAATATTTAAAATATATGTACATATCTGAAAATTTTAAATAAAATATATGTTTAGGCCTCCACGCTAAATCAAATACTTAAAGTAAATTATCGGGTGTACCACCCTAATGTTAATTTAACAGATGCACACACATACACATTCGTATGTGAAACAAGACAAAAAGAAAAACTGCACTTTTCCTGTCAGTGCACCTTCGTTAAATTTCCCCTGAAAACGGAACTCTTCAAACCGTTTAGAGGGTTTGACTTCAGTTTCTAACTTTTTATACTTTCTATTGGATTTCAATCACCAGCGATTACGGACGTTCCGCCACCACACCACTTCATAATCAAGGTAATATTGTAAGCCCCCTTGAATTTTAATATACCTATTAAATAAACCGTCAAACTTAATTGTATTTCAAACTAAAACCTGGTGCTTTTGTTTTCTTATTTTTCCAATAAAAAACACTGGTGCACTTATCGAGTCTATACCCATTAAGTCGCCAGGGTTATTCATGTTCCTTCGAGCCGGATCTTTGCGGCTATAACTATGTTCACATATCAATATTATCTTAATCAAAGCTCATTTTTTAATCACCCCGTTTACACAGGCAAATCTCAGATTATTAGCCGCCAAATTTGTTGTGCTTGTTATTCTCACATCTCAAGGAAAAGTTATGTTTCTTCTCTGTGCCCCCGTGATCACGTTTTTCTGCTATAATAAGCAATATAAATATATTTTAACTTAACATTTTATTAAAAATACCTTTACAAACCTCTTTTACTTGCTAGCGTACATTTTTGTTTACTTTTACATTTGGCATTTCTCCTCTCTTTCGCAAAAACAATCGATAAAACTAGGATGGACACCGAAAAGTTATCGGTTAAATCCGAGATTATTTTATAATTACAGATTAACAAGGGACGAATTTTATATGGCTAATCTCTTGTTATAATTACAGATTAGGGTGTTAAGCTCTAAAATTAGGATAATCTACTTATATGTGAACCTAGTATATGTCATATTCACTAGACGACCAAATCGTCTAGGGGGGCCGGTATGTTTAGGCGCGTCTGCTAACACCAGGCGCCTAAATACATGCTATGTACTGCTGCATGTGCAAAAATTTCGTTTATGCAATTTAGGAAATTTTTGCACATGCACTTCTCAACTGCCATGTAATTGAACTTTCTTAAGTTCTAATTAGATGGCACTCAAAGTATGCTCGGCCTAGTCTGATGCATCCTCCGGACACTGCTTCCGGAGTCTTCTGCGGACTCTGCATGGCTTACAACCATGCGGAGGTGGTAATAGTTGATTACCATTGGCCACAGTGCCTACCCACTACTTTTTGGTCCAATAAATATTTTTTATATACATACATGCAAACATACTGGTCTCCCCTCTCACTGAGTTATTCAATATATATTTTCACGAGAGACAAATTAAATAAAATGGGTTAACTTTAGGGGAAATATACTTATCAGATTGGGTCAGATAGCGCTTTTACGTTATAAATAAAAATAATTCCTACTTAAATTTTATATAATTTTGGTGACGTATTTCTAAGCTGACCCTGAGATCTGTGAAATAATACATATTTATGTGCATATATTGTGTTGATTATGCTCTAAATCGCCAAATAATTCTTGCAGCAATCAGCACCATTGGAAAATGAAGTGACAATAGGCTGGTTTTCTATATACATCCCGTTTTAAATTCGAATTTGTTTGTTTCCATTTCGGTCAACCGAGCAAATTATTTATTAAAAAAATGTCGTTTAAAAATAGCAGATTTTGTTTACTTTTGAATAAGACTTTATCGAGTGCGCTATAAAGACAGGGGTATAAATGCTGTAAAGAAATATATGTTGAGTCCAATCGGTTTTTTGCTAATACGGTTCTTGTGTAGGTATAAACAAGATATATTAAAAAAAATACCTCTCCATGAAAAAATATCGTTATTTTCGTATTTAAAATTAATCGGAATTTTATGGGGGGTTATAAAAACTCGTTTTAATCGAAACTTTGTTTTTTCGGCTATATTTGGCCCAGATGTAAATATTGAATGAACTAACATATTTTAAATATTTACGGAACTACCATTTGTATGCAACCCTGCCAATCCTATATTCAAGTAGATGTAATTCGAAAAATTTAAACGGATTTCTTCAAATCAACCTGAGCTGCGGACATATTGCGAATTCATTTTTAAACATTAACCACTACATTATATTAGTATTAAATACTTTCAATTAAGAAACAATTCTTATTAGAAAATAAATATGAATCGTTTTATTTTAAATATTCCAATGTATATTTTTTGTTAATGCAGATAGTGCGGATTTAACGTATTTTATACCCGTTACATGGAGAACATAAATTTAAGGCAGATTGCTATTAACAATTTTTACACAATTTCTTTCAAAACTATAATCTATATGATTGCAAGTTGTATTTTTTACGATCAAAACAGATTCCAATATTAGGTATATTATGCAAGTGCGATCCAATTTGATTTGAGTTATTCAGTTTTAGATACATTTATATTTCTGTGTTCGTATGGAATAGTAGTTTATGTCGGGAAGCTGGCTTTAGTATAATCCGGCATTCCCTTTATTATTTACAACATAAGGAATTTTTTGATGACCCTTAACAAGAATATGGACGTGCTAGTATCGGAACTATTTCTTGCACGTTTATTTGCCAAAATGTCTTCAACGGCTCGGCGCCAGTGAGGGTATGCTGCGAATGCCGCATTATACTAAAACCAGCCTTTTGACATAAGCTACTATTCCATACGAGTGGGGCACGTGCGAAATGCGGATTTTCCCAGTTGCAGTACTGCAGTTACTCGACACCTTCCTCACCAACCGCTCTGCCCTCTATGAGTTTCTTAATGTAACTGCAAATAAAAGATGGAAATTTAAGAAAAAATACTATCACAGCGTTTCACTTGTAGCGTTTCACTCTTGTAGTATATTGGCTATCAAGCACCCGAAAATTTCCATCACGCATTCCATATGCCACCGATTGTCGTGGATCAATTAAAATACTGTCATCACAGCTTTTTGGTACTCCAGCAACTGGTGTGTCTATGGCGGAGTTATGTGGAGCTGTTCCATGACTAAAATCAATTTGGACTCATTGAGAACTGGCTTGTTTGTTGCGAGAGCTATTGGCATCAAATGTATGCAAATTAGATTTCCAAACGAGCAACTGTTGAATACAGGAAAAAATTTATATTATATGGTTCCGCTAAAGTGCACTACTAGTGTATAAATTGGTCGACCTTTTAATAAATCAAGCAATCTTATTGTATCGTCATCGCCGTCAGTCACCAATAAATTTCCATTGGGTGAAATGCAACATCATTATCCGGCGACGAATGCACTGTATTAGCTCGCCTTCAGCTATGTCTAATATCTTAACGCGGTTACAACTTAATGCTAAAGCCACCAGATTACCGTCTGGATGCCATGCCAGCTGTCGTCCCATACCTCTTCCCACGGTGAACGTTCGCATCCATTCGCCTGAAAATGTATCGCAAATTCTTAACTTGTCATCGCCGCACGATGAAATTAACTTACCATTATTGCTGAATTTTGCTGCGCGCACCCATTTGTGTGTATTTTGAATCAGTATTTTGATGGCTGTTCGCCATTTTTCTAGTCTGCAAACGAATAAGCTGACGGAGATGCAAACAAATTCAAGCACATTGTTGCATTCTACCGTACTTTTTAAAAGCTCTAAAATCTTAAAACATATGTGAAAACCTTTTATAATCTGAATATTTCTAATGTCGCAATCAAAACAAAAGTTTGTAAATAGCATTTTTAAAAAGCAATCATTTAATATTTTTCAAGTTTTTGGGCATATATGTTACCATTTGAACACCAAATACTACCAAGTTTTAAGAGACTATTTAATGCAACTCAGGTCAAAAAAGAGGAGGCTAGACCAAAATAAGCAACTCTAAAAAACAGATGATCGCAGCTGTGGCCCAGGATGACGTCTATTGCTAAGATATCTCACTTGTATTTGTACACAATGGCGAGAACGACAGACGTGTTTTAGTAACCACTTAGCCTCCTGAATATTTCAATGTTATAATTTTTCTTTATTCTAAGATCACAATAGAAAGGGCGTTTTCTTCCCTGAAATTAGTCCCAGCTGACAACCGAAATCGGCTTAGTCACAACACACTAGAAAACATCCTACTAGTAAAACTAAATTCGGGCCATCTGGATAATGCCATCGAAAATGCATCCTTATTTGAAGAACACGACGATTAATAACAGTAAAAAATGTATTACTTAGTATTTAAAGTTCTCTTTTGAATTATCTTTACTGAATGAAATACATAGATATGTAAAATTTTAATTCCTAGTTTAAATAAATGTGTGAACTAAAAATGCAACATATTAAAAGCAAACGAAAAACCAGTTTAGCTGCGAGAGCAATAGCAACAACTCCCGTAGCCATAGCAATAGTAGAAGCAAAAATTTCGCTTTGCTATGCTCCGCACTGCAATCACAGTTTTTTTATTTGCTACGACTCTAAAAAGTACATTGCTCGTTTTTGTGCTCTATTCATCTGCGTAGTACAACGAATCCCAGTCGGGAGCCGAGCAATACAAATGCTTTTCGCGTTTTGTACTACCTGCTCTGCTACTGCTCTCTTCAAATGAAGAGCGGTAGCAAAAGCGAAGCAAAAGGTTTGTTGCTATTGCTACTATGGAGTAGTAAATGCACACTGCTTAAAATTTACCTCTATTCATAGTCGCATTTCAGACTTCTATTAAGTAGTTTCGACTTAGTTTACGATATAGCAAAACGAGAGTGAAAATGTGTCGATTTTTCTTTACGATATTTTGGAAAAATTACATTTTTATTAAATAATGTCAAGTTTGATCATCTGTTTATGTAATTTTTATTTTCATTGCATGATTATGCAAAAGAATAAGGTATCATTTTCTCGTTATTTGTGGGAAATAGCCAGAACAACCGCAGTGATGTGAAGTCGATGTTTATCGAAAGCATCCTGTGAAACATACAAATAGTATATATCTAAATGTTATGCACAAATTTACTTTAAAAAACTAGCGTGAAACTTACTTATTATTTGAGAATTTATCTAAATTATTCCAATTATAAAATTGTGATGTTGCTTTATTCGAATTGTTAAACGCATTTAATTTCATCTTCCGCTTAAAATGGATCGATATTTGTAAATTTTAATTGGAGATTATCCAATATTATCAAAATCACCCTCTACCAACTTAATTTTTACATATTTCGTCTGTTTTCCCTTAATTTGATAAAATACTTCTTCCTAGTTACGACTTAGTTGCAGCTGCAGCCGAAACTAAATTTTAACCCTCTAGTAGGCCAATTTTTTTATGAGTTGAAAAATTCAGGAATGGGTGAATTTAGCACGAGAAATCCAAAAATGATGTCCATTTCGATCTGTGACAGTAACTTTTTCATACAGGGGAGAAAAACCAAGACCGTCTGGAGACGGGCTCGCCGATATACTTACACATATTTTCAGCTTTCTCTTACACAATGTTGACCTACGAACCGGAAATCCCGTCTGCAGACGGTCAAAAATGCAAAACTAGTGTTTTATATGTCGGCAAGCCGGTCTGTAGACGGTCTGTGCTCGAAAGCAATTTTCTCCATTTCGAATGGTGACATAATTATAAAACTTATATTAAAATACGGTGTTTTTAACAACGAAATCCACCGAATTTTTTTATACCAAAAAATTTTTCAAAAGAAAAAATTTCTTTAATTACGAAATTACTAAATAGCAAGAAATAATTAATTTTAACCGTTTTTTCAAAATCTGTAATTCAACTGCCGATTAAACTAAAACGGATTGACATAACGGATTAAAATTTACACCGCCGTAAAGGTACGATTTTTGTCTAAAGATCGTGCCTTACGAATATAGAAAAAAATTATTATAGGTGCACTAAAAAGGTATTTAGTTAACGACCGTCTGGAGGCGGTTCAGCCTACTAGAGGGTTAAGTTGGTACTTAGCCAGAAAAGTCGAAACTAAGGCGACTATGAATAGCTTTAGTTGTGACTTAGAATAGTTTCGACTTAGTTGAGTACTAAATATGACTATGAATATGCGCCATTCTTTTTGGAAATTTATAAATGCTACATCAAAATTTTGTTATTTCATTTCATTTCATTTATTGAACAAGAAAATTAGTAAAGAAAGATTTTGAATCTTTTATAGTACAACAGATAGAGTGGAACTCAGGTTGTTAATACATTTACAAAAACGTTACCATGTTGATATTAAAAATGCAGTAGTTATAATTTAAAATAAAATAAAATAAAATATGATGGTCAGACTAGATAAGTTGAGAAAAATAATTATAAATAACAGTTCTATAGTTGCTTTTGTTTATTGTACTCCTTATGGCGGTAGGAATCGAGTTCTAGGTACGTATAGTGTTCACAAAAAAACAATCTAGTCGAGGCTACAGAGTTAAAGCTGGGGACTATTAGATCGTATAAACGGGACGATTTTGTAAATTTCAGCTTCTCATAAAGATATGAAGACGTTCAGCTTCTGGCTTCAATGTAGTCCAGGATTTGACAGCCCTACAGATCGTATCTCCATTGGGATATGTGGTCATATTTAGGTGGGCCATGCACATACCGAGTGATATTATTAAAAACAACCTCAACCTTATCAGCAGACTGTGAGTCTAGTCCATTGTAGATGAGTGCAGAGTACGTCAAATTAGGTATCAGATGGCAAGCTTACGTCTGACGGGGTAAACTACGTAGCGCGCAATACATCTTACCTATTACCATATTTATATGATAAACACATATTAAATTCGAGTTGATTACAAAGCCTAGGTTAGTAATTATACTTACAAAAGCAATTGGCTTGGCACCTCTGTAAAGGGATGGAATATTATTTACAACCAACTTTCTTTTAGGGATAGGCAGTACATATGTTTTATTTGGGATAAGGCAAAGACTGTTGGTTTCTGCCCAGTTCATTATTGATAAAATATCCCGATTTATCTTATCACAGAGATCATTAACATTTTCGAAAGAACTTGACAAGTAAAGCTGGACATCGTCTGCATAATCATGCATACTAACAAATTTACACACCGAAAAGATATTATTAAAAATAAGGTAAATAATATAGTACATTATATAATTCTAAATTCATGTTGCGTTCAATAAGTACATCAATGCTGCATTAGAAAAGTTGATGGCATTATCTATATTACAAAGTAAAATAGTTTTAAATGCCAATTTCAATGAATAGTAGTATATATTTTGTGGGGTGAACATTGAAAAATAAAAGTAAACAAATACGTAATAACGTTAGAAA
This sequence comes from Rhagoletis pomonella, assembly GCF_013731165.1. NCBI lineage: Eukaryota > Metazoa > Arthropoda > Insecta > Diptera > Tephritidae > Rhagoletis > Rhagoletis pomonella. The sequence goes on along the minus strand of NW_023458555.1, from coordinate 71,203,767 downwards.
GAATCAATACAAAGAGTCGATACAAATCCAAGAGACTCCAAAGAGAGAAAAAAAAACTATATTTACATTACATACATAATTTTATGATATGCTCAGATTACAATATAGACCTCAGCAAGGCTTCAATTTCACAGTGGTTTAAGTTGAACAGGTGAACTTTAACATTTTTTTTGAAATAAACTGAGATTTCTTATGACCTGTACAGAAGCAGGAAGTGAGTTGAGCAATTTACAAGAGGCGTATATATAAAAACATGTAAAGTGAGACTTTCGAGCAGGCGGAACGTGAACAATTGGAAGCAAGTTCCTACGCAGGTTATAAATTTCTGACGGAAGACTTTTCAAGTATCCAGATTTGATGAAAAAAAGTTTTAAAACTTTAAAACAGCATAAATATCGCACCGGAAATATAGAGTGAGTATTACGATTTGCGTCACAGATACGTCTAATTATGCACTTTTGAATTGTAATGATGGAGGACAATTTTAGTCTGTTCCAATAGCAGTCCGGTTTACATGATTTAGTCAGAATTGACAGGAAGTCGTTCCTATTGACATAAAACCTGTAAGTGGGAACACATTTGAGAGAGTAACTGAGCAACTGTTCCTAGTCAGAAGTTACAGGATTTAGTCCGGAGTTTTTTTCCTGTAAGTTCATGAAAAGTGTCAAACTATCAGCTGATTTGCATGTGCAAGCAAAAACAAACAGCGGTGAAAGCAAAGTACCTTATATTTGTAAAAAAATGGAAGTAAACAACGAAATGCATGAACGAAAGGCACAAGATCACGCGGGAAGGAAAGAAAGAAAAAAGTAATTTTCTAGCTGCCGAAATCTCGACGCCATCTTTGTTGTAAGAAGCAAACAACGAAGAGAACGGAGAAAACCACGAAATTGTTGCACGCATGAATAATCATTTTTATTATGCAAATTCTTCTATAAATCATGCTGTTGTGTTAAATTATTCTTTATCTTATGTGTACACACGTTGTCACAGGCGAAAATGAAGAAAATTGCAGTAAAAAGCCACCACCAAATTGTAAACAAAGTAGAAATGTAAACAAACGGCTAATGTCAAAATCGTTAAACTTTTTTCCTAAATGCGATTCTAACGGGCTACTCTACTGCCCGCGTGATCTTGTATTTTTGGTTCATGAACGAAAAGTTTGAATATGTATAGATTTTAATAATTATTTAGTGATATTTCAGCTAAATCAGTGTTGTACAAATGACATGTAAACAAACCGACTGACGTTTTTACAGGAAATAGTGCTTTTGCGTTCCTACGCACTTCTGCATCTGTTCTCCTTTTCCTCTCATTTGAGAGAGTAAAATTGTAGTTTGACAGTTCCACAGGTTTTAGTCCGAAGTTCAAAGGAACAGACTTTTTACTAGCGGAAGCACCACCCCAACAGCTGATACCGTATCGCAGCTTTGATTGAAATATTCCGTAGAAAACCATTTTTAGTGTAGAAGTAGAACAAAACTTTTTAAGGCGGTATAAATGACGACTGGCGTAGAGAAAGTATTGTTTTAGCGTATTTTAATGTTCAGACCAATTTAAGCGGTTGTCAATTACTACTCCTAGGTATTTAAACTTTTCAACATTTTCAAGCTGGAAACAAGTATCGTCGCAGTTGACTGTGCGTGCGAAAGACTTTTTTGACTCATTCAGAGAGCACTCATGATTATGCAAATTAAAACGCAGACAATCTAAAGAATGAAACAAAATATCACAGTTTGGGGATTCTTTGGCAACGAGGCTAAAGAACATAAACTTAGTTTTACTACTTACAGACAGTTTATGCAATGCAAACCAGATTCTCAGTATATGTATGTCGTGATTAATGTCACATATTTCTTCAAAGTAGCTCGAAGTACAATAAGCAATGGCAAGGTCATCAGCAAAAGCAGTTACTTTGCCTTTCAGTGGGAAAGAAAAAATTGAATTGATATAAATCAAAAATAGTATTGGACCAAGAACTGAACCTTGGGGTACGCCCAGATGAACAGGCTCCAAACTACTGTAGCTATTGGCCACTTTGACTTTTTGTACTCTGTTCGAGAGATAGGATTTAAACCACTTATGCATAAACCCTCTGAAACCAGCGCTAAATAGCTTATTTAAAAGTATATCTCTATCTACCATATCGAAAGCTTTTGTAATGTCAACAAAAAGTCAAGCATAGAGATTTTCACTGTCCAAGCCTTAGATGTACGGGCAAAAATCTAGTAGAGCATCTTCCGTAGAAAGTCCCGAACGTAAGCCAAACTGCATTGGGCTCAAGAATTTCGACCTATCAAGGTAGTCTACAATTCTATTTTTAATAACTTTTTCAAATACTTTTGATATTGTCGAGAGCAAAGATATAGGCCTGTAATTATTTGCATCCTTCTTATCGCCTCTTTTGAAAACTGGAATTACAATAGCGCACTTCAAATCTTCTGGAAAAACAGCCTGTGTAACACTAGCATTGAATAAGTATTTAAGTATGTCTACCAGGGATGATAAATG
>NW_023458555.1:71161160-71200856 GCF_013731165.1 Rhagoletis pomonella | reverse complement strand
TATATACCATTTCACTCCACATCACATCTCCAGAACGATTATTTACGTAAGAATGTCGAATATTCTTGAATTTTGATCAATTATGCAACAATAACTGCGTCAAAAGAAAATCCCTTATTTATATGAAATGTCCCTTTTTTCCCTTTTAATAATTTTGTATGCAAAATATCCCTCAAATAGGGAAATTACCCACAATCTGGCATCACTGTCCACATGCTGCAACCCTTGCGGAAACATGTGCAGCATTGCCAGCTATCAGTTGTTTTTCGAAGAAAGCTGAATGAAGGAAAACAAAGTGGAAAGGAATTAAAAAAACACTCATCATGTGCTTTTCTATTGTAAAATTGGTTAATTTTACATATTTTGAGGAAAATTATGGATTCTGATGTATTTGCAATTATAGCAGCAGAGTAAGCAGGCGCTATGGCAATGGATTCACAAAGGTATGCGGAGCTGACGGGCATAGTAACCATGGGCGCATCTATGTCAGCTTCTGGTTGAATTGTTGAACCACAAGCTAGAACTTATCACACCGGAAATTTGAAACATTTATCTTAAATAAAATGTGAATCCTTTGAATACATGTGTTTGTTAAAGTTTTTGGATTCTCGTTACGCGTTTGGACACAACAACCGAAAATCATTTTACAAATAACTAAACCGGAACCAAGTTTCTCAATAAGGGGCAACAAAGATTTTGTTTTGCTCGTTTATATAAAGCAGTGGATAAAAATATACGTATATGCGAAAGGCAAATTTATCTGTTTAAATGAACACCACCAATATTTCTTGTAAACACACATCGATTTACATCTTTTATTTCGCCCCCGACACAGAATTGTTTTCGTACAAAATTACGCAAAAAAGCTAACTCGTTCGTTTTTAGGCATGCCATTGTCACGAATTTCGAAAGTTCGAAAATACGATTCGGATTGCAGCATACTTTTTCTACGGTTCGTAGCAAAATCCGAATACGAAAGAGTTGCAGAATAGGGGTGATAATCAAGGAAACCATTGAAACCAATAAATATGCATTAGTAATTATCTTATTTGTAGTGTTTTTTGTATAAAAAACTGGGTGACTTTCCGGAAATATTAAGACTTACTCGTTAATTTTAAATACCCTTTTAATCTTATCGGCATTAATTAATCACTCTGCTTTAGCTAGAACAGTTTTTTGGTTCGGCCAGTGTGTACTGCACCAAAAATCTGGAAAAATTTCGTCCGGGGACTTGGGTGCGTAACGTTATATGTACTTGTACATATGCATAGTTTAAAAAGGCCATGAAAACCCCAAGTTTGCAGTACAAATCAATAATTCAAGTTAATCAACAAAACCATACAAATATGTTTATTAGGTGCGAGTAGCACACAAATTTTAGAAAGAAACAGTTGCTTATATTATAACAGCAACTGTTTGATGATTTTAAAAAGTCCTTCGTTTTTAATAAACACCACGCATTTACTTGTATAAAGTAGGAAAAATATGACTGAATTTTAATCCACAAGTCGTATTTCTACACAATTTGTCGTAATGCTTTGACAAAATTGTATCAAAAATGTCGATATAGTAGCAATGTACTTTTGGGATCCAAAATGTACCAAAAAAATATAATTGTACCATCAATTTCATCAACTATATTAAAGGATATGCATTTTAGTATTTTATTGGAAATACCGTCATCACCGCAAGAACCTGAGTTATTTAAAGTTTTGATTATGTTTGTTATTTCTAAGCTAGAAATTGAATTAAAAAAGAAACTTTTCTGAGTATCAGGGTTTGAGGGCAGTCCTAAAGCAAAGTGGCAATTGCAGTCGGTACATTTAGTTTTCCCAATAGAGGTGAAGTGCTTATTGAACTCATTGGCTACTCCTATAGGATCTAGATCGAATGACCTTTCGACCACAGGGCAATTAACTCGACACGCTCTGCCGGTCCTCGATTAAGAGCCCGATTGACAACCTCCCACTCTTTTCTTGTATTTCCGAATGCGGATTTAAACTCATTCTAATCTAAATCTCATTCTAATCTAATCTCATTCTAATCTAAATCTTCGGCAAATTTGCTAATTCTAATTTGCTTAGACTCACCTAATTGTGTTATTTCTAATCTAAATCTCATTCTAATCTAAACTCATTCTAATCTAAATCTTCGGCAAATTTGCTAATTCTAGCCGATAACGACATGTGTGCAGATCTCCTTAGAAATGCATTTGCTCGGCTCAAAATTTCAGGGAGAGACGATAACGCAACTATGATTGGACGACAAGTGTGCAGATAGCCTAATTCGGTCATTGTGAGCGTTTATTTAACAATCCAGCGATACGAAGCGAGATATTTATGATGGCCCGTAGTCATATGGGGTGTTCACAGTTCGTTCCAAATAGTTGGGGTGTTCACAGTTCGTTCCAAAAAGTGTCTCAAAATGTAGACGTCTACATTTTAAGACGTTTTCTAACCGTAAAATCTGTGGTGTTGTTGTTTCCCATACAAAATTGGAAAACGACGCCGTCTACATTTTGTCACACTCAAAGGTATGTTTTTTACGCGTCTACATTTTGCAACCTCGCAGCAGGGTTGCTTTATGGCAATACTAATCACATTTTTTTTATTTATTGGGCACGTTTTCTGTATTTGCATTTAATTTGAGCGCAATTTCTGATGAAAAGAAACAAATCAAGGAAAAGAAATAGCAAATATTACGAATTGGTAATTAAGTTAAATAATTAGAATTTTTCAGAAACAAAATCGAAAGGCGACATATAAAAAAATGCACGCAAGGAAGAAATGTCTGGCAACACCAGCAAAGTTTTGAGACGATTTTTCGACGACTGCTAGAAAGGGGTGCTCACAGTTTGATGCTAAAGATGTCTCAAAATGTAGACGTCTACATTTTCAGACACAATTTGGAACGAATTGTGAACACCCCAAGTGTCTGAAAATGTAGACGTCTACATTTTAAGACGTTTTCTAACCGTAAAATCTGTGGTGTTGTTGTTTCCCATACAAAATTGGAAAACGACGCCGCCTACATTTTGTCACACTCAAAGGTATGTTTTTTACGCGTCTACATTTTGCAACCTCGCAGCAGGGTTGCATTATGGCAATACTAATCACATTTTTTTTATTTATTGGGCACGTTTTTTGTATTTGCATTTAATTTGAGCGCAATTTCTGATGAAAAGAAACAAATCAAGGAAAGGAATAACAAATATTAGGAATTGGTAATTAAGTTAAATAATTATAATTTTTCAGAAACAAAATCGAAAGGCGATATATAAAAAATGCACGCAAAGAGGAAATGTCTGGCAACACCAGCAAAGTTTTGAGACGATTTTTGCGACGACTGCTAGAAAGGGGTGCTCACAGTTTGATGCTAAAGATGTCTCAAAATGTAGACGTCTACATTTTCAGACATAATTTGGAACGAACTATGAACACCCCAATAGTCAAAATAAAGTCGACTTTAAAGTTAGTTGCAGCTTTTTTGACAGATATCCCATTGAAAATTATGTCAAAAAACTGCAACTAACTTTAAAGTCGACTTTATTTTGACTATGACTACGGGCCATTGATAAATTCGTCAAGTGGTCAAGGACAATCGCGTGATCCAAATCAACAATGGGCGCGTTCATAAGTCGTAGGTGTTGGGTAATCGTTGGCTGTTTGTAATAGCGCACAGTTGAGTAGTTACCCTCAGCCCAACAGTTGGCAACTTTCCGCCATTTTTTCCAGCGGAAAATTTGGACGCTACCTGAACTCAACGTGTTGGGCTTAGTCTAAACAGCTGATCGAAAAGATTTACGCCGCTTATATTAAATTTAACGCCGCTTTGTTAGGTGGCAGTTGCAAACAAATTTATTATATTTTATAATATCTGACAAGATATTAACCGTAATAGGTTATCGCACGGGCGATTTTACAGGCAATAAAAGTTGAATGCAAAGTTGAATGAGAAGTTGAAAGTGAAAAAGTTGCTATCTCTATTCAGACGAGGCGATTTTCGATTCAACACGAATTGTTATTTACATTATTGAAAATGAATTTAAATCGCAAAATTTTATCAATTGGCGTAAATTTGGTAAGCCAAGCGTTGGTAGAAGTGTTCTTAGCGAAGCTGAAAGATAAAATAAGAGTAAAGTATATAGAATGTAAACAAACACAGGTTTGCGAGGAAAAAAAGTTGAACAAGCCCAAAGTTGGCTGGCGACCAACTTTTTTGAAAGCGATTAGTTGAAAGGCCGTTCGGACGAGGCGATTTTTGCTTTCAACTAAAAGTAAACAAACAATATGAATATGTTATTTTTGTACGTGTTTTTGCAACATTTGAAAAAAAATATTGAAAATCGCGTAAAAATCATTGCATTAAACCACCGCCAAAATATTCATAAAGAAGGAGAAGTAAAAAACAAAACAGAAAGAGCCAACTTCAAAATTATGAACGTCACACTCTTTTTTCTCAAATGCTATTGCATATGGCTGCTTCTCAGAACTGCTCTAACTGGTTCATGGTATAATCGCAACGATGTTGTCTGAATTGGGATTGTTAAATAAATCCCATTGGAGATAGTTTTATAATGCCAAAAATTCAGAACCTGAAGATCGAGGAACTCAAACAGGAGTTGGAAAAGAGAAATTTGGCAACGTCAGAAAGAAAAGTGGAGTTATTATCAGGGTAACGAGAGGCTATGGAAAAGGAAGGCATCGACTTTGACAAATACGACTTTCATCGTGAGGATGACGCGACATCCATGAAGGACGAACAGAAGGATGAGGCTGATTGTTCGTCGAAGCAGACATCCGGGAAGATTTAAGAACAGCAAAAGGCTTCTAATTCATCAACAGCTATGGATATGAGCATGATATTGGCTGCAATTTCTTCGCTTAAGTCGGAGATTTCCAGACAGATCCACTCCAGAAGAACTTGGTCAGGGATAATGAATTACTTAAGAAGAGACAAGAGACAACAGAAGACAGCAAGGATAAAGTCGAGGTAAAAGTGGACGAGTTGGAAGGTCATCTGCGATATCTACAAATGAATCGTCCAGCTACTTTGAAAAACGCTCACAAGAAAAAGACTCCATCCTTTGACGGCACAATTCCTTTCCAGGTCTTTAAGCTCCAGTTCGATAAGACAGCTACAGCAAATCATTGGAGCATGGAGGATTAGTCCGCTGGGCTGTTCGTTGCATTAAAAGGACCTGCTGCGGAGATCTCGCGGACTATTCCGGACTGTGGAAGGAACAGTTACGATGCGTTAATGGGTGCAGTAGAAAGGCGTTATGGTAGCGAGCACAGGAAGCAGACTTATCAGATGGAGCTGGAGAATCGCTGCCCAAAATCCAACGAGACTCTTCACGAATTCGCCTCAGAGATCGAGAGGTTGGCCCACCTGGCAATTGGGGACGCATGTCTGGTACCCCTCGAAAGGGTAAAAATCCAGAGGTTAATCAACGGAATGGATGACATGTATACCAAGCGAGAGATGTATGCGTATTCTAAGCCAATATTTGCTGAAACTGCCTGGTATGCCCAGACACGAGTTATATTATAATGATGTTTACTTATAACTGTTGTTAATTTCTACTATAAATTCTTAAATAACTTTGAACTAAAACATATTTTCTTATATTCAAAGAAAAATTAATTTCAAACTTCTTTCTTGTACATAAAAAATTTTCATTCTAAGAAATATTCTTGTACTTACAACATACTTATTTTACAAATAAACAAGAGAATCTTTTGGATATTTTTAAGAAATCCTTTTATGATACTTTAAACTTATTTGGCGCAGTCAACGAACCAACGCGATTTATTAAACCAAAGTTTAATTAGAAAAGCCGTTTTTTTCTAAAAATATACGACTACAACAATCAAATATTTAATAAAAATAAAGGATTACAACAATCAAATGTTAAATAAAGCACAAGGACAACAGAAATCAAAAATTTAATAAAGATAAAGGACTACAACAAGAAAGACAAAAACCAACAACAATTAAATAGTAATTAAAACAACTAATTTTGAAAATATATCAATGAAAGTTAAAAAGTTTGATTAGAATTTGTATAAACATCCATATGCACAATCTGTTTAACATCAGTTGGTGTTTCCGTTAATTTAAATTTATTTTTAATCGGGTTTCGATCGTATTTCGTTCTACTACAAACTGAGCAATTATTAATATATTTATGGATTAAAATTTTTAAATTTGGTATATAAATTAATCTTTTAAGTCCCGCATAAGTTGATGCCATGTTTCATTTTTAGGATAATTGTGTCTATATTTATAAGCATCATTTTCTGTTTCAATGGCTTCAATAATTTCAATAATTTTATTTTGCAAAATATTATATTTACTGTTTTCTAATTCTGAAAATATTCCAATTTTTCCTTTATCAATATTTTGTCGCAAAATATTTTCCAAATTACTCTATAAATCCGAAGAACTTATCAAATTTTTTGTATTTTTATGTTTAACTTCTGTTCCTTTTTGTTTGTTATCTGTCAATATTATTTGCGTTTTAAATCTGTTTACTACAGTATCTAATATGTTAATATAAGTTTGTCTATTTTCTTCTTGAGAATGAATTGTTTCCATATCGTCGTTTGCATTATTAAATAATGATTCAGTACAAACCGACCACATATTAATTTCATTAGTACTTGCCTCTATTCTACAGAGTTACATAGAAAAAACAGAGTTACATAGAAAACAGAGTTACATAGAAAAAAGAAATAGTAAAAGAGAAAATTACATTGAAAGGAGGAAACAAGGTTTTATTAAAAATTATAAATCAGTTAGACACAAACAAGAACCAAAATTTAAATTTAATGACTTAGAAAATATTCACCCCTCCAATATAAAAAGAAAATTCAAATTTGAAAGCATTCTTGATACAAAAGAAATTGAAGAGTAACCAAGTACAATATTTAATGCTTGAATTTGTAAAATGAAAGTGAAAATTATTATTAATTAGTTATTTTCAAGTTGTTAAGATACAGGAGTATCTTAGTTTAAATGAGGGAGAAGTTATATTATAATGATGTTTACTTATAACTGTTGTTAATTTCTTCTATAAATTGTTAAATAACTTTGTACTAAAACATATTTTCTTATATTTGAAGAAAAATTAATTTCAAACTTCTTTTCTGTACATCAAAAATTTTCATTCTAAAACTATGTTCACATATCAATATTATCTCAATCAAAACACGTTTTTTAATCACCCCGTTTACACAGGCAAATCTCAGATTATTAGCCGTCAAATTTGTGCATGTTATTCTCACATCTCAAGGGAAATTTATGTTTCTTCTCTGTGCCACCGTGATCACGTTTTTCTGCTATAATAAGCAATATAAATATATTTTAACTTAACATTTTATTAAAAGTACCTTTACAAACCTCTTTTACTTGCTAGCGTACATTTTTGTTTACTTTTACATTTGGCATTTCTCCTCTCTTTCGCAAAAACAATCGATAAAACTAGCATGCACACCGAAAAGTTATCGGTTAAATCTGAGATTAGTTTATAATTACAGATTAACAAGGGACGAACTTAATATGGCTAATCTCTAGTTATAATTACAGATTACATACAGTTTTAAGCTCGAAAATGAGGATAATCTACTTATATGTGAACCTAGTATAAGTAATATTCTTGTACTGACAACATACTTATTTTACAGATAAATAAGAGAATCTTTTGGATATCTTTGGATAGAAGAAATCCTTTTATGATACATTAAACTTATTTCACTTGAAACGGCGGCGCTCCTAAGTAGACCAGCCTACAAAGCCCTTCGAGTGGAAGTGGAAATAGCGGATAAGACAAATGAAATGCTGAAGAAGATAATCAAGCTACTGGGCGTAAAAAACATTGCTCTGGCACTTCGCCCGTACGGATAAAATGATACCATAGAAGTATCGATACCTGTACTTGGAAGTAGCATCGAAACAAAGTATCGATGCCTAGTAAGTATCGGGCTAAAAGTATCGATACCTACTTATATCGATATTTGTACCTATATAAGAATTGTTTGAATAAAAAACGCCATCACATATCTATGAATTTTTATCAAAATAACTTATGTGACTATAATTTTTGATTTTAGGCGAATGCTACTTAGGGCCGGTTACTCAATATCTGGTTAACACTAATCTGCGGTTAAACATCGTTATCGACGTCTTCGACTCCATGCATACAACAGGGAGTCGGTAACGTCGATAACGATGTTTAACCGGAGATTAGTGTTAACCAGACATTGAGTACCCGGCCCTTAATCTTTTTAAGAACAACTTTAAGTTTTAAAACAAGGTTTACTAGGATGGCCTCCCAGAAAACAAGAAAAAGGGCAAAGTCCAATACGTTGTTTTTAAAAAGTACCCAGAATTTTGTTAACAGAATTGTCTTCGTTTGTATGTATGTACGTATTTTATTTGTAATACTTATTATTTTGTACAAAGAGAAAGCGATTGAGGTCAAAAAAAATAATTTTATAATTTATTTCATACAAATTAATTAATTAATAAAAGTCATCTGTATTATAACACCGTTCGACAGCAGTTCTGCAAAGTAACAATGGTATATTTCTGAAAGAAGTAATCATGTTGATAATTTTTATATAGTGAAAAGCTGCTAAGTCCATTTGTAGAAAATTTAAAGGGGAGGAAGAAAACTTTTCAAAACATTTCCTTCAAGAATTTTGCAGAAGGCTCCGTTGCAAATTAAAAGATTTAGAATTTTTTGTGAGCTTATCGTTTTTTCTGTGTCTGTTTTGGACTTAGTAAATTTGCTTTTCATTGGATATAAACTTGAAGACGTTGCGTTTTTAATTTACCTTCCTTCCTATATCCAAATATGAGTTTTCACAAAAAGTGGACTTATCAACTTTTCACTTCAAGCTAGCGATCTGTTAGTGAGATGATTATAGTTCTTTCTTCGTAGGAATTTTTCATTGGCAACTAAACTGCCAAAAATGTTTAGATATTCACAATAATAATTAGATTAAAAAAAGTCCGGAAATAAAATTTGCATTGAATCGGGTTTCGATATACGTACTTTCTTCCGATGCCTACTCAGTACTCAGTTCAAAAGTATCGATACCAAAACTACTTGGTATCGGACGAAAAGTATCCAGTATGTACTTGTATTTCCTAGTATCGTTTTACCCCTAATCGCCCCCGATTGCAACGCAAGTTCCATAGGGCTCAACAATTCAGCAGGACGCAAACGCAGGGCTGAAGGAAACGAATCCAATTCCAATCAGTCGTTAAACTAAAACGAGCCAGCAACAAGGGGCGCGCGCTGGCTCCTGTAATTGAATGCTTCATAATCTCCATCTCGCAAATTGGCAGAAAAGCGAGCAACGTTACTGTTTGCGGATATGTGGACGGACATAAGCGGGCATATCACATTCCGTAATTCGATCTGATTTGGTCACTAAAGCGGTGAGTTCATTACCTGGAGCAAGGTTGTGGACAGCAACTGGTAGGACACCCAATTTTTAGGAAAGGTAATATGCAAGGTCGGAATAGGGAATGCGACGGTGTTATACAAGTTTATAGTGGCAGAGATTGTGGATGAAGTCATCATTGGAGTAGACTTCTTATTTTATCAAGGTATGCAAATCGACATGAAGAAGAGGATCATGACGTATAACAACATGGAAGTGCCCCTAAGCTTTGGGTATGATGGCCCGTAGAGCAGCAAGCGAGTGATCCTAGGGGAAAGCGAACAGATTTCACCAAAGTCAGAAGCAGTTGTTTGGGCGAAGATTGATGGAGATTGTGGGACATACAAATTGTGGGTTGTTGAAGCAACACAGAGTTCTACACCGGACGTACCTATTGATAAAACCCTGGCTAAGACGAAACAAAACAATGGTCGCATCCCAGTTCCGCTACTTAATGAGTTCAAATCACCAATACAACTCCGAAGTGGAACTGTACTGGAGCAATGTCGAGAGATAGAGGCAATCTTCCACTGCGAAAAGTTACCTAAAAGAGTTGTGATGCATCGCATTGATACTGGTGATGCAAGGCCGATCCGTCAAGCTCCTCGAAGTGTTCCACTAACCAAACGTGGCGATGTAAGCCAGATGATAAAAGAAATGAGCGAGAGGGGTGTGATTGAACCATCAGCGAGCCCATGGAGTTCGCCGGTGGTACTTGTGAAGAAGAAGGATGGCCAATTCTGCTTAGACTACCGGACACTAAATGATGTGACGGAGAAGGACAGCTATCACTTCCCAGGATCGATGATACTCTGGACTCGTTGACTGGAACAAAGTGGTTCTCATCACTCGACCTTAAGAGCGGTTATTGGCAAGTGGCAGTAAGTGACGAGGACAAGGAGAAGACAGCTTTCAGCGTTGGAGATGGTATTTGGCAATTCACGGTGATACCCTTTTGATTATGCAACGCTCCTTTCACTTTTGAAAGACTTATGGACGATGTGCTTAAGGGACTGTTGGGTGTATCTAGACGACATTATCGTACTGGGTTAAAGCCTTGAGGAACACCCTAAGAATTTGGACGAAATTTTCGAAAGGATAGCTGGCGCTGGTCTGAATCTAAGTCCTAAAAAGTGCTCATAGTTCAAGAAGGAGGTAAACTACTTAGGACACAGGGTGACAACGGAGGGCGTCTGCATTGCGAGTGAAAAGATAGAAGCAGTAAATGATACCAAGACCTAGGAACATGCACGAACTATGAAGTTTTCTTAGGCTATGCACCTACTACCGTCGATTTGTTCCGAATATGGTCAGCGTTGCTAATATCCTCCACGAGCTCACTAGGCAAAATAGAGCCTTCGATTGGAACAAGGAGCAGGAGAAGGCTTTCCAAACTCTGGATGAACGGCTATGTACTGCCCCTAAGCAAGCGAATCCCGTTCCAGTTGCAACATTTATTTTGGATATGGATGCTAGTGCTTATGCCATAGGAGGCATACTGTCGCATGTAATTGCGGGCAGGAGAAGATAGTTGTCTTCTATAGCCGGTCGGTTGGAAAACCAGAGAGGAACTACTGCGTAACTCGGAGAGAACTACTGGCGTTGGTGGAGTGCGTCAAACATTTCCACAAGTACCTCAATGGGCAACGCTTCCGAGTTCGAACGGATCATGCAGCGCTGAAGTGGCTACTTCCAGAATCCAGAAGAAAAGCTAGCTCGGTGAATTGAGAGACTGCAAAGTTATGACTTCGCTATTCATCGAACATGTAGCCTGGAATGTGTAAACACTGCTCAAAAGCTGAGGCCAAAGATGACTATATTGACGTCCGGCTAACGATAATAACACCAGCGGAAGAGTGGAAGGAAGAAAACTGTGAAAGTGTCAGCAGGAAGATCCAAATCTTTATCTTTTGATGCATCGACTAGGGAAGAACAGACGCCTTACTAAGGAGCAAATGGCACCGGAGAGCCAAATCGCAAAGGCATACTGGGCGCAATTAAACAGCTTGATGTTGATATCTGGTGGTTTGCATAGGGTATGGGAAAGTGAAGATGGCCAGTGATTCCGCAATTTAATAGTAGTTCCGAGGGTAAGAGGGACGTTCTCAAGGAATTCCACAATGATCTCAGTGGACGGCAGCTGGGAATCACAAACACCCCGGAGAAGATCATGCAGAGGTTCTATTAAGTTGGTTGTCGGCAATCGTCGCAGAGTGGATTGCTAACTGCGCGAAGTCTATTGCAGCTAAGGGCCGAAATCCAGAAGTCGATGAAGGAGTATAACTCAGGTGCACCATTCGAGCAGATTGCCGTGGATCTAGACGGTCTATTTCCTATGATCGTACGGGGCACCAAATACGTCCTTGTGGCTATGGACTAATTTAGCTAATGGCCGGAGGTATACCCGATTCCAAACCAGGAAGCTAATACAGTGGCGGAGGTATTCACCCTCAATTGTGTTGCGGGATACGGTATACCTATAGAGCTGCACTTTGAATCGGCGGTGTTCCAAAAGATGTTCCAGATACTGGGTATCGGGGAAACTCGAACAACTTCTCGTCATCCTCAATCAGATGGCATGGTGGAACGGGTTAACCGAACCCTGGAAGAGTATTTGCGTAAGGTCGTGGACAAGTATCAAAAAGATTGGGATATCCGCATACCCTTGTTCCTGGTGGGATACCGGTCAGCATTGCATGAAACCACGGGTAAAACTTCTGCCAAGGTAATCTTTGGAAGTGAACTCCGCTTGTCTAGTGACCTGAAGTTTGGAGTAAGTCGGGATGTAAGAAGAATTGGGAAAGAGACGTTCAACATCCTGGACGAGGAGCTGAGAGAGATACATGCTCTTGTGAGACAGCGTACTCAAATTATGAGTGACAAGATGAAGGCCAGGTATGATAAGGCGATGATCTCCGAGGGCTTCCAAGAGGTAGACTTAGTGTTGCTGTACAATCCACAACGCAAGAACGGTTTGTCCCCAAAACTGAATGAAGTAGTGTATCGAATCCAGACCTTCGGGAGACCAAGAATCAAATGAAGGTAGTCCACTAGGAAAGGGTTGCAGCGTTTGGAACAGCAAGTATGTCTGATCGGGACGATCAGACTTAGGTGAAGGGCAGTGTGGCGAATACCGTGTTCGAGGAACGACGTAGAATATTCGACAGCGAGAGTGCTCCCCCCAGACTTTACGTCGTAAATCGGACGGGAAGTTTGATTTTTCGACCATGCCATGTCGTAGGATTGTCGTGGGGAAAAATCGGCTGAGTTGATGTGGCAAGATGTCGCGTTAAGCGCAGCTGGGATGGAATCATTGTGTTCGTGGTAGACCCTTGCGCTGGTTTCAGCGGTTGAGTCGTCGTTTTAGGTGGATCGTCGATATTACCAGATTCGTTAACTACCGCCGTAAGACTGTCCATGGAGATGTGGACCTTTTCGTGGTTTATTTGAACAATGGTTGAAGCGTTGCCCCTATCATGTCGTTTCACACAAACACATGGGTCTGCTAGTAGCTTCAACACGAATGGTTTGGTTTTGTCGTTCCAAGATGCCATTTGCTTGTGGGTGATACGTTGTCGTACGGAGGTATCCTGTCTGCCTTGGTCGGTAGTGATGCGCGCTGGGATCCCTAAACATGAAAACCAGATACTGACTAGTTTTTTCGCTACCGTCTCTGCTGTTATGTCTCTGAGCGGTTCTGTCTCTGGTCATAGAGTGTAAATTGGCAAACGATGCTATTTTTGTGACTTTAAGCCTGTTCACATCAAAAACGGGGATGAACGAACACCAGCGCATAGCGTGCAGTGCTTGCAAATACAGCCACCGCAAGTGAACGATACTTATAACAGCTCATACTGATATTGACTTCAGCAAACCAGTATTCCAAGTGGACGTGCACGAAACCAGCAACCGCCGTATTTGATTGACTGCCGAAAGCACGATACTGCATATGGACGGTTGCCGATATCATGAGAGCTCATTTGGACGGTTGGCGAAGGCAAGACGTCGCAGTTTGTTTGTTGCAGAAGTCGTTTGACTTGTTGCTGAAAGCCATTTGATTTGTTGCTGAAGTCATGATACTGTATTTCAAAAACAATTCAACGACATTCGCTTGTTTGAAATGAAGCTTTGATATGTACATACATACATACGTACATACATACATACGTACATACATACGCGCATACACATTCCTCACAACTAGCCTGCCAACATGCACTTGGCGCCAGCAGTGAGTAAAACAATTGAATGGTACACGCGCTATAAATACATACATACATAGGATACGATAAATTACCCTTTACTACATTCGTCGTGTTTTCGGCAACAAGTCAAATGGCTTTCAGCAACAAGTCAGATGACTTTCAGCAACAAGTTAAACGACTTCTGCAACAAATGAGCTGCGGCGTCTAGCTTCTCCAACCGTCCAAATCAGCTCTCATGCTTTCGGCAACCGTTCAAATGCCGCGTTTGCTAGTTTCGTGAACGAGCATTCGGAATACTGGTTTGCCGAAGTCAATATCAGTATGAGCTGTTATAAGTATCGTTCACTTGTGGTAGCTGTATTTGTAAGACAGCACGCTATGCGCTGGTGTTCAGTCGTCCTCTAATTTCATTATCTTAATTTCTTTTAGGTATCGATACTACTAAGTCAACGCGCTGCTCAGTCATACAAAGCAGCAGTATTGATTTAGTATGCAATAGTTGGCGTTCAACGCATGCCAGTCTCTGGATAGTACTGGTATCCCCCGGCCTGTTGAAGCGGACCAATGAAGTCGATATTGATGTGCTCGAACCTCTGCGATGACAGCGCTATTGTCTGTAGTGGTGAGCGAACATGTCGGCTTACCTTTGCTCTTTGGCAGCTGGTACATCGTAGGACGAAGTCGGAGATGTCTTTACCCATATTGGGCCAACCGAAACGTGATTTTGCTAGCTTAGTTAGCTTGCTGATGATGACATTACGGTATAAACGAACGAGCCCTTGCTGTTGCGATGTCGCAGTAGATTGTAACGTTTGTACCAGGTATACGAATTTGCTTTAGCTGAAGTGACGCTCGCCACCAAACGGGGTTTCTTTAATCTGATGTTGGAGAAGATAGGAAAGAGCTGCGGAACTGAACCGCTCAGGAACAATTTACTACAAGAGCGTGCAATTGCTGGCTTATGCCGATGACACCGACATCATCGGTAACAAAAACCGCGAGGTCTGTTCTGCCTTTTCCAAAGCGAATGAGTCTGGTGGTAAACGAGGAAAAGACGAAGTCTCTTCTTTCATCAAACAAACAGTCGGCACATTCGCGCCTTGGCACCCACGTCACTGTTGACAGTTATAATTTCGAGAAAGTAGAGAATTTCGTTTACTTGGGAACCAGTATTAACACCCATAATAATGCCAGCATGGAAATCCAACGCAGAATCACTCTTACCAACAAGTGCTACTTTGGACTGAGTAGGCAATTCAGGAGTAAAGTCCTCTCTCGTCGTATGAAAACCACACTCTATAACTCACTCATCATGACAGTGCTGGTATATGGCTCAGAAACATGGACAATGACAACATCCGATGAGGCAGCTCTTGGAGTATTCGAAAGAGAGATTTTGCGGATGTTTTACGGGCCTTTCCGCGTTGGCGACGGCGAGTACCGCAGACGATGGAACGATGAGCTGTATGAGCTTTACAACGACATGCACATAGTGCAGCGAATTAAAATAGCGGCTCCGCTGGCTTGGCCATGTCGTTCGAATGGACACCGACGCTCCAGCTCTGAAAGTATTCAACTCGGAACCCGCTGGTGGTATCAGAGGAAGAGGGAGGCCCCACTGCGATGGAAAGACCAGAGCATGAACTTTGAAACGATAGTCGTTCAAACGATACTGACGAAAGATGTCGTCAAAACATTGATTCGTGTATTTGTGTTGCTGTTACGTGTTACCGTTACTATTACGTAAAGCAAAATTGGAATCGAGTTGACTATATCGCACAAATGATCAAATAATTTTTGGTTTTCACGAAGGAAGACAATCTCAACACGATATCATCCAGGCTAGCTTAAGGCTGAAATACCCCATCGGCTGAAACTTGTTGTTGACAAGTTGGTGTATTACGACACCAACGGCTGTGCTGCTCGCATCTGTACTGAGCGCGATGCGGGCATTCAGCGCTGGGTGTACCAAAAGTTCTGCATTCTCAAGCTGATTTTTGCCGTCGTTGAGTTGGTGAATTTTGCCGTCGGTCCAGTTAATTGGGATTGTATGATTTCTCTGGTTGCCTGGTATTAACTGAACGAGCGGTGCTGTACTGCGTGCGGCAGGAATCGACGATAAAAATTTATCATTGCCAAAAATGGACGCAACTCTTTGACGATTTTAGGCAGTGGAAAGTTTATGATACCTTGCACTTAAGTTGGTAAGGGCTTGATTCGCTCGGAGGTAACCGTGTACCCGAGGAACTCGATGCTTGCATTTGCGAACACACACTTCGTCGGGTTTATCGTGAGATTATGCTGCCGAAGGCGTTCGAAAACTGGCGGAGGCGATGCAGACGCCGTCAGTGTAGACGAAAGCGAAATCGTCCACGAAATACTGCGTGCATAAACCACTGGAACGTCTGGGCGGCGTTGCAAAGACCAAACGTCATGCGTGTAAACTCGTAGAGGCCAAAGGGCGTTGTTATCGCCGTCTAGGGTATATCACAAGGTTCTATATCGATCTGATGCTACGCTCGGTTGAGATCGACTTTGCTGAAAACCTTCTATTGGTGCAAGAAGTGCAGAAAATCTTGGATGTATGGCAGCGGGTACCGTTTTGGTACTGTTCGCGCGTTGAGCGCGTGATAGTCGCCATACGGACGCCATTCGCCATTTGCTTTTCGTACTAAATGCAAAGGAGAAACGTATGCGCTTTTCAATGGGCGACAAACTCCAATCTTGATGAGGTATTCTAAGTCGTCCCTCGCAGCTTTGAACTTGTCTGTGGTGAGACGTTTCGGCTTGGCCAAAACCGGCGCTGCCTTTGTCTCGGTGCAGTGCCTGACACCTGCCTGCTCTACCGCTGGTGACGATGTGTTGAGATGTGTGATTTCTTGGAGTTCGCGGAGCAAATCTGCGACCTCGCCCGTTTGAGCGTCTTTAATAAAAACTCGGTTTGAATTTGTGAAATTTTTGGGTTTTACCTGGAGTTAGTATTGATGTTGCTTCACCCGGTGACTTCTCTACTGTCTTATTGTTGGGAGTTTGCTTGATGTTGTTTCTTTTACGAAACTTTCGAGCTTTTGAGCTTCGGTGGAAATTAGTTTTTTGCTTCTTCTGACGGTTTGTGAAAGTCGCACGGGCTTATGCACTTACGCGCTTGTGTACCGTACTCTCGATGATACCAGCAAGGAGGTTCTTACTGCGGCGGCTTGGGAGCGTTCTCGCTGCGGCTTGAGGGCAATAGTTGGTCGAGTTTTTTTTATGGTATTGAGCAGGGTGTCTTGCTTTTGTACGTGTTTTTCGAGTGCTACCACTCGGTCATCGGATGTTTCGATTATGGCGACGTTGGGCTTCGAAAATGTTGAAACGTCAGCGTCACGGCTTAAAGCGTCTAAAGTTACGTCGGTAGTAATTGCGAATTGCGTTTATACGCTGCATCTGGCAGAGCAAATGACTGGGTTTTCCGTCGCCTGAAGCTCAAACCAAGCGACAACTTTTTAAACCACCTTTCCACTTGAAATTTGGAATTGAGCTTGGGAAACGAAAACTTACCAAAAACTGAATTTATTTGAGGTGTATCGTTGCAGTCGACGTTTGCACTGGCACCTACGCTGCCGCTACCTCTGTCTATCAGTATCACTGTCATGTCCGTCTTGCATGTGTATAATTGTTGAGAGTTTGCTGTGATTATAACGGGTATTTGATTGCTGTTGTCGCAGTTTTCGTTGATAGAAAATTTTTTAGTGGCGTGATCGTAGCCTTAACCAAATATCAAATATGTGCATATGTTGCACACTTTTTTATTGCTTAGCGTAACGGTTTGCTTGCTGGCTTTTTTACTCACAGCTACCCCGTTGGCGTTTGCCTTTTTGTTTTGCGGGATCACTAGTTTTGGGAATTTCAGGTTTTTATTTTACAAAAGTTTCAAATTTACAAAGTATGAGCCAATTTACACGATGACTTTTCACCCTGGGTGGAAAGTCATGCGTGTCGAGCTTGTAGGCAAGAAGTGTAGCGAAGTCAGCAGGGTAGGCAAGAACGCACGGTGAGCGAAATCGGGTGGTTTTTTTGACGTTTCACTCTTATCGAGTTCACTTTTTCCTATTTTGGCTTTGAGTTCGCGATTCGCCCCGCTTTAAAAATGAGGACGAAAGAGTTGACCAAATAAAATTTTACGCTTAAATGTCAAAAATACGCAAAAACGCCGCAAAAACAAAGCCATCGTGTAAATGCAGGAGGATTTTCGAAAGCTTTTTTAGGAGGGAACGTGCCAAAAACGTAGGGTGAAAAGTCGTTGTGTAAATTGGCTCTATCAAAAAATGATTTTGTACTAATACGATAATTTTCATATGTTGTTCACTCTATGAATATCAAAAACGGAATGCCATTTTCGTCAAGTGTTCAGTCTTCTTTCCCTTGTTGTTCGTCGCAGAATTCGGGTTGCCATTGAACAATGTTTTCAGCGTGATCGCCCCACATATAT
This sequence comes from Rhagoletis pomonella, assembly GCF_013731165.1. Taxonomy (NCBI): domain Eukaryota; kingdom Metazoa; phylum Arthropoda; class Insecta; order Diptera; family Tephritidae; genus Rhagoletis; species Rhagoletis pomonella. The sequence goes on along the minus strand of NW_023458555.1, from coordinate 71,182,725 downwards.
GTACTTAGTATCTATATAAAAAAGAATAATAAACAAATTAATTTTTATTTATTAAAAAATGTTTTTTTTCTTAAAAAAATTTGTTATTAACCTTATTCTCACAATATTCTCACAATCTATTGTGGTTTTATTTGAATTGGCAATCACGTACGTATTTAAATCTACCAATTTATAAAAAATATGACTTTTTATTCGAAATTTTCAGAATAAAACATTGTTTTATATATATTAAAAAAAGCGCCGCAAGCTAAAATTTGGAATAAAAAATCGCGCATATTTTTATTACAAATTTCACTTTATATTAAAATATTGTTTTGTATATTTAAAAAAGCGCCACAGGCGAAGTTTTCGTTTTATATTAAAATATTATTTTATATGTATTAAAAAAATTCATAGATTATGAAGTTGGAATATGCCAATAATTCTTCTACAGAAACAGAAATAAACCCTTTTTTTAGTTTTATCCTATATATTTAATGTTATATACCAAAATGACAGGTAATTTCACTCTCTATTAATGCAATTATCGATATGAAATATTAATTTATCTGCCGTTAGTATGTTAATTTTGTAGCCCAAGCATTCGCTGACAAGCGTTCATTGTAGCAAGCATACTTTTAACGTGCGTTCTATCAAACCAACGCCAATGCCAAAGCCAACGCGAAAGTTCTATGTGGGCCGGCATGGGCATAGCCAGAATGAAATTTAGAGGGGGAGGGGGGAAGGAGGTGGGGCGGGGGTCGACCCTATTAAGCTGGCATTTTAGGGTACTATTATATATATATATAAGGAAAATTTGAAAGTTAAGGGGGGCTCGAGGACCCCCCTGCTCCTACCTGGCTTTACGCCCCTGTGGACCGGCTATAAAGGGCTTGTAATGTGTGGCAATATTTGCAGTTTCGTTCCACAACGCTATCGTGCACGGCTTGTAATTTTTTAATAGGTCTTTCCCTAACAATCCGGACCGGATCCGGTAATTAGAGAATAAGCGAAAAGTTTGCTCTCAAAAATGGAACTTAGTCCAGAAGTACGGGAACGCAAAAAACCTCATTTCGTACCCAGAATTTTTGAAAATGCTAGTGATGAGCTGAATTTTCGGTACCCAATACTCGGTCCCCAATACTTAAAAAAGATTTCGGTACCCAATACTTCCTTTTCGGTACCCGATACCGATTCTTTACATTAAACCTTCACCATTATATGCATTTCAAGTTTAGAAAAAACTCTAATTACTAATTTATACGATATCGGCTAAACCACTTGAACTTATCGCAACAGAGAAATATTATTTTATCAGTTTTAATCTTAGTTGATCCAAGGTTCAAAAAATGCTTTTACGGATGAAGTAGCCTTTCAGGGGGGGGGGGGATTCTGTAACCACTTAGCGACAAGTTTCGGATCGATATCGCACTTGTTGACGTAAAAATATTTCATATCATACGTCAACAAAACCGCTGCCGATTCGAAAATTGTCGCCTACTGGTTACAGAATATGCTGGAACAAAATGTTTCAAACAAGTAAGAGTTTCTCTGCATTATGGCCTCGAACGGACATATATACATCTTTCATTTGAATCCGTATTAAAAGCTCTATTGGCTCCTACATTCGGGTTTTTATAGGCGAGTCTCCCCTGAACCGTTTTTTCCATATTTTTGGCCTATGTGCGCCTTTATTCGAAACCTAAATGTTTCGGTACCGAGTATAGAGAGTATTGGATACTTTTTAAATCGGTACCGAGTATCGATCAATACTTAAAAGTATTGACTCAGCACATCACTAGAAACAGGCAACATGTAAACGCAAAACAGCTGATACGCACTTTGACGCTTTATCCATTTTTACCCGGAGAAAAAGTCCGGGCTGTTTTAGGCAGGAAGAAGAAGACACTTACGATCCAATACGTTCCAATTTTCACTCTCTATTACCCATTTTTTTGAATGATTTCTGGGCTATTTTTGGCACCCGCGGGATCCCGCGTTGCGTACGGGAAAGAACCTAATGAAAGCGTCAAGGCAGACGAAACGGTGTTAGCATTTTTTGTACAACTGAGTTTTTTTATACAATGTCTTTCACAATATACTTTACTACTACGCAAATCTTTTTAGTGCAATTTTGTGATGAATACTAAAAATATATAGCTCTGAAATTCACAGCGGGACATTTTTTTATTCTCTTTTTGTTTTGAACTTTTCGAATTTGCATTTGCAAGTTTTGACAAAGTGTTAAAAATGTATTGAACGAACTATTATAACATACCACAAGGTGTGCTATCAGGTTCCCATTCAATTTTCGATACCAAATCTTAAAACAAAATATCAAAATCAGCTACAATAGAAGCAATCTCTTCACGGGATCACATTTTTTGTTGTTCACCGGATGCCACTATCTAATTCCTATATGGAAACGCTCAGTGACTCCGAAAATCAAGTTAATTTTTTCTCTATGGATAACTTTCTGAGATATTTGCAATTTACCGTTATTCAGCTTAGAAAAGAGTGGTTAATCACGTATATCTTTCGAACTATTATAACATACCACAAGGTGTGCTATCAGCTTCCCATTCAATTTTCGATACCAAATCTTAAAACAAAATATCAAAATCAGCTACAATAGAAGCAATCTCTTCACGGGATCACATTTTTTGTTGTTCACCGGATGCCACTATCTAATTCCTATATGGAAACGCTCAGTGACTCCGAAAATCAAGTTAATTTTTTTTCTATGGATAACTTTCTGAGATATTTGCAATTTACCGTTATTCAGCTTAGAAAAGAGTGGTTAATCACGTATATCTTTCGAACTAATTGAACAATCGTAATACGAAGTAAAGCTAATCAAATTCTTGATAAACCGTATATACATCACTCTTCGACACGCCTGATAGTATCCGAAAAACTAATTAATAATTCCTGATTTTATGCTTTTTTTATGAAAAAATTTAAATAATTCAAATTTTAACAGAGGAATAATGAAAACTAGGATTTTTCTGTAAATTTTTTTATTTTGCATAAAAGCTTTTTTACAAAAAAATTAAGCTACCAAAGAAGAAAATCAATGGATAAATAAGAAAGGAATGAATGGTGAAATGAAAATGCGCTTGATTTTTGTTTAACGCTACATAAAAATTGGACCTTGGATTTATACGGTTTTTGTTAAAGTATAAACTGAACTTTTATAAACAAATAATTAAAATTAAATTATATTGAGATAAATGGTCAAATATTGTCGATATGGGGGTTAGTATAGATTTGATAAGCACTATAGCTAGGAATATTGCCATGGTATTAATATTACTAATGAAATGCTATGCCCAGTTTTATTACCGAATCCAAAGAAGATGCTTCTTTTTTCCATTAATAATGTCTTAAAAATGCTTTTGGTTAGGAATTGTGCCTGAAAATGTGTGCATTCATATTTATGTTAATCAATTTGTAAAAGTGTAAAATATGTAAATGTATCTTATCGTGTACGGTAGCGATGGGCATAATGTGCACATACGGGCAAAATGCCCAAACGTGCAAACCACGGGCAAATGTGCAAACCGTTGGGTAGATGAGGTGAGGTAATTGTGCCCGGGGGGGTAACAGAAAATTTTGCGTGAATTGCATCTGCATGTGTGATCGGAATGAGAGAACAAGTATATGTGAGTACTCAAGAATGTGAGACCCCATGGCTGCCAGCTAGTTAAACAAATGAAGACGCCTTTCTTATGACCAATTTTTATACTTTATTTAATGCCACAAAATCCCAACACTGGTTATAAAACCATATAACAAAATTCCAATTTTGTTTTTGTTAAAAAACTGATGGTTTTTTATAAACATATAATCTCTAATTTTATCAAATAAGGTTTAACTGCTGAATTATAAAAGAAACTTTTTTTTTTTTCATAGGAGTTTACAGAATTTAAATGAATTAGCAGGATTGTAGCGATTTTTGTTTATTAATCTGGCGGGATGGCAGAACAGAAATGGCAACACTGGTGGTGAGTACCGATTTGCTTGCGCGCATATTAGCTGCTTTGTAATTCACTTTTGCATTGTCAGCGTTCAGTTGGTCGCAAATTTTCAAAGGGAGGGTTGTTCTTGCGCAGATAATTTTTCGTTAGAAATTTGCTTGGAAAAAAACGACAACCATGCGCAAAACAACCTTTTTATATGACGGTTTTCTACCGACTGTGCCTAGTAGCAGCGCTTGGCTCTCTTATGTACGAACACATGCGCAAGCAAGATCGTTAACACGTTATTGTTCGCCAGTATGAATTAGCACATACTATTTCTTACATATGTATAATCAATTTAAATTTTATTGATTTATTAATTTAAAAAAAAATTAAATTGCTATTGCTTACCCTTTCGGTTTTAAATTTTTACCCCTCATCAAGCACCTGCTTGGCCGCGCTGGTGCGCGCGAGCTGTTCTGCCGCCCATCCCTAGTGTACGGCTTGTAATTTTTTTGTGAGAGCGTCAAGGCAGGCGCAACAGTGTTGGCATTTTTGATACATTTGTACTTTTTTGATACGAATGTACTTTTTTGATCCTTTCCTACTATGTATAACTTTTTAGTACAGTTTTGTGATGGAACACCAAAAATATGTAGCCCTCGAAATTCACTGTGGGAAATGTTTGTATTCGCTTTTTGTGCTGACCTTTTCGAATTTGCTTTTGTAAGATTTAAAAGGGTGTATTGAACGAACATATAACATGGCACAAGGTGTCCTATCAGCTTCCCATTCCTAGGCACAGTTTGCAAATATATTTTCGATACTAAATTTTAAAACAAAATATGAAGTCAGCTTCATATAGACGCAATATCTTCGTTAATTAAAACAAGAGATTTTCTTAAATATGTAGTCCTTATCATAATTATACGAAATTTACAAATTGGAAAAGATTTGGCTATTTATTTTTAGTTTAAATAATTTGTTTTGTTAGAATGTAGGGATATGCCGGGTATTCGGTAGATATCCGAACCCGGTCTATCCGGCCGTTTTTGGTTATCCGGTTATCCGGCCGGATACTGGCTAATATCCGGCCGGATTCCGGATATCGATTATAGAAGATTCAATTTAGAAATTTAACCCGGACTTTGTATTTTTGTAATCCAATTTAATAGTATCTAATTAGTAATCAAAGTTAACAATTTGTATATCAGTAGTTTTGACTTTCATCAAATTTGATAGTCGTTTGACATGTGCTGTGGACCGTGTTAAGTGCTGTTTGATCAAATTGATAAACAAAGTGAAAGAACAAGTGCCCGATAATTTAAATAAAAATAAGAAATGAGCAAGAAAAGAAAATAATTCGACGTCATTTTAGAACTAATAAATTATTTCAAAAATCTCCAAAACCTTTTTTGTGGTGATACAACTTCAACAAAAACTGAAATTTTATGGTTTTTTTGACGTGTTTAAGTCAAACCATCTAATTACACAGACATATCTGTGCACAATAATTTAATTAAAAACACATAATTGAACAAGGAAAAAGTATACGACTTAGTGTTAGTATTAACAAATGAATACAAAGCTTTCTTAAGCTTCTCTTCAACTTCATCCAAAACGAAAAACTGAAATTTGATGGGTTTTTTGAAGCGTGTAAGTTAAACCATCTAATTACACAGAAGACAGTTTGATCAAACAATGTGACCATGTAAGGTCCATATAAGGCATCAACACACATGTGCGATTCTGACGGTGCGAATCTGTTCCGAAAAAATTACAACAATGCCGCAATTATTTATTAGAACATTCACAGCTCTTCATTTCGTCGTGCCGAAATTGCAGACCTACGCGTTCGGAAACGAAAAGGGTTAATACGCGGGTTCTGTATAATTTAAACAAAAACAAGTAAGGGTACCGCTGTCTTCGGCTATGCCGAAGGCTTCATACCTTTCATGAGCATCTGAAAATTTTACTTTAATAGATTACTGCATTTGAAAAAAATTATATATTTACAGAATACATAGATAGAGATACATATATGAAAAACCATATCTAAACAATCAGAGGTATGGATGTTATACCTTATATAGCAGCAATCTAAGTGATTTTCACTGCTGTGTGATCGGTATGTAAACCGGTAACACAATTGAATGGGTTTAGACTCCTACATAGAGGAGATATATCGTAATAACTGGTATCTGAAAAATCAGAGGTATAAGAGGTAAAGCTTATACAGCATAGATTTTGACGATTTTCTCAGTAGACTTTGTATTATTATTTATAGAATAGCTTACGAAATTAATCTGTTATAGCAGTCCAAAAAATGAGTTTTACGGTAAAACCCCATATCTGAACAATCAGTTTTATGGAGGATATAAATAGGTTACAGTGACCCGATCTTTGTTAATTTACCTGTAAACTTTCTGTTGGTAATTAGTGAAAATATTGTGAAATTTCATGTTTCTAGCTGCATATATGGAGAAGTTATAACAAAGAATCTCGAATCTGAACAATCACTTGTATGCAGGCTATAGGTTATAGTGGCCCGATCTTCGCCATTTTCACTGTAAGTATTGTTTTGATAATGGGTGGAAATATTGCGAAATATCATGTTCCCAGCTGCATAAATGGAGGAGTTATAACGAAAATTCTCATAACTGAACAATCAGTTGTATGGGAGATATATGTTATGGTGACCCGATCACTGTAAGTATTCTGTTAACAATGAGTGAAAAGGGCGCGAATTTTTATGTTCCTAGCTGCATAAATGGAGAAGTTATCTCAAAAAATCTCATATCTGAACAATCAGTTGTATGGTGGATGTAGGTTATAGCTACCCGATCTTCGTCAGTTTCACTGAAAATATTCTTTTTATAATGAGAGACAACAGTGCCAAATTTCATGTTCCTAGCTACTTAAATGTAGGAGTTATAACGAAAAATCTCATATCAGAACAATCAGTTGTATGGGAGCTATATGTTATAGTGGCCCGATCTTTGTAATTTTCACTCTAAGTTTTCTGTTGATAATGGGTGGAAGTATTACAAAATTTCATGTTCCTAGCTGCATAAATGGAGAAGTTATAACGAAAAATCTCATATCTGAACAATCAGTTGTATGAGAGCTATGTGTTATAGTGGTCCGATTCTTCCGGTTCCGACAAATGATTTCAAAATCTTTCATCCGGATATCTCGAAAACTGAGGGACTAGATTGCATACAAACAGACGGACAGACAGACAGACAGACATACGCACAGACGGACATGGCTAAATCGACTCAGCTCGACGTTCTGATCATTTGAGTATACATTTTAATGGGTCTATCTCTTCTTATTCTGGTACTTACAAACATCGGACCAAAGTTATAATACCATTTCATGCTCATGAAAGGTATAATTAACTTAAGAAAACAAAACATCTTGATTGTTCAAAAGCAAAGAATTTGATGAAGATTGTTTTATGTTTGTTTATAATGTGGCGAATACTGCGGCAACACAAAGCGAACAACGAGAAATAGGCAGAACGTTCGAAGAATGACGTAGAATGTTCCACAAAGAGAAACGTCAAGTTGGATGAACACTGCGAACAGCGAGAGAAAGAGAATGAGCGATAAACTTCAGAATGTTCTAGAGTTGCCATAAGTGCCAGCGCAGGTATATAAGGGCGCCGCCACCGCGAGGTGAGTGAGTTACAAGTCAGCAAGCTACAAGCAAAGTGAGCGGAGAATTGAGTTGCGAATAAGCAAGCTATAAGTTTAATTGTGTTAACAAGTAGTAAAGCGTTGTTATTGCTTTAACAAGTATTGTAAAGTGTTTTTACTGTATTAGCAAGTATTGTAAATTGTTTGTTGTACAATAAAGTTAATTGTACTACAATTCGGTCATCGTTAGCATTTATTTAACAATCCAGCGATACGAGCCCGAGTATATTTGGGTAATCCCTCAAGGTTTCGAGGATAATCGTAACAATAAGATGCCATTTTTCACTGCGATAGCATCGCACAGATGAGTACGTAATTGTGTTTTCGAAGTGGTAAATTCTGTAGCATCAGAAACGGTGCGGAGGTCGAGGTGAACTCGAGCCGGCAAAAAAACAATATTGTGAAATTTATTAAGGTCAGCAGTCTACCGGATTTCCGATCGGATATCCGAATCCGGCTCTTATTTTTTACAGGATATCCGGAATCCGGTTATCCGGCAAAATCTATATCCGGCACATCCCTATTAGAATGTGTTGAAGACATGAACTACATACCCACATTCATATGGCATTGCATTCTTAAATTTTTCCAAACATGGCAACATTAGCAATCAACGATTGGCGGCTCAGTTACTAACCACCGAAGCAAGACTGAGCCACTCGTCGATCAGACGCCAAAGCACGCGCGTCGCCTACACGTAAACTCCAATATATTGTTGATACACAAACACACAAAGATAATCAGCGCAATTCTGAATATTCCCGAGGATTTCATTTTTCGCGGATTTTACTTTTCTCGAGAATAAAATCCTCCTATTCGAAACTGCCAGAGAGCAGCATTTTCCCTGAAAATTTGGGAGCAGGAAATTCGAACTTTCGAAGAGCTTTTTGACAGTTATTTTGACAGCTCAACCCCCGCCATTTAATTTGCGTGTTTTACGCATAAAAGTGTGTTTCACATAAAGGAGTATTTCAGAATAAAGTTGTTAATAAATTAGTGCGCGGAAATTTCAAATCTGTATTTTAAATTAAAGCTCAATCTTTTGACTACACGGCTAAGTTGAAAGATTTTAATTTAGATCGCGCGTTTTTTTGTAATAACCCGAAATAAGTGGGCAAATAGGATAAAAGTCCCCTTTGCTAAGTTCAGTTGCCACTGTGAATTTTGGAAGCCACATTATTAATAAACTAGTGCTCCGGAAATTTAAATATTATATATTATTAAAATTTAGTCTTTTAACTACACATGTGGGTTGAAATATTTTGATTTCAAGCGCGCGCTTTCATGTAATAAACCAAAATAACCTAGCTTCCATTAGGCTTATTAAAAAGGCATTAGGCTAAAATGAAAGGCTTAAACGTTTTATTACACCAAATTTCCTTTAAATTGGAATTTTGTAGCAGTTCCCTTTTAAAATACCGGTGAAAATTCTCCCAGAATAACGAAATCAATTCTCCTCCTTTTTGACATTCGTAATACCTACTTTTTTCCCGAAATACATTTTCCCTTTTTCGAAGATCGTTTAGAATAGGAGAATAGGGAAAAGAGGAAAAATCCTCAGGGAATTTTTATGCATGATAGGAGGAAAGAGAAATGAGGAAAAATTCCTAGGGAGTTTCTATTCAGAATCGGGCTGAATAATCATAGCCCTTTTGGTATTTTAAATGCCATTTGTGAACTCTAAATAGCATTTTCAAAAAAACTGTGTAAAACTAATATACTCAACCCCACCCTGTGTCTCATTCATTACCGAAGTTTTAAACATGGTCCTTTGGCGCCATTCGAACGAGATGGCACAGAAACAACAACTTCTTAAATAACTGCTTTGGCGGCTTAAAAGTTCTTTTTTCAAAAACACTGTGGCTGTGCGCGGAAAGTGCAAATTAAGTGCATAAAAACAAAAACAAGAAATCATTAACACCGAAACTTAAAAAATACAAAAAAGCGCAAAGGCTACCAAAAAAGCTACTGGACCTAAATACAAACACCTTTACAAAAAAGTAAAAATACATCCCCAAAAACAGTAGTTTCGCACTACGAAAAAAAAAAAAAAAACATTGTGTACCGCGCCCGATGTGCAACTCAGCAGCTGAACAGCAGTATAGCAACAACATCGATACCAACAAGCAGAGGGAGCACCAAACAACAAGACGATAAGTACTGTATATATACCAGAGCTGTGTAATGATTGAATCAATTGAGTGTGCATTCTCATTTTTTTCGTTTCAAAAATGTGATTGTTTGATTTAAAAAATTTAACAACCACTCTTGAGATTGGTTACAAATTGTAAACACAAAATATGTAGTGTGTTATGGAATGGTTGACACCCATTCACATAGAGAATGTGAATGCAAAAAAAGAACTCAATCATGTATGGTTGGACGTTTATGGGAATGCAATCTGTCAATATCATTCAGTACTAATACTACTTGTTGTATCAGGGTTGAAATTTTTGTACTCAAAATGTGAAACCAGAAGATTGCCATCTCCCTCAAAATAAGTAAACAAATAAATATTTGGTGCTAAAATATTTTTCTAAGTGTTTGGCCGAACTTCTGCTGAAACTTGAGGCATGAGTTCTGATTTTATAAGAAGAGTTTTCAAGGCAGAAATATACTCGAAGGTTTGCCATTGCGTGCCGAAGGACGACTGCAATTTTGGGTTATGATCTGACCAGGTATTTAACCATGGTCCTATGGAGTGGAAGTACGCACATGTAATCACTCTGCTACGGCGGCCGCCGTAAGTACATGCTATACATATCGTCGTTTAAAGTACAAAACCGCGTATCAAGAAAATGCAAAACCGCGTAATTGCATAAATTATTTTCTAGAGAGTAAAGTCACCCATATTTCAAAATGGTTATCTTTTTTATAAAGCAAACGTATTTCTGGCTAGTATATTTCAGGACGAATGGATAAGAATTGAGCCAAGAGCTTTTGTGAGCAAATCCAATTTTTGGCAGCCAATGTCAGTCACACGGTTTTGAAGAATGACGATACGCGGTTTTGTACTTTAAACGACGATATATATGTACACATATTAGATTATTTATTCTCAAAATGCATGAAAACTATAGTATGCTTGCAAACAATTAATAACATTTTGTGATAAACAGTTTTACAAATGTATTTGCACTTCAAATTTGTATTTTAATAAAGTATTAATTAAATAAATTATTATTGTAAATTATTATTTTAATAAATAGATATAAAGATATTTATACTTGGCAACTCTTGGACTTTTCTTCATTTGTAACAAATGACAGATGTATACAAAATAAAAAAATAATTGTATTTTTCAAATTTAAAGCAAACGGGCGTTCTTTACAAAAAAATGTAGTTAGAGATCGAATTGCGCATATTTTTTTTACAATATCAAGTGCCCACAAGAAGTGTTAAACCCATAAATAGCTTAAAAAACGCTTTCGAAAATTCGAAACGAGAGTGAAGTGCAGTGTTCAATTATGATCGAAATTGCAGGCAAAATTTGTGCGTATGTAATTAATGTTTTACTTATTTGAAGAAATGTTGCCCCTTGTCATTAAAAATAAGCAAACCAAGACCCCCGCGTCCCACTGGTTACATAATACTTGAATAGCCCCTTAATTAACATGTGTTTGTTTTGAGAACGCACGGCCAGTTAAACAGGCATGTCTGAATCGATTTCCTTCATCATTCTTAGCTATTTGATGTGCATTTTTATTGTTATGTGTTGCAAACAGACATTTTAGGAACTAAATGGGTTCTAATCTATGTACTCAAGCGCACTTATTTTTAACAGTTTCCAGTTTATGTAATATTAATCAAAACAGCTTTTATTTATTTTATGTATTATGTGATTTCTGGAAGCGTTGAATACAAAAAAGGGCTGTGACTGGGTTTATGTAATTTGAAATTGTGTTGATGATTACTAATAATAATAGAAAGGCGCTTACATATCGACACAACTAAAAATTTCATATATTTCAGTAGAGCCAATTAAAGATTTTTTGTTTCGTAATTTAGCAATAATATGTCTTGGAACGTAATTATTCCGGATTATATGCAGTCATACTGTAAGCTTTCAAATTATGTATTTTTCTAAACCTGAAATTTTGAATTGCGCCGTTATTGTAGAGGACCATCGACATATGTTAGTGTTTGGCCGAGCTACTCCTCCGATTGTGGCATGCGCCTTGATGTTGTCGCACAAAGGGAAGGGACCTACAGTTTTACGCCGACTCCTGCCGGGGGCCGACCACTATTAAAAAACACATTTTCTTTTTTTTGTTGGCCGAAAATGGGCTCGGACGCTCACCCTGCGGAATGGTAATGCGCACTTCTAACCACTACACCACGGCGATCGCCTAATTAATTTTAATCATTAATCGCGATTAAACATTTATTCGTTAATTTTTTAGTCATTCATAGACTAACATTTTGTCGACAATACTCGCATAAGATAGTCACAAATTTTCACAAAAGAGAAAAGTGATTTTCTTCAAAACTTTTGAATGACGTCTTGACTGAACTTACTAATTCGGAATTTCTACTATTACTTATAGAGTAGGCTATTCATAAAGTCTGGGTAATGAAATAAAAATTTTTCTATTTTAAGTTCCATAAATATAAGTAGACTTTTATTGTTTAATTTATTTTTTGCACATAAACTTGTATCTTGAACTTCTTTTTCCAAAAAGTGAGGATGTCAAAATTTCAATAGATATCGGATGTACGGTAATTTTCCAAAGAGATCTCCTAACAGATAAGTTCATGAAAATTGTTCCAAACGAAAACTTAAAGTTGATAAAAAAAAAATAATAACTAAATTTAACTAATTTATATTAGAGGTTTGAAGTTTATCCCACTGTAAGTATGAAATCTATCATCATATCAACAGCCTGACAATTAAGAAGATTGTGACGTTTCATGCTACCATACGCAATATCTTAAATCCTTCAAATTTTATTATTAACCTTTTGTTTGTTAAAAACATTTTCTTCTTAGATTCGAAACTTGATCAAGCAAAATTGCCTTTGTTTTTGACTAAGAGATGCTCAATAAGCTCAGAATTGTAGTTCTCATTTGCATACATAACAATAAATTATTAATTTTTGTTTCACACGAACTCCAATATTGAATAGTAAAATATATTTTAATCTTACCCAAATAAACAACGATTTAGTTCAATCGTCAACCACATATAGAGTATAGGGTGGTAATGTGTTAAAGTTTTAAAGTTTTTAAACGTAAAATGACGGCTAATACCTTTTTAAGCGTTTTGTAATTTAACCAAAACTCATTAGCATCCACTCAAGCAAGGAATTATTTACTTTTCAACATGCATTAGCAGAGTGCACTTCTATTTTGTTTACAATTTGGTTGTCAAACACACTACATCGGATCTTTTGACACATTTACCAGAATTTACCACCAGGTAGCTTCTGACAAAGAGATGACCTTACTTACTCTCTTATTTGTCCTCTCAGTTGCCAGAAAACCATGTACGATTTCCGGTAAAATCTGGAAATTCTGCTAAAAAATTTTAATTTCGGACTCATGCGGGTTTACAACTAAATAATATTGGGAATACTTTTGAGGTGTTTGAAGAGGGTTGCGACCTGTTTGAAACTAAATTTATTTATAATAATCATATTTTCGCCTTGACACTTTTGCTAAGTTTTGGCCGAGCTTCTCCTCCGATTTGTAGCGTGCGCCTTTGCTGTCACACAAATGGGAGGGACCTACAAACTTACGCCGACGCCGAACGGTGATACAATTTTTATGATGAGCTATTTTTTTATTAAAGACACTAAGATTTTTAAAATATTTTCACTAAAATTTTATCAACCTAAATGTAAAGCTTATGCGAAGTAGTTATCTAATTTAATGTAAATTTTAAACATTTTCAAGATAAAACATGAATTATATTTAAAACGTAAATGTTAATACAACTGTTTTATATATAATCCCAAACATATGATATAAAATCCCCTCTACCAAAAAACTTAAATTGGGTAACGCCGGTTTGAATTTTTACAATTGAGCAATTGTCAAAAATCTTCATTTTTATCAAAAAGTTATTTACCAGGGTGGCTTTGAACTAATGATTGGTACTGAGTTAAAGAATGCACACACATAAAAGATTGCAGCCTTTTCAATACTCATTCAGTGTTAAAGCTTTTTTTGATTGGGCATTGGTTTTTTCAATCTTGCTATGAATATGTTGATGTGTGAATTCATAACTGCTTTGAGAGAATGGAAAATTCAAAAATTTTAAACCTCAATCCTAAGCGAAGAATAAGTAATGAAAACTGGATAGAAAAAAATTGTTGATTTAAAATTGAAAATGATTTCACACTTACACAGCTCTGATATATACACATACATATATAAGCTTATCAAAATATATGCATGTACATACGTACATATCTATAGAAAAACAAATCCCATTACAGTCATTAGATGCCCGAGCTAACATTCCAAGCCGGTCATTAACCCCAACAGCTGTGTCTCCAGCAACGTTTGTCATCCCTTTGGTACATACAGACATACGTAGGCAAATCTGCCGTTCAACATTAGGTGCAATCCCGTATTCCTCGGACTTGGACTAGTAAAACTGTCAAAAAATAAAAATTCGTTCAGAGCGAGAGAGTAACATTGAAAAGTACGGGATCGCTTTCTAGTAAAAAATGGTAACTTCGGTCAACTTCAACATAACCTCCAAATTTTGGTTGTAAATTTTTGCTTATTTTGTACATAAACACACTCAGCTCACACATGTAAATAACCAAAAATACTTTCAAATTCATTAGAATCCACATGAATTAGCAGAGTGCACTTTTCTTTTGTTTACAATTTGGTTGCCAAACACACTACAGCTGATCGTTTGACGTATTTACCAGAATTTACCCGCAAAAAAATCTCGGACTAAAACTGGTAACTTCTGACAGAGAGATAACCGTATTTACTCTCTTGTTTGTCCTCTCAATAGTCAGAGAACCGAGTACGGGATCGGTTTCCAGTAAAATCGGACTGATTCTGATGATTTCTGACTAGTCCGGACTCGTACGGGATCGCAAATATTATTTCCACATATAACGCAGTTTTATGAATATGTAAGTTACATGTAATAACATAACTTTGACCTGCTCCAGTATATAAGCTTAGAAACAATCATCCCGCGTTCTTAGTTTATATTGAAACATAGTTCTGGTATTTATATACATATTCTTCTGCTATCCCAGCATAATTGAGCTCAATAACGATCAACTGCACTCTCTATGCGATTGCTAATTTCAATCCCACGATGTAGGGAGACAGAGGTGGCGCTATCAGCAGTACCGCTACTTTGTTCTTGGCGAATTTGACAGAATCAGCTGTTCGTGTGACGTCATTTTAGCAAACTGTTTGTATGTATGCAGAGATGTTTATATGTATGTAAGTATGGCGACCTCTACGGTTTGACAGTTAACACTCTTTCTCTCCTCCATCTCCAATTATTCTTTCCTTTGTCTACACTATTCGTTGCTATCTTGACGTCATCACCCGCAGGAATGCGCAATCTTGTATTCTATCATTCTTGTTTCAATCCCATATTTCTCATCGCATAACAACAAAATAACCTCCCAAAATCCCATCTTCACATAATATATGTGTGTGTATATGTACGCACTCTACACAAGAATTTCTACTTAAAATTAAGGTAAATAATTTGCTATAACTTGCCTTTGTTATACACTAAACGCACTAAAAAACAAATTGGTACATACTAATACACAAAAGTACATGCATAGTTACTTATGTATGTACATACATATCGTTGCCTTAATATAGAAAGGCCCTATCTCACATCGTCGCTGAAATGCACAAAGCCGTAACTAACTAAAATCTTTTATTGCATAAAACGATTTGGGGCCACATAATGCGATCAAATGCATCATAATCAATTAAAACGTAAATTTTCGATTTTTAGTTAGTTACGGCTTTTTGTATATCAGCGACGATGTCAGATAGGGCCTTTCTATATTAAGGTAGCGATATGTACATATGTATAGTTCTCGCGCTCAATTGCAGTCAGGTTTTTGTTTATGCCATTTCCTTTTCGTGCGATTACCTGAATCTCTCACAATCGTACGCAACGCATATGTATATACATACCTACGTATTTTCGGCATATATATAAATACCCACCTACCCTCTCGCTATCCCATTGCAGCATAATTAACGTTTTACTTATTACACCATAGGAGCAATCCCGTATTCCTCGGACTCGGACTAGTAAAACTGTCAAAAAATAAAAACTCGCCCAGAGCGAGAGAGTAACATTGAAAAGTACGGGATCGCTTTCTAGTAAAAAATCGTAACTTCTGTCAACTTCAACATAACCTCCAAATTTTGGTTGTAAATTTTTGCTTATTTTGTATGTAAACACACTCAACTCACACATGTAAATAACCAAAAATACTTTCAAATTCATTAGAATCCACATAAACAAGTAATTAAATACTTTTCAACATGAATTAGCAGAGTGCACATTTCTTTTGTTTACAATTTGCTTGCCAAACACACTACAGCTGATCGTTTGACACATTTACCAGAATTTACCAGCAAAAAATTCTCGGACTAAAACTGGTAACTTCTGACAGAGAGAGAACCGTATTTACTCTCTTTTTTGTCCTCTCAATAGTCAGAGAACCGAGTACGGGATCGATTTCCAGTAAAATCTGACTGATTCTGACTATTTCTGACTAGTCCGGACTCGTACGGGATCGCAACTCATATTTGCAAGCGTACAAATAGACATACGCGCATTCACACAAGAGCTCAACAGTGTGTTAAAAAAACTGTCGGACAAATTATGTACCAAATACGCGAAAAAACCAATAGTATTATAAATCAATATTTATTATTAAAAAGTAAATGAAAGGGCTTCGCAATTAAAAAAAATATAAAAATTATTATTATTTCTAACAAAAAACCGTAACAAGTATAATATACCCTCAAAAAACATAAATAACTAAAAACTAATCTTTGCATTGTAAAATTTTGTTTAGTTTATTGAACCACAGTAAGAGTAAATATAAAACTGTTCACATTTGACCCTAAAAAATGGATAACAAATTAAAAGATACTCCCCACTCCACAGATTATTTTTACAGGGACTTTATTTTTGAGAGCAATAGGTTGAAAAAATTTTGCTCTAGCTGGTCACTATCTCCTATTGTGAGTTTCACTGAATCTCGTAAAAAGTCAAAATCGATCTCCTTGACAAAAATTGGGATAGGCTCGTATCTTCCTTTCGCACAGTTTTCATCTCAAGTGACTATACAGAAGTCAGCAGCTCTTATGAGGGTTAATCCAACTACTCACCGAAGTCACAACTCTACCCAGAACGTTACAAACCCTTCATATTCCCATGAAGTCTCCAGGGTCCCTCCGACCACAATTCCGTTTAACTCCAAACATAGTGAGCGGAGGCATAAATTACTGTCCACTGCCCAGATGTCGATCCCCAAAGACATCACTCAATAGCCAATATCCCTCACCACATCAGACATTAATGAGTTCCCCAAACATTCCACCCCACAAGTGTCCGCCTCCAAGGACAAAACAAATAAATCGCTCTCTTCATGTTTTACTCCACCGAATACGCTTACTGGAGGAGCGAAAACATCATCTCTGACCACTCAGGAATATGAATCTCCCAATTATGCCACCCCTCAAATGTCCGCCCCCAAGGACAAAACAAATAATTCGCTCTTTTCATGTTCTACCCCGCAGAGCACTCGTAATGAAGAAGCCAAAAAGCTAGTCTGGCCACACAGGTCAAAGATTCCCCCCATGATTCCTTAAAATCAGCCATTAGACAATCGCGTGCTATTCCAGTTGATGAACAATTCTGCCCGGGAGGGTGGCTATCGCCAATGAACTTGTTGCCAAAAACTTCACCCCGTAAATACCGACTAGAAGTAACAGATGGGTACGAAAACTCTATGCCCAGCAACTTTCGGAAACCATCTAACCCAAATAGCTCGGCAGGAAAGGCCACACATACATCAAATTTGCAACAAAATGATGCATGTTCCTTGCGAGCAAACGGTGAATTCACTCTAGCCACTCTTGAAAATAATCAACATTCACCAATCCAAAACCAAACACAAAAATGCACATTCGTTCCGGCACCAAATCCTCAAATAAAAGTAGGCACGAAGCCACTCGATGAAAGTTTATCCAAAAATCTACCTGCCTCCAATAAACAGAAGGACGTAACCATTCTAACACCCCCATGGCCCACCGCATCGGCTTGGTGGTGGCTGATTGCATTCGACGGAAGATCGTTCGAAATTAAAAAGCCGCCTGGTAAAATTAAGTTCTCGAAACTTCTCGTGGATTATATCCTGGAAAACATCCATCCATTACAACATCAGACCCCTTTTCCGCCCCTTCACATGACTTATAAATTTGCAATAGATTTCAATTTTGCATTGAACACGTCATACATATCCCAGAGCAGTAGTCAACCATTAGCATCTTCCATGCCTCGTAGCGCTTATGACTCATCGCCATTGATACTAGCAAGGATTCCAAATCGTTTTCTACCTCAATATGATTATCAAAGGTTAATACCAGACGAACGTTTTACATACCTAAACGAGTGTGGCATGTCATTTTATCCTGGCCGCGCAAAGCATAGGGTACCAGGTTATGGTCATCACGAGTTGGACTACTCAATCATAGTAATTTTGCACAAATCTCCGTGTTAAAATTCCAAAGTCAATAGAACCCTCTACTTTCGATATATCTTCAAAGGACCTGCATACCTGAATATTACTCTCATAGCTGCCTCATAACTCACAAAGCAGCATCAATTATCGTCTCTTATTAATAGGACTGCACCAGCATTGAGCTTCGAGAAGGCAACGTGAGAAAACTGCCCTATAACTCCTTAGCATTGATATATTTTTGGCAATATACACCAACACGGACATCCACTACCCGTTTGTGACGTGCATAGTAAACGGAAAACCCCGGTTCCGTCGGTGTAAACAACTCCAGCTCCGCCTCAATGAACAAACACAAATAAACTCAACAGTGCACGAATTAGCAAACTTTTCATCCATCTCAAAGAAACGATTTGCTATATGTACCTGCCAACGACACACTCTCACCCTGGATCTGGCGCTCCCACGGCGATACTTTCAGGTCCCCTTTTTTCCCAATACAACACTCTAATAACTAACTCCAGTATTAACACCTCTCCCCCATAAATACTTAGTGAATACTAAAATCTTCTTTAGTTTCCATTCATTTAATTGCAGATCGTTAGGCAAGAGAAATACGCTTGACTCGGCACGTGCACTGGGTCCCTACCAGATGGAGAAAGCGCTGCAGCCGGCAGCGGTGCAGGCGGGGCGCCATGTTGAAGGCATGAACTACATACCCACATTCATATGGCATTGCATCCTTTAATTTTTCCAAACATCGCAACATTAGCAATCAACGATTGGCGGCTCAGTTACTAACCACCGAAGCAAGGCTGAGCCACTCGTCGATCAGCCGCCAAAGTACGCGCGTCGCCTACACGCAAACTCCAATATATTGTTGATAAACAAACACACAAAGATAATTAGGGTATTCACAGTTTACTTCTAAAGTTAAAGGTGGCAACTTTAACAAGATAACACACTCGAACTGTGAGCAACCCTTATGTTTAAATAAAGTATTAAGTTGATCAACAATACCACGCATTGCTAGACCGTTTGCCTTTCACGCGTTTGTGAGATCATCAACAAACCACATACATATTTCTCTCTATTCTCCCTTCTCTTTTTTATACTCAGCTAGCACAGCGCAAAAATAAAAAAAGAACCTTTGCCAGCTTCAGGCAGGCGCAAAGCGAAACTTATGTACAAGCAGCGCTGCGCCCAAAGCGAAATTCATGTATGTATGTACAAGCAGCGATAGATGCCAGTTTAACACAAAACATAAACATGAGACAAAGTCGAGTAATTTTTCCCAAAAGTGTTATCTGTAATTAGTATGGGAACCAACCAAGAATGATAGAATACAAGATTGCGCCATCCTGGGCGTTGACATTTGTGTACCACAAGTAAACAAAGAATAGAGCGAAAAGGAGAACGAGTTAAAACTTCCAAAACAGTTCACTTTACAGCGAAAAACGTGTTTTAATTTTGCTAAACGCGAAAATATTGCATTTTTCACCTAATCCATTTGAGAATAGGTAACATTTTAGTGCACTCCATTGCTTTGCAATTGAGGCTGCTTCAGCAAACGTTTTAGTGCACTCCATTGTTTTGCAATTAAGACTGCTACAGAAAACTGCGACAGCATCTCAGCGGGATTGATTAGTTAACTTGCTAATGGAGGCTGCTTGGAGCAGAAGCAAAATCATTGTGAGGAAATGCTGTTAATGTAATAATAAAGAAACATTTCGGGAACGGCTTTGCCGTGCCCTATGTACACAAAATGCAGCGACTCGCCCCAGCGTTACACTTGCATCTACGCATCTTGCATCTTGACGGCTGTCGCAATTTAACACACAGCACTTCATTTTACTAGTTTCTACGCAGTCTTCAACTCAAAAATCACTCACAAATTGCAAATTAGCACAATTTAAACTGATTTTTTACTAATAATTCATATTTCTCTTTCGCTGATTTGTAAACAAAGGTTTGTTTACAAGTTACCACAACTGTCAAAATCGGCAAAACCAAAGTAGCGGTACCACTGACGGCGCCACCTCTGTTCGCTGCACCGTGGGAACCAACAACAAACAAAGTTACCACATGGTAAAATGTTTTAAAGTTACCAGGTGGCAAAATTAACACTGTAGATAATATCGAGCCCTAACCACCAAAATAACGTAAGCGCCATTTTCTTCAAAAATTTCTTTTCGATGCAGAAATACATCTAGATGCTCTAGGAATATTTCTGCATCAAAAATAAAATTTGGAAAAATATGTCGCTTAAGTTATTTTGGCGGTTAGGGCTCGATATAGAACTGTGAGCACCCTAAATAATCATAACCCTTTTGATATTTTAAATACCATTTGCGAACTCTAAATAGCATTTTCAAAGAAGCTCTGTAAAACTAATATACTCAACCCCACCCTGTGTCTCATTCATTACCGAAGTTTTAAACAGAATGCAATATTTTCTACTATTGTATTAGAAAGCAATATATAATATTTCCATTTGCTTCAGTTATCATATAAACATCAAAAGAGAAAATTTGTTACTGACGGAGCAACAAAAATGTAAATATCTCGACAATCAAAGTACTTACGATCATGAAATTTCATGAAAGTTGTTTAATAAAACCATTTTAATAATAAAGGCGACTCTTTTTTAGGGTCTGAAAACCCATAGTCCATAAAGACAAAGTAGTGGTATATTTGTACCACCAAATATCTTGCAAACCGTATAGACATGCAAATGAAGCAGACTAAACGGCGAAGTCGTTTTCTATTTGACAAACTGTTTAACTCGTCGCGGGTGCTTCAAAGCATGTCTTCACCGATTCAAACACGAACCGAACCCCATATGCGACTACTGCGGAGAAAATTTAATAGAAGACGTCTTTCTTGAGAGTATGCGATTTGACAGCACCAGGGCTGGGATTCTGTAATTGTGAGTTTTCAAGTGTACGCTGAAAATTGTCTGCATTGTTAATTTTGCGATTCAGGAAGTGTGAGAAGGGGTTTTAGCTGTCAAAATTGTGTATACTTCCTCATTTTGCGAATCAGCAAGTGCGAAAATGAGTTTTCACTGTCAAAATTGTGTACACTTCTCTTCCGAAAAACTCACTGAATTTTATTCGGTGCGTTTTTGGTTGTGAGTTTTGCACTCGGTATAATGCAGCGTTTTTTTCGAACAAAGAGTGTGCAGCACATTTTTGTCGCGTTCTCAGTGAGA
>NW_023458555.1:71137539-71146160 GCF_013731165.1 Rhagoletis pomonella | reverse complement strand
AGCTGTTTCTACAACAATACACTTTTCACCATGCATGGTAAGTTGACGAAAGCTTTTCGCTTGTCATTTTTTGTTAAAAATGCCAACGTGCAACAACAATGACAAAATTACGACAATGAAGGATGATCAATTGTCATTCTATTGCAAAACCGGAATAGGGCTGTAGATGTAGGTAGATGAACTCACCTAATTGTGTTATTTCCATCTTGCAAATTTACTGAGGATTAAAAAGGCATGCTGATCAACTGTATTGTCAAAGAAGATAGAACAAGACAATAAGGGCCAGATTTTCAGTGCACGGTCGTAGTTTAAACTCAGTTTAAACGCCCGATCTGGCTAGTTTAAACAAAGACCAGCCAATCAAATGACAGCCAGCTGTTCAATTTAAACTCAGTTCACTTCAACTAAGTTTAAACTGGCACTGAAAAACTGGCCCTCAGTCTAATGCCTGGATTATAATGGAAGTAACGGAACGGAGTGAACTGTCACTTAATTATATATTGTATGGGCAATGAATTCGAACGATTATAATGCACTTGACCGCAATGTAAAACGGAAGCATCTAAAATCAATAGATCCTTACGAATTCGCCGCGATTTGTTACGATTCGCCCTTGCATTATAACCAAGGTATAACGGTAGCAACGAGTTAAGAGTCGTATACACCAGGCAAGGGGTTTGTCAAACTTAAGAGCTACATAAATCACACAAGCTGCAGGTTAAACCTACTTTAGTATTTTCCCATACACTTTTTTATAGATGAAAAATAAATTTCAACTTAAGTATCGACTTTACCCGCAATAAGTATCGATGTCTTCGATATATCGACCTGGGAATATCGATTCAAAAAATCGATTATCGCATCATGAAATATCGATATTCAGAATAATCGATACGATATCGAAAATTCCTTCTCGGTGTACACTAAGGCTTTCTGCACATTGGTCGTCAAATCATAGTTGCTTCATCGTCACAATCATGATGCAACAATTACATGACGACTACACTTTCGCACACTCACTTCAGTTGGAGCAGGTATTTTCTGTTTTCCTGGTTGATATTTTCGCGAAATATTTACAAAAACTTGCAATTTTTTAAATATAGACTGTGCTTCAATAATTTCTGACATCACTTTTCAGTAATATCTCTTATTTTCTTTTCCTGAAATGTGTTTTGTGCATGCACACAGAGACTTTTTACAATTTCGTCATATTTTATAGTTAAAACGCTCACATTTATTGAATTTTAATGGAATTATTCCCTTTTTAGTAATTTTCACAGATTTTATGCAAAAAATACTAATTTTTGTGCAATTTTAATGCAAATATTAACTTTTTCACTAATTTTTCCTCATAAAATGTAAACAACCAATGCGTGCTCAACTATTAGCAAACGACAGTGCCGTACTTATCCGTTTCTGAATCTTCTACGATTTGCCGATACCTAGCCGTTAACGACAAGTGTGCAGATCTCCTTAGAAATGCATGTGCTCGGCTCAACATTTCAGGGCGAGAAGATAACGCAACTATGATTTTACGACAAGTGTGCAGATAGCCTAAATTTTCTCACAGTTATAGAATCCAGGGGCTCTATTCTGTAACTGTGAGTTTTCAAGTTTACACTGAAAATTGTCTGCACCTTTCATTTTGCGATTCAGGAAGAGTGAGAATGAGTTTTAGCTGTCAAAATTGTGTACACTTCCTCATTTGGCGATTCAGCATGTGTGAGAATGAGTTTTAACTGTCAAAATTGTGTACGTTTCTCTTCCGAAAAACTCATAGAATTTTAGTCGGTGAGTTTTTTACTCGGTGTACACTACATTTTCTCACAGAATAGAGCCCCAGCCCCAGATGCAAACTTTGCAACTAGGGAATCCAATCCCGAAAATGCGGGATTCCGCAACCGCTGGATCATGCGCCATTTTTGCGGGAAAGGAGGGATTACACATGCGGGATGCGCGGGATTTGCGGGACTACAGAAAAAAATTTAAAAGACGTATGCGAGTTGAGAACGTGCGCCGCAAAATGTTCGTCGTGCATGGCTGTATTAAATATACAACATTTTATAACCCAGTAGATAATTTCAGGAGTTAAAATCCCTTACGAAAGGCCTCCCTGATAGTCAAGATGCATTCCTTTCTCCTTTATTTTTTAATGGACTGGATGCAATTGAAGAGTTTTTTCTTTCGTTACCCATAGAAGGCCTTCCAGAAGGGCCTTTATAGGACGTACTTCAGTAGGCCTATTGGAGGAGTTCACTCAAACTTCTTTAATTTATAAAATGTATACATCTTTAAAGTATTTGCTTAAGGTTTATATCAAATATGTGTTATTGCAACTTAAAAAGTAAGTATATTGAAATGCATTTGTAATGCTAAATATTATAAATTTATGCATTCGCGTGAACTATAAATGGATAAGCCCTTCTGCAGGGAAGCACCTTTCAGCCCGGTGGAAACTTTCGCAATGTGTTTTGAGGTTAACGGACATCAGATTCGTGTCCAGCGACCCCAAAAACATGTAAAACACCTGGTCTTATTTTATTAACCTTTCATGGTTTTTTTTTTGTAGTCCTGCGTAACTGATTAAAATTTGAAAACGTTGGCGTTGATTACTAGCTTAAACTTTGTACACTTACCGATTTATGAACAGATTATACAAGTGTAGAAAAGTCTGTTTCTATCGATAGATAAGTGTGCCAGCGGAAAAATGTTTTATTTTCTTGAGCTTCCTTCCTTTAAGATGCTAAATTTCGAATACTCATAACTCTGGTTCTATAAGAGGCACACATTCAGCTCTGGTGTAATTTTGGTGTAAGAGTGTGATATATTTTACTTTAACGCTGTTTTCAAATATAAACAGTAAAAAAGTTACGTGGAAAACAGGAAAACTTAGTTAAATTTGAATAGTCCAGAATCACTGATTTTTTAGCTAGTTTTGGGATTACAGCGAGCGGGTATTGTTTCAGATCGGACAAAACACTACAATAACTCTTATTATGATAGATTTTCTTCTGAAAAATACCCAACAGATATAACGATTTTGACCATATACCTACGAAACTATGCATAATCATCAAAATCAAAAGTTCCTGACTGTGCAATAAAATAACGTCGGATTCAAAAGATGAAACTTTAAGGGGTAAATACGTAGATTTTCTAAATCAAGCCGTCTTTTTTACATATCAATTTTGAAAACAACTGTTTAGAGATATAGAGAAATAATATGATTTGTTTTCAATCCCGCAAATTCCGCGGATCCGCGAGTTTCACGTCTGAGTCAATCCTGGAGGCTGTGCTACAAAGCAGCGAAAAATTGTCGGCAGCATGTGACGCAATAGCAGAGGCGGTGAAGGGGCTAAGGATTCCTGAATGGCTACGGCATGGCAGCGGCGACTAACTACCTTTCTCCCTCACGATGTAGTGCTTGACGTCATTCCCCTGGGGCGAGGAGTTCTAAGAAATAACATGCTTCTCCTGGTTTTATAGGGACACTTGGGAGCCCCTGAAAAAACTGTTAAAGTATAAACAGAACGAGTTCGCAGAGTAAATTTCGTCGTGCAGAGCGATGTCGCTGGGTGGTATTCGTTTAATATTTCGTCAAGTAAAACTGCACCGGAACAATAATTTAGTGCTACTACAAATATTGTGGAAGATTGTCCTTAAAAAATGCTAATTTGAAAATAAGAAAAGGCTAGAAAAAAGCCATGAAGCTAAATCCGTAATTTCGAAGCTAAACGAAAAAGTAACAAGTAAGATCAACACTGTCTTCGGCTATGCCGAAGGCTTCACACCTTTCATGAACATCTGAAAATTCTACTTTAACAGAATACTGCATTTGAAAAAATTTATATATTCACAGCATACATAGATAGAGGAGATACATATACAAAAAATCATATCTAAACAATCAGAGGTATGGAAAATATACCTTATATAGCACCAATCTAAGTGATTTTCTCTGCTATGTGATCGATATGTAAAGCGGTAACACAATATAATGGGTTTAGCTTCCTACACAAAGGAGATATATCGCACTAAACTGGTATCTGAACAATCAGTGGAATAAGAGATAAAGCTAATACAGCTTAGATTTTGACGATTTTCTCAGTAGACTTTGTATTATTATTTATAAAATAGCTTACGATATTTATCAGTTTTAGCTGTCCAAATAAAGGAGTTTTACAGTAAAACCTCATATCTGGACAATCAGTTGTACGGAGGCAATAAATAGGTTATAGTGAGCCAATCTTTGTTCATTTTACTGTAAACTTTCTCTTGACAATTAGTGAAACTAGTGCGAAATTTCATGTTTCTAGCTTCATATATGGAGAAGTTATAACAAAGAATCTCATATCTGAATAATCAGTTATATGGAGGCTGTAGGTTATAGTGACCCGATCTTCGCCAATTTCACTGTAAGTATTTTTTTGATAATGGGTGGAAATATTGCGAAAATTCATGTTCCCAACTGCATAGATGGAGGAGTTATAACAAAGTATCGCATATCTGAACAATCTGTTGATAATGAGTGGAAGTATTGCAATATTTCATGTTCCTAGCTGCATAAATGGAGAAGTTATAGCAATAAATCTCATATCTGAACAATCAGTAGTATGGTGGCTATAGGTTATAGCGACCCGATCTTCGCCATTTTCACTGAAAGTATTCTTTTGATAATGAGTTACAACAGTGCAAAATTTCATACTTAAATGGAGAAGTTATAACGAAAAATATCATATCTGAACAATCACTTGTGTGGGAGCTATATGTTATAGTGGTCCGATCCTTCCGGTTCCGACAAATGATTAATACACTATAAAAATACACCCACCTACCAAATTTCATCCGGATATCTTGGAAACTGAGAGACTAGATCGCATACAAACAGACGGACAGACAGACAGACATGGCTAAATCGACTCAGCTCGACGTTCTGATCATTTATATACATGTTCTTATTCTGGTACTTACAAATATCGGACCAAAGTTATAGTACCATTTCATGCTCATGAAAGGTATAAAAAGCTAGATCTAGCCTCAAAGATTTAAACTGGCAACACTGGTTCTTAGTGCTTTTGTTTAAAAGGTGTTCGCACGAGGCGATTTTGCGTTCAACTCACGCAGGGTTGCACGAAATAAAGTTGAATGGCTAAATGTTGGCTGGCGACCAACTTTGTTGAAAGCGATTAGTTGAAAGGTCGTTCAACCAAAAGCTGAACGCAAAGTTGAGCAATGCAAACGCATTTAATATTTTGATATTTTTAGCCGTTCAATTTTTTGTTCGTGCAACCCTGCGTGAGTTGAACGCAAAAGTTGCCTGAAAAATCGACTCGTGCGAAAGCCCCATTATTCTCAGTCTTCACCAGACGCCCACTTTTCTCATTTGTCAATCTTATCCCCACGAGGTTCATTTATTCGACAGGTATAATAAATAAACGCAATCATTAAAGGTATTCATCATAAATGCCTTATAAATGCGTTGTAAACCATATAAACGTATAATTGTGTAAACCTTATAAATGAACTGTCAAAATTTGTATGGAAACTCGTTTACACATTTCTGATAAATTTCTCCAGCGATTTCACTGAATAAACTTGATAAACTGAAGCCAATGCAACTCTGTCGCCACTCTAGCTATGTGTTCTTGGGCAATAATCGGGATCCGCATAAAAATTTTGCACGCAAATTCTACAACAACGATATGATCCTCATAGAGATCTGGTTCAATCATTATCTGTTCTGTTTGTTTGGTTTCACTTATAATTTGGCCGCAAAGTTTGGTAGCCGTGACAAATAAATTCATACACAAACAGAAATTCTGCCATTCTTTCTTTTAACTTGCTTCAAATAAATAGCCTTTATGTTATACGTATATTTATTTCCCATTTTAGTGAGTTAGTTTCTATAATTTCTTTATCCCAGTGCTAGTAGTATAAAGTACCTGATACTGAGCTCGATAACCAAAGAAAACACGACTTTTGTCGAAAGTATAAACGAAAAGAGAGTATGGGTCGTTTATGTAGCAGAGTTCGTAAACTTGTAAGATTATCTACTTGATAAAGTTATTGGTTTAGATGAATACCACTATTACAATAAAATAACATGCAGATACACAATTATACTGAAAAGCGTATGCTTGGAATATACTTTAACTACACGTATGTATGTAATTTATATGTACGTACATATATATTACCACCACAATTCATATATTAGTGCATATTCCTACATTCGTTCCAACCAAAAAGCATTTGCTTGCGTTACTTAGATATACATATGTATGTATCAGGGATTGGCAAAGGGTGCTGTTTTTGTGACTTTAAGCCTACTCACGTTAAAAACGGAGGATGAACGAACACCACCGCAAAGCGTGCTGTCTTGCAAATACAGCCACCACAAGTGAACGATGCTTATAACAGCTCATACTGATATTGACTTCGGCAAATCTGTACTCCGAATGATCGTGCACGAAACCAGCAACCGCCGTATTTGATCGACTGCCAAAAGCACGATACTGCTTTGGACGGTTGCCGAAAGCATGACAGCTTATGTGAAAGACTGGCGAAGGCAAGATGCCGCAGTTAGCTAACTTGATTTGTTGCAGAAGTCAAACCGCCGCCTTTGGTTTGTTGCTGAAGGCGCGTTTGACGTGTTGCCGAAGTGATGATACTGTAGTTCAAAAACATTCAAAGACACTTGCTTGTTTGAAATGAAGCATTGATATGTATATACATACATACTTACGTACGTATGCATATTCACAACTAGCCAGCAGTGAGCAATGCAATTGAATGGTAGACGCGCTATAAATACATACATACATGCATACGAGACGATAAATTACCCTTTACCACATTCGTCGTCATTTCAGCAACAAGTCAGATGATTTTCAGCAACAAGTCAGATGATTTTCAGCAACAAGTCAGATGATTTTCAGCAACAAGTCAAATGGCTTTCAGCAACAAGTCAGATGATTTTCAGCAACAAGTCAAACGACTTCTGCAACAAATGATGACTCTCATGTTTTCGGAGCCGTTCAACTGCCACGTTTGCTGGTTTCGTGCACGATCATTCACAGATTTGCCGAAGTCAATATCAGTATGAGCAGTTATAAGCATCGTCCACTTGTGGTGGCTGTATTTGCAAGACAGCACGCAATGCGCTCGTGTTCAGTCATCCTCTAATTTCGTTTAGGTATCTATACTACTAAGCCAACGCCGCTGCTCAGTCATACAAAGCAGCGGTATTGAATGAGTATAAACAGTTGACGATCAACCAATGCCAATCCCTGGTATGTATGCTGTAGGCATAACAAAATGTATAACCAAAACAATCGCGAAAAATATCTCCCATACAACGGCGTTGAAATTTTTTCGCGATAAATTTATCGCGATAAGCTGTTGTGAGAGAGTGCGAATGGATTACATGCATCGTTTTCCCCATTTATGAGAGGCCGACATCGCCAATGCTCGGACTTATCATATTCGAGTGAGAAAAATTTCTGCTTTTTTCATTCGCGAATGAAAATCAGCGGAATTTTTTTTGTCGATCGCATCCGATGATAAATTTGTTTGCATTTTTCACTCGCGATAAAAGAATGCAAAAATAATTGTGGAATTGTCTTGATCGCGAACGTGAGAGAATGTGAGTGAGACTTCCGAACCCTGGTTTACACCACACATTTTTAATGAACTTTTTGTGACTCTTTCGTACTGAATACCCAAATTATTGTGCATACTTACAAGTGAAAAAAGAATCAGATGTTTTGCAGGAATGCCTAACAGCTGAGATCACCTGATTTTATTTGCTACAGGGTCACAATATCTAGAAATAAATTATCAATACCTAGAAAAAAATTTTAAACAGACTCTGACAAAAACCGCGAAAAACGTCTATTAAGTGTAATATTACATTTACATTGGCCCCAAATGCGTGCTTTGAAATCAGTCATTTGAAGGTGTTTACACTGCTTGATCCGCATTCGCTTCGACTTCTAATCAATTGAAAAGGAAAGAAAAAAACTAAAGTCATGTAAACAAACACTACATTTATTATTGGGGTGTTCACAGTTCGTTCCAAATAGTATCTCAAAATGTATACGTCTACATTTTAAGACCATTTCTAACCGTTAAATCCGTGGTGTTGTTGTTTCCCATACAAAATTGGGAAAC
The DNA here is from genome assembly GCF_013731165.1 of Rhagoletis pomonella. Lineage (NCBI taxonomy): Eukaryota > Metazoa > Arthropoda > Insecta > Diptera > Tephritidae > Rhagoletis > Rhagoletis pomonella. The sequence goes on along the minus strand of NW_023458555.1, from coordinate 71,137,988 downwards.
GACGCCGTCTACATTTTGTCCATTTTTATCCTAATGTTAGAATCCGTTGGGATTAGTTCAATTGCTTCCGGACGAGAATCTGCTCCTCCTCAATCCTCGGGTTGAGCTCACTCCTCCTCCGGGCCAATACTGCCGGCCACGATCGAACCAACGGGCTTCCACTGCTTCGTTTGGTGTAACCAACCCACGCGCCGTTTTTTTTTTTTTTTTTTTTTTTTTTTTTTGAGGTTTTACAATTTTTTATCAAAAACTTCCTTGTCGCCCGAGAATGCCCATGCCTGCGCGCGAGTCGGGGCAGTTAACGTTTCAGTTCACACCGCAATCTTATCCTTACGGTCCACTGTGAACTCCTTTATATAGCCTTGTTTCTACCGCCATCCGTTTTAACCACCGTTTTAACCACCGTTTTCCGTAATCCGATCCGTTCGCCCTATATCTGTCTCTCTCCT
>NW_023458555.1:71113382-71137529 GCF_013731165.1 Rhagoletis pomonella | reverse complement strand
CCGGCGGTCCATGGGTAGCTACTAGGGACCTTCAACAAACGCCCAACGTGGGGAACACCCACCCCTGACAACTTGTAAGTATGCACAATGACCCAAATCAACTCAAGTCACAAAAATAGTCACTAATTGCTAGTCTCAAATTTAGTGACTTGAGATGAGACCGAATTACTGAATCCCAGTGTAGATATGCGAATGCTAATGTTTGGTTTCAAACTGGAAGAGTTACCAGAGGTGCCAAATGTGCGGATTTTGCCCCATTTTGGGGAGTTCGGAAACCATTTGGGAATGGATTTTTTCGTTTGGGGATGTGAGGATTTGATTAGGATTTTTGTTTGGTTTAAAATTTTCATATTGAAATTAAAATACATATATTTTACTGCCTGACCTTAAGAACTTCTCGAGAAAAGATTTTCTTTGTACATAGTTTTTGCGCGGTATGATTATAACGTTTTTCTATCGCCGTCAAAGCTTTATTCGGGGCAAATGTCTGCTTTGATTGGCTTTCATTGAACAAACAATTCTCTCTCAGTTCATTACAACAAATTGTAAAAGGACTGCTGTAATTGACATTCACAACTTATACATATTTCTTTGCGCCAACATTGTCGGTTCTTCATTTAGTGTAAAAAAAATTTAGAAAATGGCTGGCGGACAAAAAAAAGCATACTAATTGGGCGAATTTATAGACGGCTGTGGGAATAGGAACCTTGGCCGAAGGTTTGTTATTAAATAGTCTCCAAAAATCATAAAATATAAGAAACCGCAATACATAAATCACATATCGTCGTATAAAGTACAAAACCGCGTATCGTCATTATGCAAAACCGCGTAACTGACATTTGCTGCCAAAAATTGGATTTGCTCACACAAGCTCTTGGCTCAATCCTAATCCATTCGTCCTGAAATATACTAGCCAGAAATGCCATTGCTTTATAAAAAAGGGAACCATTTCGAAATATGAGTGTTTTTACTCTCTAGAAAACAGTTTATGCAGCCTCACTTACGCGGTTTTGCATTATCTTGATACGCGGTTTTGCATTTTGTTGATACGCGGTTTTGTACTTTAAACGACGACATGGTTATATGATCTCATACATACTTACCTGTGTGTACGTATATGTGTCAACTACAGGTGGCAAGGCTATAGTACAAGCGATAGATGGTAACCTTAAGATAGAGGAAGATAGGAGAAACGAAGAGGTTGAGGAGATAAGTAAGAAGCAAATTACGGAAGAGGGCGGCCGCAACTATCGGATTTGAGTTTGGATTCATTTTATGTTTTCCTTTAAATTATTATTGATAGTCTTATTGTTCCTTACATTCTGGGAATAAATCTTGACAATTCACTTAACTACACGGAGTGATTTCTATCAAGTGAAGCCAGTAGTTTCACATCTCAGAAGGTGCATTTATGGAGCCAAATGCCTACAACGGAAGCGTCGCGGAGGTTCAACGGTGCGCAAGCACAAAAACGAAGAGAATCTTCAACGAACAAAGAGCTGCTGAAGCGCAAAGGTGCACTTATAAGCAAACAGCGCAACATCATCTTTTTGTGGAAGCTGCCAAAAGGTGCCACAACGAAGCATAAAGTCAAGATATTTGACCATTGCGCTGGGAACGTATTTTCCAGAGCAACGTATCAAAAAGTTCAGACACGCAACGAGCAAGCGGTTGAAGCAACATAGGCGCAAACGACGCCGACGTCTTTGCATACGTTTTGACTGCGCCGTTACGATTTATGATTCGACGTCAATTTAGTTTGGAAGCAGCAACGAGCCAACGGCTAAAATTTAAAACACAAAATCAAAAGCGAGTGTGTTTGGGGCGTGGGCACCATTCTAATAAGAAAGTCCAACGAATACGAAAGCAAAGCAAAATAAATAAAAGGACGGTGAAATTCAATTCAGTACGGCTTTTAAATTTTCACTAAGAAAGTTTGTTTAAATATGATAAAGCTAGTCACTTTGAGGGCCAGTCAGCTGAATGCGCTGCTAAGAGCTAACGAATTGCCAATGGCTGATTTTAAAGCTGCAAGAAGTTTTGGGCACGGATGAAATCGATTCACCGGAGCTCGAAGATGACTCTATGACGTCCGCAAACGATTTTCAAACGCAAATCAATAGCTTTAGAGTTGACGAGTTTAACATAACCTATTAGTAGGGTTAATCGCAATTCGACACCCGCAACAGATAGCGGTGAAGTGCAACATGGGTCCAACGACAGCGGTGATGTTAGACCAGGCTCAACCATTCTCATGGGGGAATCAGCCAATGATTCACGCAGTCCATCACGTACAAAGATATCGATCCAGGAGATGATTGGTATAATGCCTTAGTTTGACCCGCTCAGAGGTTCTACGTCTGCAACGCAGTTTGTAATACGAACTGAATAACTACAACAGTGCTACGGGTGGCCAAAGGAGATGGTTTTGGTTGCAGTCCAGCACAAAATGAATAGCATGGCCAAACGCTGGCTGGATGCCCAACCGGTTTTCCGGTCTTGGTCTCAATTCGTATAAGCATGTAACATAGATTTCCCGTCTACGCATAACGCAGCAGAAACACACAAAGCGCTAATGAAGCGTAAACGTAGAAACGGAGAAGATTACCTGGAGTATTATTATTCAATGCTAACGATAGGTCGTCAAGGTATGGTGGACGACGTACCCATCATCACGCACTTAATTAGCGGTCTCAATAAATGCCACGATACTTTCTTTCTTTCTTGAGTAAAAGCTTTAAATTTGCCAAGATACATAAGTTTCTGGCGGTCTCACCGCTCGAAAGCAAAAGTACTTGTAATTTTTCAAAGAATAAACAGGAATTGTGTGTCTCATGTATTTTTGGTGTTAATGGCGCTAGCGCTTTTCGTATATTGGTGTTGGCGCGGCAACTCCGGCTACGATGTTAACGGAATTGCGCCGCGCAGCGCAGTGTTACTCATGCCTAGTGGGAACAGCTTTCAGTCCACAATCCCAAAACTCGTTTTCAAGTGTTTTCGTTGTCGGTCCGAACATGGTATTAGAACGAAAACGTGTTTTCGATATCGGTCAGAACATGGTATAATTACGGTGACCATATTTATGGGAGCCGAATACGGGACACCAAATAATTTTGCAATTTTTTCTACAAAAACTTGCAGATCTTAAAGCCTTCTTCAATGATCCTAGATGTATTAGCCCTGAAACAGCATCCTTTTAGTAACATCACAAATTTGTAGGAAAATTTTCTCGAGATTTTTACCTCTCAAAATTTGTTAAAAAAGTCGTTAAATTTTCAATCGCAATTTTTTCGTACAAAGTAATTATGTTCGAACATTTTTTTAAAAGAAGGGCACTTTATTATACTCAATTTTAATGAGGTAGGTACAAAACTGCAAACCAATTTTTTTTCTAAGGATTCTAATTAAAGAGTTTGAAATTTTGGTGAAACATTGCAGAATTAATTTTTATAGTTTTTTTGCACAAATTTAGAAATCTGGTATTAAAATGAATCAGTGAGATTGTATTTTCATATAACAAAATTTTATTTGTGCCACAATGGCTCGTAGGCACAGTAGCCAATGGAAAAGTTCTTTTACCACCTCTGCAAGATTGTAAGTCATGCAGAGTCCGCAAATGGCTCCGCAAGCATTGACCTGAGGATGCATCAGACTAGGCCGAGCATACTTTGAACTGCCATTAATTTATAACATAAGACAGTTTTAATACATGACAGTTGAGAAGTTCATGCACAAAAGTTTCATTAATTTAATGAAGGAAACTTTCGCCCATGCAGCATGAATTTAGGCGCGTTCCCGTAACCGAAACGACCCAGATTTATATCTGGCCAAGGACTGTCACTCCAGCAACACTAGCCAAAAACTCTTTGAGGAATTTGTATGCTAATAATAAACTAAGGAAATATAGCCAAACCTTGCTAAAATGTTGAGTCCAAATTTATATGTCGATCACTGTATGTATTCCTCGAATCGGAACACAGGAATTCAGATTAGAAAACAATAACTTTTTATGGAGAAAATTGTGGTCATATACCAACATCACTTAAAACTAGTTCATAGGCATGTAATGTTAATGAGCTTTTAAGGCGTCGAGACACCGAATACGGAATAAATACCGGGCATTAAAAGAAATACAGAACACTTGGCGTTCCATATAACAAAAAAAAATGTACAGGACAACGAGTCAAAAAAGAGGACTGTCCCGTATAATACAGGACGGATGGTCACCGTAGGTATAATGCTAAAATCGTATTAATAAATGCACGAAATGAATGAATGGAATACTATGGTTTACTTTAACTGCATTTGTAACATAAAATTACGAAACTAACCGATTTATTGAAATATCAAAGCGAAAACTAGCTGCGAAAATCCCGCTATGTTTAATTAAAACATGGAAATGCTTGGTGTTGCCAATTTATTATTATCAGAAAAGGCTTTAATTAGTGATGCCAGTTGCAATAAATGTGGAAGATTTTAAGGTTTTTACAATTAAAGAAATGAAATTAAATTTAGATTGCGTTTATTGCTACGTTTATACATTAGCTATTTGCAAATAAAAATAATTTGCAAATACCTAACTCACTGTTTATTCGATGGTGAAAATTTTTTTTTTAATATTGCCTGATTATATAAGACCATCGAAAAATAAAATAAAGTTAAAAATTGCAACGTCTTGATTATAAAAAGGCAATAAGATGACCATCGAAAAAGAAAATAAACCTAAGAATTGGTGGCGTCTTGCGCTTATTTGCAAATAGTACCACTAATCAATACTTATTTGTGTGATTTAGTTATTTGCAAATAAAAAATTAACTCGGCGTTTATACGGAAAACGTTTCCATTTTGCAAATTGTTATTTGCAAATAATACGTGCTTATAAACGTAATATTAATTTCCGGTATGTATATAAGAATGCGCCCATTCACAAGTCTATTTCCTTATGTAATTCTGATTGTAATTACTGGATTTTTATTGTTGCCGGAGAAGAATGTCAGAACTTTTCTCTGCGTAGGCGGCCTTCGGCCGCGCTTAGGAATCACAATACTTACTGCGCAGAATTCTCCTCTTTGTGTTGCCGGAGAAAAACAGAACTTCTTTCTGCGTAGGCGGTTTTCTGCAGCGCTTAGGGATCATAACCCTTAATAGGCAGAGTTCTCCTTTCTGTGTTGCCGAAGAAGAGTGGCAGAACTTCTTTCTGCGTAGGCGGCCTTCGGCCGCGCTTGGGGATCATAACCCTTACTAAGCAGAATTCTCCTTTCTGTCTTGCCAAAGAAGTTAGGCGGAACTTCTTTCTTCTTTAATTTCTTCAATTGTAAAAAACTTAAAATCTGTATCATTTGTTGCTATTGGCATCACTAATTAAACCCCTTTATAATAAAAATAAATTCGCAACACTAATAGCGTCTTTTTTTTTCTCCATAAAATTCTGCCCTAATGCTGCCACTTTAAAATGCTGTATTCTTTTGTAAAATAAATGCAATCTTTGCAGAGGGCAGAGCTATCTTTTCTCACAGGGTTACCCTAAAAATGTGGTAAAATGTAACATATTTCGCCCTCTCTGCTTGGCAACACTAATAGCGTTTTTGTTTCTCCATAAAATTCTGCCCTGATGCTGCCACTTTAAAATGCTGTGTTCTTTTGTAAAATGAATGCAATCTTTGCAGAGGGCAGAGCTATCTTTTCTCACAGGGTTACCCTAAAAATGTGGGAAAATGTAACATATTTCGCCCTCTCTGCTAACGACAAGGGAGATAATTGCCCTTTCAATCAGCTGATCAATAGTAACATCACGTAAAAATAGTACCTCTCTTGTCTCGTTTTAGCACGCATATATCGGCAATGTTAAAGCAGCACAGATAAAGTGTGAACATTTTTGACATTTCATTTTGGCGCTCGTGAATCGAAAACGCAAACTTTATGCTTAGGCATAAAATTATTAAAATATTCTAGGTGCCCGGGATCTTTGTAAATTTTAATAACCTAAATCAGGAAAACTGATTGTATTTTGTCAGGTAAATATGTTTCCCAGAAGATGGAGTTTATATATTTGTAGTTACTTACACAGAAATTTTTGGTGTCACAGGTGGAAGAGAATTGTTGGCGAAAATGGAAAAACGCTGCTTGTTTGTAGGAACAAAAGTAATAAATGACCCCTTGGAGTCAGATATTGAGGAAATCGGAGTGCTTTTACATCCAAAAGTGAATTGCTTACATGTAAAAGCCTTTATAGATGAAGTAGTCAACTTGTACACAGGCCGCGAGGTATTTTTTTCATACGGGCACGGATTAGTATTTCGCTCACCAAGTTTCAGAGAATCATACTTTCTTTGTGAAGTTTGGTTTACGCTTTATCCAGTGGGTGGAGTTTCATGAAGAACGCCCATGCATTTCCCCGTACCGCCCTCAAACTAGTGGGCAAAATACTAAACACTCCTTTCATAATTTTTCTCAATGCTTGTTTAGGGTACTGTTTTGTTATTTGTACAACGATGTTGAGTTGGTGTGCTCAAACGCGAACCATCCTTATTCGTTTAGGGTGGGTTTGGAGGACCACGCCCCTTTTCCTCCGCTCACACCACAAAATCGTTGTACAAATAACTAAACATTTCCCCTTGTTTATATACTGTATATTTTTATATTTATGCATTTGTAGTTTAAACGAAATTTTTGCGTTGAACGTGAAAGTGCGGAATATTTAATTGCAAAATATACAAGCAGTTCCTACTCATACAATATTATAGCTGCTTAAAAGTTTAGTTTTTAATTCATGAAATTACATATACTTATGTATGCTTTTAAGACGTTATTAAGCGTTATAAAATCTTGTGGATCCCTTTACTGTATTTACATATTTTGGTTTGTAGGCTTTAACAGAATATAAAATAAGTTTAAGTGATTTTCTCTTTCTGGTCCACCGCAGTGTTGGAAAATTGTAATTGTATTGTAATTTATACCAAATTCTACAATACAAATACAAATGGTTTGTATTATTATAAAAATAGATTCAAGTTAAGAAATAAATAAATGGTCAACTATCGTATAATGGCAAACGCCAGTTATACGCCTAAATCTATAAATGTGTTTTTGCCAATGCCACGATTGGTGCAACGGTCGGCTCATCTGGCAGATACAAAATCACTGGCAGCAACGTCAATGTGGGCATTTGTATGGCTTGGGGAATGTTTGTACAGGTACAGGTTTGCCAAAGCTGAAAAAAGATGTGTATATTTTTCAGCATTTAATCGCTAGTTATTCGAATTTGCTTACTTACACCGAATGTTCTGTTGGTGCCGTTGTTGCTGTTCAAGTTTCTCCGAAATCCGAACCACTAGCAAGAGCAGTGTTTCCGAACACGCCGTATAAAGGTGATGTGGATTTGGCCGTCAATGGCATAGATATGGTGATGGAGAACAGTCAGTTGTTGTAAATGAGCGAAGGGCGCCGATGAAAATATTATTTGGAGAAACGTTGGGCCAGAAACGAAAGGCACTTGCAATCATTTTACATCCATTTGCAGAAGCCTGCAAACCAAGAGCTAAAAAATATATATTATAACTTTATAGATAATAAGCAGCATATACAATTTAAACCTGATTTTATAACTATCCCCTTATTCTAGAACCCGAATTTTCGTAGTTCGTAATTGGTAGCTATGCTACGAAAAACGAAAAATCCACATGCTGCAGCATTGCCAGCTATCAGTTGTTTTTCGAAGATAGCTGAATGAAGGAAAACAAAGTGGAAAAGAATTAAAAAAAACACTCATCATGTGCTTGTTTATTGTAAAATTGGTTAATTTTACATATTTTGAGGACAATTATGGATTCTGATGTATTTGCAATTATAGCAGCAGAGTAAGCGGGCGCTATGGCAATGGATTCACAAAGGTATGCGGAGCTGTCGGGCATAGTAACCATGGGCGCATCTATGTCAGCTTGTGGTTGAATTGTTGAACCACAAGCCAGAACTCCTCCTATACCTGAAGGTCTGGTTCTCAATCCAGTTAATGCAATAACAGCTTCTTCCAAGCCATTGAAAACATGCACTTTGTCAGGTCCACCACCTGTTGCGCTTGCTTCTGCCTTCGGCCGCGCTCAGGGATTATAACCCTTACTAAGTAGAATTCTCCTTTCTGTGTTGCGGGGAGGAAGGGCTTTTGCCTGTCAAAGGTATACAACATTTCTTGTGCATATTACTCCGGCTACGCCGTCCACAGTATTTTTGCGCAGACCCCACGTCGAAATTTGCAAAAAGTGCATAGTGCAAACTGAGTTTATCAATAAGCTAGTGGTAGGAAATGTGAAACATATATCCCAAATGAAATGTGAATCTTTTGATTACACGTGTATGTTAAAGTTTATGGATTCGGGTTATGCGTTTGGACACAACAACCGAAAATCGTTGTACATTAACTAAACCGGGCCCAAGTTTCTCGATAAGGGGCAACAAATATTCTTTTTTGCTCGTTTATATAAAGCAGTGGATAAAAATATACGTATATGCGAAAGGCAAATTTATGTGGTGGTGTTCATTACCAATATTTCTTGCAAACACACATCGATTTACATCTTTTATTTCGACTCCGACACAGAATTGTTTTTGTACAAAATTACGCAAAAAAGTTCATTTTTAGGCATGCCATTGTTACGAATTTCGAAAGTTCGAAAATACAATTCGGATCGCAGCATACTATTTCTACGATTCGTAGCAAAATCCGAATACGAAAGAGTTGCAGAATAGGGGTGTATATCTCGCACACCCGCAGCTTTAAGCTGGTTTGATTTCAGTCAAACATTTTTCCATAAGGCTTTCGATTCTTGTAGCTTTCCCCATTCTCTCCTTGTGTCGCTTCTCCCTGGCTTCCTCTTTCCTAGCAGCAATTTCAATTAGAGTTTCTTGCATCGTTTTTTTCTTTCTTTGCTTTTCTTTTGGTGAGACCTCTTTTTTAACTATACATTGGCTACTCAGTTTTATTGCCGGCTCAATTGAATCAACCAGTTTGCAATTTTTTTTTGGCGTTTTGCACCTGAGCTTCTGTTATTTTCCACTGCCGCATTTTTTCGTTTCATGATGGTCTTGTACCTTTCTTCACACTGCTTCCAACTTTTCCCGTCGAACCCAGCGCCAATCTTCATCCACATATCCTTCTTTGTCTTTAACTGCTTGAAGGGCCCAATGTCCGGCAAAAAGGAAGCGTACTTATCCAGCAAGAGTCTCGTTTCGGCTTCCGTCCATACTGCAAAAAAGCGTTATTTAAGGATACGCATTTTCGGCTTTTACTTTTCTATCAATTTTCATTTTCTCAAATTTTCTGATTGCATTTCAGGGTTGCAGTTTGTGATCCTTTGTCAGTGTGAAGGGCTACACTGAACCCTAAGCAGGGTGCCAAATTCACAGGGTGAAGTGCAACTTTAAAAGACTTTCGCACCTCGGTATGGCAACATATTCGTGTAGAAAAGAAAACACTATAAGCACCTCCATGTTTTAATTACAATAAATCGGTTGGTCTCATAATTTTATGTTACAAATTCAGTTAAAGTAAACCATAGTGAACATGTAAATACCAATATGCAATCAGCAACGATTTTTCCCCATTTTTAATAGGCTTGCCTGATAAGCAGCGTAGTCGGAGGAGAAAGAAAAGCATACCGTTGAATTCCTTGGTTAATACAATGTTTAGATACTGTTATACTGCGGTATTTAAAGTGTTTGTATATGCAGAGTTGCATTGCACATTGCACCCATATACATTGCATATTTTAAATATTAGGCCCATTCTTTGGCAACCGAGCTACAAAAGAACACTCGCTTTAATAACGAAATACACGCAAAGCAACAACACAAACTCGCCTATTTATCCGAGTTGAGCCAGGTCGGTTAAAGCATACGCGACCTGAAGAGTAGTGTTGTTAAGTGAGAAAACTGCTCTATTGTGAATTGTTAGTGGGAAAGTGGAGAGGGAGATTTTCGTATATACATGGTATATATTTTAAATAAGTATATATATTACGCAAATACATGTCTACATTCCGTTGAACTAATCACATGTTTCTTGCCAGCTACCGGCAGGGTTGCTTAAGTAGTTAAAAGCAAATTTTACCCGAGTTGAGCGTTCTTTTGTCGCTCGCTTACAAAAACATGCAGCTATTCAATATAGCAATGAACAATTTTTCTGAATTTTCCATTTCTAAAACACCAATGGTAACCAATACCAAACGAAGCATCAACTTTGTTTCTGATGCGCTGATTGCTCTACCGATGCGGCTCGATACCTTTTCGCATGCGTTTTGGAAAAGTATACATTTTCAATATTTTGTAGTTCGGCGTTATGGAACATTATACTTTGTACGTATGCAAAGCAATAGACGTTTTGAAGTCAGCCTATATCTATGAGTTTTCAAAAAAGTGGTCTTAGTAACTTTTCACTTTAACATATCGCTAGGTTAATGAGATGATAATTGGCATTTTAAAAAAGTCTGCACGGTTTCACCCAAATTGCAAACATTTTAATTAAAATCTAAGAAAAGAATTAATTTTAGTATAGTAAAGTGCAAAATTGAAATAGCAACTTGTGTTGAGTTTAGGAAAATTTATTCCTTGACATTGTAAAGCAGTTCCTTCCATATCAAGATATTTTTAAAACATATTTCTGCAACCTTGCGGAGTGCTGCCAGCTTTTCTTTTTATCACATCAGGATGTAGCGAACAAATATGGCACGTTCTAGAAACCGCTACTTGACTCAAGTAAAAGTAAACAACGCTTTTGAAACTTTATATGCACTGAAATTTGCTAATGCTTTCACAAAAATCACCGTTTATTATCATTTTCGCTATTAATTCTTTTTATAAATCATATATTTTGCAATTTAAAACAATAAAACCACTTCTCCTGTCAAGAAATTGAATATTGAAAAAATGTACTATTTTACAGTTTATTTTATCCTTCCATTCTGCCTGCTCTTAGGGCCGGTTCCTTAATGTCTGGTTAACAGTAATCTGAGGTTAAACACCGTTATCGACGTGTTCGACTCCATGCATACAACAGGGAGTCGGTAACGTCGATAACTATGTTTAACCGGAGATTAGTGTTAACCAGACATTGAGTAACCGGCCCTTAGTGTTTAGTGTTGGACAATTGAATAGTCGCCTCAAATAACGTTGTAAGCGACTATTGGTTCAAAGCTACTTTCCTTGATTTTAAAGATATTAATGTGTATATTTTATTTTTTTAAAGGCAAGATTGTTGAAGAGTGCTATACCGAAAAAGTAGAAAACCAAATCTAATCCCCGTTTGTGCGTCAGTAAACAAGTTTTTTTTTATTTCATAAAATTATAATTTTGTCGCTTACAACGTTATTTGAGGCGACCATTCAATTGTCGAGCAAAACTAAAACTACTCAAAAACACGAATATGTGGTAGATTGCGGACCTTGTGTGGTAGATGTGGTAGATGCTCAAAAAAGTGGCAGATCTACCATAATGTGGTAGAAGTCCGATCACTGATCACGAATTTTGTCATGAAACGTGGCGGGGATGTTAAGAAACGTATACATTTACATTATTTATCACTCTTTTCACTTTATTAGTAATAGTATTTAACTAATTTGTTGTTAAATACTTTGCAGTTTCACTAGCAAAGTTTCATATAAAAATAGAACTTAACACTTTCGATAGTTTGCGGATAATTTTAAAATGCATTGACGAAGCTTTTTTATATATAAAAGGCTACATTTAGCACTTTCGAACACATTTTTACGAAGATTGTTCATGCTATCGCATTTAGCAAATGTACATTAAATGTACAGTAAATCGTATGCTTTTGACAAACAGCCATGATCCAGTCGCTTATTCAGATCCGTTCTATCACGATCAATTCGCACAGAGAAGATAATGTGCAAAAATCCTACTGAAAAGGACACACGAAATTTTAAACAAAAAATTCAATACAAAAACTTGAATTGTTTTAACCATAACCGAAAATTTGTTTATGTATATATTCATTTGTCGGTGCTATCAATTGAAATTTCCTCAATTATACTATGTCTCCATTGTGAGATTTAATGAAGATTTAGCCCTCTGACGAGATTTTACGTTAAATCTTTTGAGATTTACCATATAAAATTAAATCTCGAAAGGCAGTAGATTTAAGTTAAATCTTCGTCAAATCTTCAATAATATTGGTCAATAAGTACAATTTGTTGGATGTGGCAACCACAAATTCTCATGCCATAAGTCAAATGACATTTGTGTTTTCAATATACAGTTGAGGACATTGAAATATAGCCTATCATAAAAACAGGAATTTTCGTATTTTCAGGGATTTTTATATTTTTGTTAGTTTGGGAGGAAAATTAGTAATACATATTTACATAACTTTGGTTGTAATAAATTAAGAAAATATTATTTTAAAAACTAAAAATTTAGAAGAAATGTTTTATAGTAATATCATGCAGAGTCTTCTCCGCTTTCTATAAGTCATTTACGCGCTACGACAAAAAATTTATAAATTTCGGTAATGGTTCTGATTCGATAACATTGCACCGAACATCCTCTAGAACTCAGTTCGTATTCATGATATGCCAAAGGCCCACGATTGGATGTCCGGTTCCCTCCTATGGATAAGAGAGTTCTACAAAAATTTTTCTTTCCGCAAATGTTTTTTACCGTTTTGATAATTTTTCCTAAATTCGGGAAAATGATTCGGAATATGGTACCATTCTTTACACTTTCCCAACTATATATTATACATATGTACATATTTACCACGAATAAGAAGCAATAATATTCAGAATTCATATAATGAAATTCCGCTTGGTACCTTCCTTTTATCTGTCTGTATATCAATGTCCGCAACTGTATTTATAAAATCATACATAAGCAAACGTCAAATATTTAAAAATTTGAACGTCAAACATATCTCGTTGTGGTAATGGAGACGGTCGTGATTTAGCAACTGGATTTATTAAATCTTAATGGATAAATCTCTCAATGGAGACAGAATTGAGCCAGATTTCTATCAGTATCACATCGATGTTGAATTTGCCCAACTTTTCCCTTTCCAAATAATGTAAAATAATAAATGAAATCTCAATCGGCGATCACTTACTACGTATATACGTAAGCTATTTGCAAATAAATATAATTTACAAATACCTAAATCACTGTTTATTCGATGGTGAAAAATTCTTTTTTCATATTGCCTGATTATAAAAAGGCAATAATATGACCATCGCAAAAGAAAATAAAGTTAAGAATGGCAACATCTTGATTATTAAAAGGCAATAAGATGACCATCGAAAAAGAAAATAAACCTAAGAATGGCGGCTTCTTGCGCTTATTTGCAAATAGTACCACTAATCAACACTTATTTGCGTGATTTAGTTATTTGCAAATAAAAAATTAACTCAGCGTCTATATGGCAAAATTTACGATTTTGCAAACTGTTATTTGTAAATAATACGTGCGTATAAACATAGTAATTGAAACGGAGCTAGCAACTGTATACGCAAAAAAGCAATGTTGCCACTTTTTCTCATTAAACCATGTTTGAATCGTGGAAATCAATTTTGGATGATCACAGGATTGCTTTTATCATTTAGACTCTTAATGCAAAAATGGAGTTGCATTTAATTACATTTAGGTGACGAATTTTGTATGGATAAATGTAGATTTAGAGTAGCATTTAGACCTAAATGCGCAGCATTGCCAGCTAACAGTTGTTTTTCGAGAATAGCTGAATGAAGGAAAACAAAGTGGAAAGGAATTTTCAAAAACACTCATCGAGTGCTTATTTATAGGAAAAGTGTTTAATTTTACATATTTTGAAGGATGCACTTTGTTAGGTCCACCCCCTGTTGGGCTTGCTTCTGCCTTCGGCCGCGCTTAGGGATTATAACCCTTATAATAATAATAATAATAATAATGGATGGATGGAGAGTGATGGAAGACCTGAGTGGTAGCGACCACAACTACATCACCTTCCAATTCACTGACATAACGCGAGGGCAAACACGTAGTATCCCTCGCAGGAAACCAGGATGGAACCCGTCTAGGGTCGATGTTTGCAAGTTCGATACGTCACTCCTAGCAGATTCCCAAGGTATTTCACCCACAACAGGGAGTCTTGTACTAAGCTGGTAGTCTTGTACTAAGCTGGTCGCTATGTGGCGAAGTGGATCGTGATACCTGGGGCCAGGGATACAAAATAGTGATGAAAAAGTTCCATACATCATCGCAAGCGATGGAAGAGGCCCGAGATAAGAATATAGTGGAAGCGCTATTTCCCACACACCCACTAAGAGCCGATACAGTGTTCGTCGAGGAGCAAGCCGAGACACCACTGTTTTCGACAGACGAGCTGAAGCTAGCCCTGCGAAGCATGAAAGCCGGCAAGGCTCCAGGCCCAGATAGCATACCAGCGGAGGCAATCAGGTTAGCAGCGGAAACGAGCCCTGATCTTCTGCTTAACATGTACAACAGCTGCCTTAGGGCTCGGGTCTTCCCAAGCCAATGGAAGAAGGCGAGACTGATGCTTATACCCAAGGGCAAAGGAGACCCAAACTCTCCTTCATCCTTCCGGCCACTCTGCATGCTAGACACAGCAGGCAAAATGATGGAGAGTCTGCTCAAAATACGCTTGACGTCAGCCATAGAAAGCGAGGGAGGCCTTTCACCCCGACAACATGGCTTCAGGAAGGGACACTCAACTATAGGAGCAATTGGCGAAGTAGTCGAGGCGGTACATAAGGCCGAAGAAGCCTGCCACCAGGCGCGGCCAATAGTGCTGCTAGTAACACTGGACGTCAAGAACGCCTTCAACTCGGCAAGATGGGACGATATGCTGGAGGCCTTGGAACGGTCATTCAAGTTTCCAACATACTTGCTAGACATGATCCGGGACTACCTCAGAGACCGTTGGCTTTTGTACGACACAACACAAGGTCAGAGAAAGAGACGTATAACCGGCGGAGCGGCACAGGGGTCTGTACTTGGCCCGGACCTCTGGAACGCCACGTATGACAGTCTGTTGCGCACGGAAATGCCGGAGAGCGCCTTCCTTGTCGCCTTCGCGGACGGCGTGGCAGCCGTCATAACAGCAAGAAATGTCCAGCTAGCACAGCTCAAGCTAAACCAGGTCATGCGCAACGTCAGTGGATGGATGAGCGATCACGGTCTGCAATTGGCTACAGCCAAAACGGAGATCGTGCTCCTCACCAGGAAACGGATCCCAACAATTATAAATATAATGGTCGGACCTCAACTCGTGACGACTTCTAGGTCTACAAAATACCTAGGGGTGAAGCTTGACAGCAAACTCACATTCTGGGAACACATCCATGGAGTATGTGAAAAAGCTGCGCAGAGCACGGCGGCTCTTAGCCGGCTGATGGCGAACGTGGGCGGCCCGAAGCCATGCCGCAGGAAGCTTCTGATGACAGCGGTCCAATCGGTGCTCCTGTACGGGGCAGAAATATGGGCTGACGCATTGAAAGTCAAAAAATACCGGATTCAAATGTCTTCGGTACAGCGCAGAGGGGCACTACGCATTGCTTCTGCATACCGTACAGTGTCCGCGGACGCGGTTCTAGTTATTTCTGGCGTCATGCCAATTGAGCTACTTGCTTACGAGCGAAAAGAGATTTACAATCTCAGTGCGGAGATAGGTCGAGCAGCTGCCGCGGCAAGGGCGCGCGAGCAACTGATCCAGCAGTGGCAACAAAACTGGAACGCGAGCACAAAAGGTCGATGGACACACTCCCTGATAGCCGACCTTCAAACATGGCTGAACAGACCACATGGGGAATTCGATTTCTACCTGACGCAATTCCTCACCGGTCATGGTTACTTCCGAGAATATCTTCATAGAATGGGAAGGGTGGACTCACCGTTCTGTCACTACTGTGGAAACGTCGAAGATAACGTGTACCACACATTCTTCACCTGCGAACACTTCTTGATTTCGCGCAGAATGTTGGAAGAAAGACACGGAGACATTACTCCGGACAACATAGTTGGGATAATGATTTCCAGCGCAGAAAAGTGGGAAGCAGTTGCGAGATACGTGAGATTCGTACTCCGCTGCAAACGAGAGGATGGTTGTCTACTGAGGACACCCGAATGAAACGCCCCTACAAAAGAGCAGCCCCAAGGCTCTAACAGCGCGCTCCTGCATCTGAAGACATGCAGAATTGCGGTGTCAGATGCGGGATTCTTGCGCGGGCGGTGGGAGTTTGGGTTTTAGTGGGTAGCCCAACACGCTTCGGTGGGAGTCCCACACTCGGGGAAGGTAGTATAGAGACTAGCGCCCCCGGCCAGTGCATAAAGCATTTCCCTCTCCTACGAAAAAAAAAAAATAATAATAATAATGGGCTAAGCTCAGGGCCTTACCGGGGTCACACAGGGCGGATCGTGAACGGCCTACTTCGGTGGGTTAGCTGCGAATAACCAATAAGCAGTCCCAGACCAAGAGAGGCAGGAGCCGAGGGCCTGATTTAAAAGATCAGAAATGCTTGATGAATCTCCTGTTAGATCCTGTTCATGGCATACTGGAACATGTATACGATTAACTCGACATTGGGCTGGCGAGAGCAGTATTCCACCACTTTAGTATGCGAGGGTAACGCCTCACAGAAATGGCGTCTCGTTAAAACCCTGGCAGGTCTTCAAGTACGTTCAATACACGTCGCCATTTAGTTGGCGGCACAGGTCCAGTTGAGATTTCCTCCTGGTTTTGCGCTGTCTTGGCTCTGAACACAATATCCCATAAGGACTTGTGTCAACCCTCGCGATGGCCTGCTCCTTTGAGAGAAGGGAACCACGGGACACTGAAAGCGACTGTGCTACGTGTGGAGATAGCGGCTTGAAGCGTAGACCCAATAGAACTGACATGATTAAAAAAATAACAAAAACAAATGTAATGGGTGTAGAAGGGTACACCTTTGCAAACGACAACTCCGGGAAGCCGGGATGGTGGTCATCAAACACCAGCTGCTGCAAACAGGGACAAGCATGCCACCGCAAGCTTGAGAACGTGCGAAGGCAATGAAGATGAGCAATTGGTCCAGATCCGGCTCGTCTTGAAGAAGATGCAGAGTCCTATCTCCAAGCAGAAAAATTTGTCCATGGACATAAAAACGGGTATGGCCCAAATCGAGGAGAGCCTAAATATACTAAGCTACCTCCGAGAGCAGCGCCGGAAAGGGTCTACCCTTTCCGAGCTGCAGAAAACTGGCCCTGGCTCGCAAAAGAGAGCTCGAACTCGATCCGACTCCCCTACAGGCGAACCGGAAAAGAAAAAAAATACTACTAATAATAATAATAATAATAGTAGTAAAAATATTTTTATTAATAGTCCTAATAACAATAATGGTAATAATAATAATAATGCACAGAAGACCGTACCAGCTAATCAATGGAAAACGGTTGGAAAAAGCAGAAATCCCAAGTCAGGGCCAGCGCCAGGTGAACCCTTAGTCAATAAGGGCGAGGCGACCAGCCGCAAAAAAAGAAGAGGGTGAGAAAAAAGAAGAATCTCGCCAAGCTAATCATTAAGCCAGCAGAAGGCAAAACCTATGCAGAGGTGCTGGGAACGATACGTGGTAAGCTCCAACCTGAGAAGACGGAGACCGTAATTCGATCTGTTCGGAAAACCGGCGAAGGCGGCGTGCTCATCGAAACGGAGCGCTGTGGCGACCAATCAGCATTTAAGGAAAATGTGTGCACTGCCATTGGCCACCTTGGAGACGCCCGTATTCTCACAAGACGTTTACGTCTAGAAGTTCTGGACATGGACTGCCTAACCACGGCCCCAGAAGTGGACAACGCTATACGCGGGGAGTTAGGAGACAAGATGAATGGCCAACTTCGCGTCTCTCTCCTCGCTGTAAACTCGCGAGAACAAAGAATGGTTGTGGTGGAAATCGACGATCTGCCTGGCCGGACTCTTATTGAAGAGGGGAAGCTGCGAGTAGGTTGGATTATCTGCCGCGTCCGAGAGCGCGCGTATGTCCAAAGGTGTTTCCGCTGTCTGGGGTATGGCCACAAAAAGGCGGAATGCAAAGGCCCAGACAGAAGCAGTTCATGCTGGAAATGTGGTCAGCAGGGCCACATAGCCTCTGCATGTAAAGAAAGCCCAAGCTGCTACCTGTGCTCGGCAGGAGATAGACAGAAAAATGCCAATCATCTGCCCGGGTCGGGAGCGTGCAAGGCCTTCAGGGATGCCCTTGCTGAGGCTAAGACATAGCTTGGGAGAATATGATTAAATTTATACCAGGCAATATGAACAGGAGAAGGGTAGCTGGACCAATTGGTTCTTGAACAAAGAGCAGATGCTGTCATCATCAGTGAACCCTATAGAACAAATGGAACCTGGCATGTGGACCAATCAGGCTCGGCCGCGATATGGATTGCTAACCTCAACCATCGCGCAGAGAGCAGCGGGGTCGGACGCTGCTACGTCTGGGTTAAAATGGCGCAACTCACTCTGGTGAGCTGCTACCTGTCTCCAAACGACACAGTCCCTGTCTTCAGGGAAAAACTCGAAGACCTTGAAGACGAATTGCGTGATATAACCGGCCACATAATCGTTGCTGGAGATTGCAACGCAAGAGGCGTCTAATGGGGTATGCCCCAAACAAACACCAGGGGAAGACTGGTCCTTGAAATGGCAGCCCGCATTGGCCTGACCATCCTCAACAACGGAACGACCCCTACATATCGAAGGCCGGGTTTTGGATACTCTATGCCTGACATAACCCTGGTCTCAGAAAGCCTTCTTCGAAGGGCTGACGGATGGAGAGTGATGGAAGACCTGAGTGGTAGCGACCACAACTACATCACCTTCCAAGTCACTGACATAACGCGAGGGCAAACACGTAGTATCCCTCGCAGGAAACCAGGATGGAACCCGTCTAGGGTCGATGTTCGCAAGTTCGATACGTCACTCCTAGCAGATTCCCATGGTATTTCACCCACAACGGGAGAGATCCACAACAGGGAGTCTTGTAACAAGCTGGTCGCAGAAACTATGCGCTGCATTCACCGGGCATGCAAAGCCTCAATGCCACAGAGGAGAGCATGTTCAGGTAAAAAGCAGGCATACTGGTGGAATGACCGAAATGCTGAGCTGCGAAGGGCCTGCCATAGAATGCGGAGACTCGCAACGCGCGCTCGTGGTAGACCTGAGGCGCTGACCAGAGCAGCAGCTTACAAAAGCGCTAAGAAAGCACTTGGGGCCGAGATACAGAAGAGTAAACGGAACTGCTGGAAAGCGCTATGTGACGAAGTGGATCGCGATACCTGGGGCCAGGGATACAAAATAGTGATGAAAAAGTTCCATACATCATCGCAAGCGATGGATGAGGCCCGAGATAAGAATATAGTGGATGCGCTATTTCCCACACACCCACTAAGAGCCGATACAGTGTTCGTCGAGGAGCAAGCCGAGGCACCACTAAACACTCCTACGTTTTTGGCAGTGTCCACGTATTTTATCACAGAACTGTTCAATTTTACTTCATAATAGTCGTCAAGTTTCAAATGTTTCTTATACATAACAATGCACTGGCATTTGCTTGGATTAGGGACTAAGGCACTTTAAGGCGCTGACTCGCCTACGGAGTCTAAGTCGGCATTTAGGTTTGTTATACATGCATTGATGGAATCGGGGAGACAAAAGAGATACAATTGGACGTCATCTGCATAGACATGGATATTACAATGTTTTAACATAGCAGGAACAGCAGAGGGTCAAGTATGGATCCTTGCGGAACCCCTCGAGCCGTAGGCAGCGGGGTTGAAACGATATCGTGTACGCTTACGAATTGTGAACGGTCAGCAAGGTATGATCTTACTAGGTTCACTGCCGATGGTGCGAAACTAAAAATGTTACGAAGTTTTAAACACATTAACGCATGATCCACGGTATCAAAAGCTTTCGAATTGTCGAGAAGGGTTAGGAATGTTACATAGTTTCTGTCAAGGTTTAGCCGAATGTCGTCCGAAACTTTTAAGAGCGCTGTGATACAACTCCTATTTGCTCTGAAACCAGATTGGTACGGGCTCATAAACGAGTTCTTAGTAATAAAGAGGTTGATCAGGTGGTTCATGATTCGCTCAAGGACCTTAGATAGAAAAAGCAATATCGCGATTGGCCTGTAATCACCATTCGGCTTTTTGACAGGGATGACCTTTGCCCTCTTCCAACAACTCGGAAAATCAGAGGTTATGGGGATGGTGTTAAAGGCATAAGTTAGGTAATTCAGAATTTTAGGAAGTAAACACTTGAGAAATTTGGGATAGATTCCATCGCTACCAACGGCATTCGACTTGATACTAAGTACAGAGTGGACAACATCACACTCATCAATACAATTAAAATAGAAACCAGGCAAGGAGTCACTCATACTAACAATATAACGGTCATAACAAATATTACGGTTACCAACAGACACTTGCACAAATTTCTCGTTTAATTCATTTACGTCAATAGATTCGGTTACTAGATTGCTTTCCTTGCCAATACCGATATCGCGGATACGTTTCCATGTTTGCTTAGAGCCTACCGCCGTGTTAAATTGTTGTGCATAGTACATTGATGTTTGCAACTTATTGGCTTTCGTTACTTCTAAGGAAAGGCCTGTATGCAGCTCTCAAGAAACGCAAAAACTCCATATAAAATGACGTACAAGAAATGTCTAAGAAATTTTCTTGAGTCAAATTTCCCTATGGCAGTACGCAGTTCTTAAGGTATTTGCTACGCTATCTACTACGGTTTTCCAAAGTTTTTTTGTGAAAAAAGAGCACAAGGCAACCCAGGTTTGCAACAGAAGTATATGCCCGCTCCATTATTTCTTGAGGAAAGAGTGAGGCAACAGGCTATGAAGTATCAAAAATGTCAAAAATTCCTTGGACACACACACGACATATTGGCAATTTTTTCTTGACCATTTTCTTGAGAGCTGCATGCAGGGCATAAATTGGAAAGCGTAGGCGCGGATAGTTGGCCATAAAGTAATACCTTAGACCTCTTATTTATAAAAAATACATCTAATAACGTGATATTGGTCCGCGTGAAATGTGTGGGTATCGAACGGTTAACAGGGAAAAGTCCAAGGTTTTCCATTGATAGCGAAAACTTAGTTTCAGTAAGCAAGTCACTGTTAAAGTCGCACTTATAAGGATGTTGTTGTAATTTAGGGTAAGATTCTCAATAAAATCAACAAATGGAAAGTATGCAATGTTGCGATTTGGTCTATATACACAGCCAACTAGGATTTTATCTGTACTGCTAACTATTTCTACGAAGATATACTCAATGGAATCCGAGGCACTTGATTAACATTTAAGACGACACGAGAGACCAATTTTAATATAAATAGCGACACCACCACCATGCCCGATTCTATCTGAGCGAAACAGTTTATACCCACTGACACAAAGCAAATCATCAACATGGCACGAAGAGAACCAAGTCTCTTACACACACAAAACATCAACATTGGAACGTTCAAAAATATATCTGAATTCATCGATTTTAGGATGAAGGCTTTGGGCATTAATGTTACATACCATCAGGCCGCGCATTTGTATGCCCACTATCTGTATCGTATTAAACGTGTTGTCTTTGGAACCACAGCGATTTTCACTTTTCTTGTATGTCAGTGCGAAGCAACATATACCGCACCCTAGGAACGATTAAAATTACGGAAAATGCCGAAATTATTGAAGATGAGTATAGAATAAGGTAAGAAAGGAGTAAGTATTTAGTTAAAAGAAGAGAAATAATATAAAGGGAGGAGGCTGAAGACATGTTACACATAAACTTAATAGCTAGTCATTTGCCCGCAATGATTGCATCTATCTCCTCTGTGCTGAGCACCTTAATCGCAGCTACACTGGGCTGCACACGAATAAACACTTGTCCCTTGAACGAAAAGGCAGATTTTATGAGCTTTTGTCTTTTAAGCTACGTTGCAAACTGCATAATCTCACGACTACCTCTAGTAAGAGATTCATTTAGATGTATTCTCCCATCAGCTTCGCGCCCAATGTCACTTAGCTGGATGCCTCTTTTTTTGGCTTTGACAAACCTGGCAGCGGCGGCAAACTGCAAAGAGCGATCATGGGGGGAATTTAGTTTCACTATGATAGGTGAATTTTTTTCGTTTTTGGTGCGTACGCGGAAAGCAGCTTTAATAGACAGGGAATTCAGCTGCATTGCTTGGCAGAGATTGCTGAAAACTTCACCTACTTTCTCATCCGGCTCATGTGGTATAACTCTAATTATAATATCAGTCGCCACGCTATTACTTTCCACCTCCTCCTTGAGTGCGTGTATATCATCGCGCAGTTTTGCTATTTCCGCGCGATCACGCTCGGCCTTTTCTATTTCGAGCTCAAATGGTAGCATCTTCGCCTTCATCTTCGACAGCTCCACCGTCACCTCACCTAGCTGCTTCATAATGACGCCAACAGACTCCTTCACCACCTCTCTCAGCACCTCAGTCACAGCGCTCATGATTTTTGATTCCAGCTGCTTGATATTCTGCTTTGCAGGCGTTTTGTTTGGTGAAACGCATAACAGGCAAGCATATTTGGTACGAGTGCCCATGCTTATGCAATAAAATTCAAATTTTTAAAACAGCGATAACGAACGATGATGCACGGGCAGAAATCAAAACAAATGCGCAGCTGTAGTTATCAGAGAAAAGCCAGCTGTGCCAGCAACGTCGATATTAGTTCTTTAGCAACAACAGCAATGTAGACAGCGGACACTATGTGGTTGTTGTTTTATTAGTTTTATTTATTTGGTTTGTTTTGTTTATAGCGCAAGTGAGTTGTGTTTTTGGTTGGATATAATTAGTTTCTTTAATTCTTTAATTTCTTTTGTTAATGTTTAAATTCAAAGACACTTCCGTACGGTTGAAAATATTGATTGTCTTAATTAAGGATTATAAACCTTGCGGAAAATAAAAAGTGTGTTCCGGCGAAAACTTGAGAAATTGCGGAGCGAAAAATAAACACGTCCGAAGGGCTTGAGTGTATTAGTACGCAAGCATTATTTGCAGATAACAATTTGCAAATTGATAAACTTTGCCGTATAAATGCTGAGTTAATTTTTCATTTGCAAATAACTAAATCACGCAAATAAGTATTGCTTAGTGGTATTATTTGCAAATAAGCGCAAGACGCTGTCATTCTTAGGTTAATTTTCTTTTTCGATGGTCATCTTATTCCTTTTTTATAATCAAGACGTTTCCATTTTTAACTTTATTTTCCTTTTCGATGGTCATATTATTGCCTTTTTATAATCAGGCAATATTAAAAAAGAATATTTCACCATCGAGTAAACAGTGAGTTAAGTATTTGCAAATTATTTTTATTTGCAAATAGCTTACGTATAAACGTAGTATATATTTCTTTATGAGAAATTGCGGAGCGAAAAATAAACACGTCCGAACGGCTCTTACTAAGTAGAATTCTCCTTTCTGTGTTGCCGGAGAAGAGGGCTTCCGCATGTCAAAATAATACAACATTTCGTGTGCATATCACTCCGGCTACGCCATGCACAGTATTTTTGCGCAGAACCAACGCCGAAATTTGCACGAAAGTGCATAGTGCAAACCGAATTTATCAATAAGCTAGTGGTCGGAAATTTGAAACATTTATTTTAAATAAAATTTCAATCCTTTGATTACACGTATATATTGAAGTTTTTGGATTCGGGTTATGGGTCATTGTATAAATGACTAACCCGGACCCAAGTTGCTCGATAAGGGGCAACAAAGATCTTTTTTTGCTCGTTTATATAAAGCAGTGGAGTGCAATGGGGTATAGTCGTTGCGCTGGGTATACAGTTACAGTTGCATGGCTATATTCAATCCCGACTCTTGCGTCCTCGTTCGCGCACTCTGGGCAACGTGAGCAACCCATGTGCGAGATACGGTAACCAATCCGAGTGGAGCCTTGGGTCACGGCAGAAAGAAAGAGAGCTTCGGTGGGGCCACTCTGACTTATTCGGTTTAAGGGCTCACTGAAGTCTGCAGCGTCTGTTCACCAGTAGGTGCGGCTGCAAGCGGGTGTCTGCTTGGAGCAAGCGGCTCGCTATATAAACGTGTATTTGGTTGCGAAACCACCCCCGTCCCA
>NW_023458555.1:71108714-71113372 GCF_013731165.1 Rhagoletis pomonella | reverse complement strand
CGAAAACCACGCTCTATAAGTCACTCATCATGCCCGTGCTGGTATATGGCGCAGAAGCATGGACAATGACAACATCCGATGAGGCGGCTCTTGGGGTGTTTGAGAGAAAGATTTTGCGGAAGATTTACGGTCCTTTACGCGTTGGCGACGGCGAGTACCGCAGACGATGGAACGATGAGCTGTATGAGCTTTACAACGATATGGACATAGTGCAGCGAATTAAAATACAGCGGCTCCGCTGGCTTGGTCATGTCGTTCGAATGGACACCGACGCTCCAGCTCTGAAAGTATTCAACTCGGAACCCGCTGGTGGTAGCTGAGGAAGAGGAGGCTACCACTGCGATGGAAAGATCAGGTGGAGAAGGACTTGGCTTCACTTGGCGTTTCCAATTGGCGTCAGTTGGCACAGAGGAGAAACGACTGGCGTGCTTTGCTGAACTCGGCCAAAATCGCTTAGGCGGTTACAGCGCCAAAAAAGAAGAAGAAGAACATGCATGCCGTTTTAATCCTCGGTAAATATACAAGATGAAAATAACACAATTATGTTCACATATCAATATTATCTCAATCAAAGCTCGTTTTTTAATCAGCCCGTTTACATAGGCAAATCTCAGATTATTAGCTGTCAAATTTGTTGTGGTTGTTATTCTCAAATTTGAAGGAAAAGTTATGTTTCTTCTCTGTGCCACCGAGATCACGTTTTTCTGCTATAATAACATTTTAACATTTTATTGAAAATACCTTTACAAACCTCTTTTCCCTGCTAGCGACCATTTTAGTTTACTTTTAGACCGCTTTTACACAGTTCAAGTATTGAATACAATTCTGCTCGCATGTGGAAGAGAGGGGGTGAGAAGAAAAGGGACGAGTACACATGTGTCTGTACCGTCAAGTCGTTTCAACTTTCTTGCTTTGCTTTTGGCATTTTCGTTGCTTTCCGTTTAAAGAACCAAAAACTTGAATTCAACAGAATTGAAACGTGTAAAAGCAAATAGAAAACGCAAAAGAGAATGAGCAAGAATTGCTTTCAAGTACTTGAAACATGTAAATCGGGTGTTACATTTGGCAATTCTGCTCTTTTGCGCAAAAACAATCGATAAAACTAGGAAGGACACCGAAAAGGTATCGGTTATATCTGAGATTATTTAATAATTACAGATTAACAAGGGACGATTTTTATATGGCTAATCTCTTGTTCTAATTACAGATTAGGTGTTAAGCTCGAAAATTAGGATAATCTAGTTATATGTGAACCTAGTATAATGCGCCTTCTGAACGGCTTGATACATTAGCTGTCAAATTCAAAACACACATCATGTTGTCTCAAATGATCATAAAAATATTACGATCATCTAACACGCAACTGATCAGTTGATCAGAAGTGCAAAACAACGCGTTCAGAAGGTGCAATCGCAACAGTTACTGAGCTGTTGCGCCTTCTGAACGTGCCCATTCTATTCAGTTGGGAGTATAAATGTTCGATATTTACGAAAGTATCGATATCATGAATCGATTTAATTCATTGCATGTAAGATCGATATGGCGATATATCGGGCTGAACAATACCGATATCGGAAAAATCGATGTTGAAAATCTTACTCCCAACTGAATAAAATATTAGACCTGATTATCAACTCACCTAATGGAGTTATTTCCATCTTGTAAATTTACTGAGAATTAAACGGCATGCCGGTCGACTGTATTGTCAAAGAGGGAATAAAACATGATAAATGCATAAAGCAAAAAATGCAAGCAATTTTGCAGCACATGTTTGTGCTAATCAATTTATTATTTTGTACGTGTTTTTGCAACCAATCACCGCGCATTTCATGTTAATTAGATTTGCACAAAAAATTTATTGAAAATCGCTTAAAGATCACTGAAATAAACCACCGACAAAATACACATAAATAAAGAAGCAAAACAGAAATAGCAAACTTCAAAATTACGAACGTCACACACTTTTGTCTCAATTGCTATTACAAATGGCTGCTTCTCATACGCTCAGATCTGTTCTAGTCTAGTGGAAAACTCCAATCTTTTTGCGAGCTTTGACAATCAGCCGATTTTATATTTATTTTGTTTCGTCCAAATTCGAGTTTTCATGTTGGATATTTAAGAAAGTATCGATATCATGAATCGATTTAATTCATTGCATGTGAAATCGATATGGCGATATATCGGGCTGAACAATATCGATATCGAAAAAATGGATGTTGAAAATCCTACTCCCAATCAAGAATGATAGAATACAAGATTGCGCCGTCCTGGGCGTTGACATTTGTGTACCACAAGTAAACAAAGAATAGAGCGATAAGAAGAACGAGTTAAAACTGCCAAAGCATCTCTGCCGGATTGATTAGTTAACTTGCTAATGGAGGCTTATGAGGAAATGCTGTTAATTTAATAATAGAGCAACATTTCGGGAACGGCTTTGCCGTGCCCTATGTACACAAAATGCAGCGATTCGTCCCAGCGCTACACTTGCATCTAAGCTTCTTGCATCTTGACGGCTGTCGCAATTTAACACACAGCACTTCTTTGTGTTAGTTTTTATGCAGTCTTCAACTCAAAAATCACTCACAAATTGCAAATTAACACAATTTAAACTGATTTTTCACTTATAATTCAAATTTCTCTTTAGCTGATTTGTAAACAAAGGTTTATTTACAAGTTACCACAACTGTCAAAATCGGCAAAACCAAAGTGGCGGTACCACTGACGGCGCCACCTTTGTTCGCTGCACCATAACTCCCAATTGAATAGAATACTAAACCTGCCCATCAACTCACCTAATTGTGTTATTTCCAATTTGAATACTTACTGAGGATTAAAACGGCATGCCGGTCGACCCAAGCGGTTTTCAAACTTAAGAGCTAAATAAATCACACAATCTGCTGATTAAACCTATTGTAGTACTTTCCCATACACTTTTTTGTAGATGAAAATTAATTTCAACTTAATTATCGATATTGCGGGTAAAGTATCGATGTCTTCGATATATCGACCTTGGAACATCGATTCAAAAAATCGATTATCGTGCCTTGAAATATCGATATTCAGAATAATCGATACGATATCGAACATGTCTACATTCATGATTTAATAATACAAGGTTGGATAAACCATGATTCAATTATTAATGGTTTTGTAAGTAGCTTTTTTCTAAAATTTGGCACTCCCGCCCACAGGGATGGTTTATGGAAGCAGGAGAAAAAGGGGAAGAATTCAATCACACTTCCTAAAATGGGAGCTAAATTCCATACAAAGGTGTGGATAATAGTGAATGGTTGTATTTTAAAACAAAAACGAATTTGATTTAATTATTTAATTTAAAGAAGCTTATTTACATCGAGTATAACCCCCGATTGTTATTAAAAATAAATATTTCTATATATATATACCAAACTTGCGTACGTCAGATGGCGCATAACTTGAGAATGGATGGTTCACTTTCAGCTTTTTTTTTGTTGTATTTGTTTGCCAGATGATGGATATGAAGAAGCTATTTGTTTGTGGAAAATATGCAATATTTATTAAACAAAAAAAAACGACAAATAAAAAAATTTGGAGCTTACGCTTCTTTCGCGGTTATGGCCCGATTGTTTCGAATATGGTAATTCGAATTCTTTGATGTCGCGCTTTTAATGTTCTGGGGAGATTATACAACTGTCTGAATATTAACCATTCGCCGGGTTGCACGTTTTCGACGTTACCGACTCCATGTTATATGCATGGAGCCGAGCACGTCGATAATGATGTTTAAACGGAGATTAGTGTTAACCACATATTGAGTAAACGGCCCTAAGTGTGCAATTACATCGCGCCATTGACTAAACCGATCTGTCGTGTGACGTTTGGGCCTATGGATGCGGTTTGGCAATGTTATATTGCGTTAAAGCCTCATTCGGAGACACCAGGATTGTGTTGTGGAGGACAATACCTAAATTCCTTCGTTAGCTCATTTATCAAAACCATTGCACGCTTTTCTTTATAGAGACTTGGCAGAATCAAGAGGTCTCCACGAATATCGACAAATACATTTCGGGATCTATATATAAATACGCCACAAGGAAATTTTGCAATCCCTTTTCTGAAGGCACCGTTCGCTGGATTTCAATGAAAGATACACCGATTTAAAGGATATAACTTGCTCTAATCCAGAAATGTTAATCCCGATACATAGGGGGCGTGGCCTCTGACATATAGACGAAAATGTGAAAAGCACTATATCTCTAAAATCAATTTTGCTGGACAATCAAAACTTAGCACAGATGCATAGATTGTAAATACCCTACTTACGGTGAAAAATGGTAGGTACTGGAAAAGTGGGCGTGGCACTTCCATACAAACTGAAAATCTTATATCGGTTATCCTTGGAACCGCTTATGCTAACGTCCTGAAATTGGACACAGCTATTAATGATGTCAATAACGTACTTATGGCGAAAAGTGGTAGATAATGGGAAAGGCAAGGGAAATGGGTGTGGCACATCCCATACAAACTGAAATTCTTATATCGCTTATCTCTGGAACCGCCTATTCTGACGTCCTGAAATTGGACACAGCAACATATGTGGTCAATACCGTACTTATGGCGAAGAGTGGTAGATTTTGGAAAGGGGGGCGTGGCACCGCCCATACAAACTGAAATTCTCA
>NW_023458555.1:71087407-71108704 GCF_013731165.1 Rhagoletis pomonella | reverse complement strand
TTTTGGAAAGGGGGGCGTGGCACCGCCCATACAAACTGAAATTCTCAAATAGCTTTTCTCTGGATGCACTTATAATAAGGTAATGTAATTTTATACACTTACATTTATACACATATAAAATCGCAAGAATCGTTCAATTTGGGACCATGGATTTTAAAATTGCATTGAATGATTGTTGTTTTGTGCAAAAGTTTTTAGAAGGATCAGTGTGTTTGTCTTACGATAGGTGGCGCAGGGATTGAGAGCTATCATAAAAAAACATATCTATGATCAGATTGGTCTCACTTTTAGAACACATATTAACATAAAATTTGGCAGCCCAATCGTGTGATGAAAAAATATTGGGCTCTGGCTCAGTCTTGATAAGAACCCGTATGAAACCGCCATTAGAGAAGGAAATATTAGTGGTATTCATCTAAACCGATAACTTTATTAAGCAGATAATCTTATAAGTTTATGCACTCTGTTACATGAACGACCCACACTCTCTTTTCGTTTACACATGCGACAATAGTCGTGTTTTCTTTGGTTATAAAGCGCAGTGTCACTAACTTTATACCACTAGCACGGGGATAAAGAAATTATGGAAACTACCTCACTAAATTGGAAAAAATTATATTTACGAGATATCTATTTAAATAAATGTACATATAACATAAAGGCTATTTATTTGAAGCAATTTATAAGAAAAAATGGCAGAATGTCTGTTTGTGTATGAATTCATTTGTCACGGCTACCAAACTTTGCGTATTATCAGTGAAACAAAACAAACAGACGGGATAATAATTGAACCAGATCTCTATCAGGATCATATTGTTGTTGAATTTGCGTGCAAAATTTGTATTCGGATCCCGATTATTGCCTAAGAAAACATAGCTAGAGTTGCGACAGAGTTGCATTGTCTTCAGTTTATCAAGTTTAGGGCCGGTTGCTCTAAGCCTGATTGACACTAATCACCGATTAACATCGTTATCGACGTTTTCGGCTCCATGCAAATGACATGGTGTCGGTAACGTCGATAACGATGTTTAACCGGGGATTAGTGTCAACCAGGCTTTGAGCAACCGGCCCTTATTCAGTGAAATCGCTGGATAAATTTATCAGAAATGTGTAAACGAGTTTCCATACAAATTTTGACAGTTCATTTATAAGGTTTACACAATTATAAGTTTATACGGTTTACAATGCATTTATAAGGTTTGATGAATACCCTTATTATCTTTTGTTGTAAACCCTCAAGATACTTTCTCAACCGTTAACGAATCTGATGAAAAAAGAAAGAGTTTTTGTAGATGTGGGCAATTTAGTTTTTAACCTCCAAGAGGCTCTCAGACAAATAATGGAACAAACTTATTTACAGTCTGAATTGGTATATGTTTGATATATTAGTCAGTGATGAACATCTCATCTATACATACAAATACACATGCAAAAGCTAACGTTCCTAATTCGATTTTAAGTTTTTCTGTAAATTCGCTATAAATTATGCTGGTGGACTTCAAAATAGTAGTTCGCATAAAGAAGTTAGTATTGGTGACACGTAAAATTCAAAGGTGTATAAAAAAAGATGTCGAATTTCGACAACTGGGCGATACTAGTTTAAGGGAATTTCGTCTCTTTAGCCTACATTGAATTTTTGTAGTCCAACGATTTCCACCCATTTTGTCTTGTTGGCGCCAGCGAATGAAGAACAAACATTTCTTCAAATTTAAAAAGTAAAAATTTCACTACTAAAACTATGTTCACATATCAATATTATCTCAATCAAAGCTCGTTTTTTAATCACCCCGTTTACACAGGCAAATCTCAGATTATTAGCCGTCAAATTTGTTGTGCTTGTTATTCTCACATCTCAAGGAAAAGTTATGTTTCTTCTCTGTGCCACCGTGATCACGTTTTTCTTCTATAATAAGCAATATAAATATATTTTAACTTAACATTTTATTAAAAATACCTTTACAAACCTCTTTTACTTGCTAGCGTATATTTTTGTTTACTTTTACATTTGGTATTTCTCCTCTCTTTCGCTAAAACAATCGATAAAACCAGGATGGTCACCGAAAAGTTATCGGTTAAATCTGAGATTATTTAATAACTAGCAGACCCGGCGAACTTCGTCCCGCCCAAAATTTTTATATATTTTATTGAAACTTTTTGGTCCAAGATTTTCACAAACAATTCACGTTTACAATTTTCATAGGCACATTCGTCTGCTAAGATTATGGTTTGGTGGTCATTTGCCGCTTTAAATTACCTAATGAAAGTGTTATATCCGTGAAGAAGTTCTTGAAATTCTCCAGTTGTGCGGCATTTTATAGCACGGTTATTCGCAAAGCGAAATAAATTTTTTCCTCTTCACTCCATGGCGGCAACAACCCGGTTCTATAGTGAATGTCCTAAAAGCTTTACAGTATAGTTGGTGGCAATTTCAAAATGGGTGCGAATCATTGTTCTACAGAAATGCAATATACATATACTTATTTCAGACGAAATACCTTAAAAGTTTGAACGCATAATAATATTGGAAAGTCACATCCATTGGGCCAATCGCAACGCAGGGCGTTCGATATACCCAATGGTGCAACAGGTCGATTTAATCTGACCTTCACGGCCCCTTTTCTCACTTGGCTATTTTTAGTAATAGCTCGACTTCAGCACCACTTGGCAGCACGTTTTTGCTATAGTATTGCATACATATTTAAAACATTAGCCAAATCGGATCATAAATACAATTTTTAGTAATAACTCAAATACAGCGCCAACTGTCGGATTAAATTGTGAAACTTAACCATCCAGAGGCCCACTCAAACACACAAAAAGTTTCGTTAAAATCCGTACAACCATTTAGGAGGATTTCACTAACAAACACACCTACAGAAGAATTAAAAAATACACACACCCCTTTTCAAATAGCCCACATTTTCTCCATGAGTATGGGCTTGATTTCAACTACATACATATCTCCACATGAAGTTCCAGTACTGTACCATGCATACTTTCAGAGATATTCAGTATACAAATTCGATTTATATGGGAGGTGCCACGCCCCCCTTTCCAACAGCTGCCCTCTTTCTTCATGAGTATGCGATTGATTTCGTATATCTCCATACCAAGTTCCAGAACTCTACCATGAACACTTCCAAAGATAGGCAGTATGAAAAATTCGGTTTGTATGGAAGATGCCACGCCCCCTTTTCCAATAGTTCCAATTTTTCCTCAAGAGTTGATTTCGTATATCTCCGTACCAAGTTCCAGAACTATACCATGAACACTTCCAGAGATATGCAATATGAAAAATTTGGTTTGTACGGAAGATGCCACGCCCCCTTTTCCAATAGTTCCAATTTTTCTCCAAGAGTATGCGATATATTTCGTACATCTCCATACAAAGTTCCAGAACTCCGAGATATGTAGCATGAGAAATTCGGTTTTTATGGGAAGTGCCACGCCCCCTTTACATATAGATTTTTTTTTTAGCCTAAAACCATCCTTGGGACACGTGCGGCAGGTGGCAGTTTCAAAAAAATCGGTTCAGCCGTCTTCAGCCTTGCGAAAACTAAAAAACGCCTTTAAAAATATATATCAGTTGAGATTTATTATATATTATAATTATATTTTGACAGTATCCGTTGTTTCTGATTGGCGCAAAAAAATCTTCGCCCCGTGATATGGTCGTTGCTCAAAGCTATTTATATTCGAAATTGCATGAAAATTGGAAAAAAGGAATCTATAAGCTTATCCAGGCAAAAAGCTACCTACGTACCGAATTTTAAGCAAATCGGACCGTAAATAAGATTTTTTCGAATAGATCGGTCCCTGGTCCACTTCTCGGAAAAAATTGATCATATATGCTACTTACGTACCAAATTTTAAGCAAATCGGACCATAATAAGATTTTTTCGAATAGATCAGTCCCTGGTCCAGTTCTCAGAAAAAATTGATCATATATGCTAATATATGCTAAAAAGCTACCTACGTAACGAATTTTAAGCAAATCGGACCATAATTAGATTTTTTCGAATAGACCGGTCCCTGGTCCACCTACCCGAAAAAAATTAAATTTTTTTAGCCTAAAACATGGTGGTTACTGAAAGCTATTTATATACAAAATTTCATGATAATCGGACCAGCCGTTCGCGAGATTACCTGTTACAAAAAAAAGGGACTTCTCTTTATATAATTAGTATAGATTACAGATTAACAAGGGACGAATTTTATATGGCTAATCTCTTGTTCTAATTACAGATTAGGTGTTAAGCTCGAAAATGAGGATAATCTAGTTATATGTGAACCTAGTATAACAATTTAAAAATGTTCTTAAAACTTGCAAAGAAATTTGGAAAAGAAACCTCACTGTTTTTGTTTTTAGGAGTAGGAGTGGATTAGAGCGAGAGAAAGTTTTTCTTTCAAAACCTTTCATTATTGAATCATGGGATAAACTGACAGTTGTCTCTCTCGCACCGCCTCCTTAGCAATGGCAACGTGTTGCTTATTTGCAAATTTCCTTGGAAAAAGTGTAGCTTTGCTGAGAAATAGAAGTTTAAGCTTTTGTGCAATATGTTTATTTATAAATGCATATGAAGCACATTTAACTGATGAAAACAAAAACTGTTTTTAAATTGGATGTTTACATAAATCTCATAGTAGTTTTATTTTAATTATGAGTCCTTTCGCAGTTTTACCCTGGAATTCAGTTCGCGGTCTCTAGTCACTAATAGTGACTTTTGGTGGGGAACTTGGATTTTGAGACTATTTGGTATTCAGTACGCTGTCTCACGTCTCTAGTCTAAAAAAAAAGTCACTAATTTGTCAGCTGGCTAAGAGCAGGTCTCAAAAACAAAAATGTGGATAAAAAGTTAATTTTTTTCCATTTTATTAAACAAAAGACGCGAATATGAAGCGATGAAATTTCTCCAATAAGAATTTCGTTAGGAAATACCACCGAAATGCTTTAATATACAAATCCATTGAAAAAAATATATATTTTTTTTAACATTAAAATCTAAAGATTTTAAAAGAAATAAAACTAATAAAAAAAGAAAAAAAAACTAAATAAAAAAAATAAAAAATCCTCTGCCCGAGGAGTACTCGAACCCTAATGATTTGACCACTCGGCCAGTGCGACTCTTCGGGCAGGGCGGCCTAAGGCATACGTAAACGCTATCAGTTGACTGTCCGTGTTTGTTTTCACCACACATTTTTGTTTAACTTTTTGTGACTCTCCTACTGAATAGTCAAACAATCTCAAGTCACAAAAATAGTCACTAATTGCTAATCTCAAATTTAGTGACTTGAGATGAGACTGAATTACTGAATCCCAGGGTTAATACAGATAAATAGCACATAAATTCACCTTGATATATTAATATTTCGTTCAATATTTCGTTTAAAATGGCAGATTTCCTGCAAGGAATTTCAGTACTAACTGCCTACTTTGCGTACTTTTCTACTACCATTTGCGCAACAAGGGATTGCATTCTTCCCCTTTCTCTGTCCTTCGTAAATGCAACCTTTTGTAAGAGAGTGTCAAACCGCAGCTGTCAGTCATTATCTAAGCTTTTATTATTGAATCATGCTCTTAATTGGGAGCGACGACATGTACTTTTATGCATACACTTGCATTCAATTGAATAGCGACAGGCAAAATCTTAAATTATTTTTTAAATGGAAAAAATTAAATTCGGATTTTGTTTCTCCCTTTCGAAGTGCAAAGAAGTGAAATTGGCTATAATTATACATTTCTTATACTACAAAACAAACAAACCAAAAGATATTTGTTTAAATTGACAACTCATACATATGCTGCTTTCATGGAGGATTTGTTGCCACTTCGGGTGTCCCTCAAGGTAGTTTCTTGGGTCCGCTCTTATTTGTCCTATTCATAAACGATGTTGGGTCAAGGTTTACTTAGTGATAAAAAACTCACAAGACGCTATGCTGTTGCAATCCGAGCTCGATAGCCTACACTCATGGTGCTCTCTTAATTGTTTATCTCTGAATGTCAGTAAGTGCTCATATTCTACTTTCACCAGAAAGTTTCTTCCTGTTCAAACCAAGTATAATATTGGCGGTTATGATCTTAGATCTGTCGTTGAGGTTAAAGATTTAGGAGTATACTTTCAAATTCAAAAAAGTCCATAGGTTGGCGGCTAGGCCGAAAACCCCAACCCCGCCTCTAGGCAGACTTGCCTGGAAACGGGAACTTGAAAAGAAAACGAACAAGTTTTTACATATTTTTATTGTTGGAAAACATTGAATGCATATTGAACATGGTGGATATTATTTGACTCCACCCGTCACAGGCATTGCAACTGACCGAGGGGGAGGTTGTATGCAGTCGTCTCTGGCATACGCAGCAGGTGTAGATTTCTGGCCCTGGGTTTGACTCTATGCCAGCCCTGAGCAGAAGGGTGCGGAGAAGGTGTAGCCCTAGGATCGAGCAACGTTTGATGGATTTCGCTGACCTAGACGGGGTTAGATCACCGAAACAACAGCCCTTGGTCGGGTAAAACCCGAGTCATTCCGATGTTAATGACTTAACATTTTTTTTGTCGACTGTTGTGAATTTTCTTGTATAAAAAAATTAATGTAATGTGGAGAGATGTAAAGAATAGGAAGAATAGAAAATTCAGCTGTTCGTTATGGGGGTTTACACAAGTCAATTTTGCAGTAACAATAGCAAAATATTCACACATTTTTACTAATATATTCACACTTCTCTTGATGTCTTCGTCACTATCTTTGACTTTTCGAAGACATTTTATTGGCTGGACGTCTACTCTACTGGAACAATGTGACAATTAATACATATTCTCATTTGTCTTGCCTTGTGTAAACGCCGGGTTATACAACTGTCACAACTGTAAACAAAGGAAATAAGAAATGTCAACGAAAACACCAACAGTCGGTGTGAACAGCCTTCAGCCCACAATCCCAAAACTCGATTTCAAGGTGTTTTCGTTGTCGGTCAGAGCATGGTATTAGGGAACGCAACTATTGTACAACCGTTATCAATAGTTTTTAAAACCTATCGATAGTGCCGACAGTTTTCAACTATCGATACTATCGATGTTACTGTCGATAGTATCCTAGCTCTAGTGCAGTCATGCCCAGCGCAGTCATTGTGGAAGAATACAAGTGAGATATCTTAGGGTTGACAGATAGTTGACAGGGTGTTCAATATGGCGATGACAGTGTGAACAATATGGCAGCCAATATGGCATACAACACCGAATGGCCCGAAGTTGCAAAACTACGACCCGAATGAAACGCTTCGTGAAAATCCAGGGTTGCGAAGTGGTATTTTGTTGGTAAATATAAAAGCCAGGATTTTGTGCAGCGCCGAATTTTAACAAAAGAGGGTTTTGTGTTCTCAAGATGAACAGAAAAGGGTTGCTGTGCTGTTTCGTTTTAAGCTTATTTTAATATTAAGGTATCTAATTAAATACTAAAAGGATACAAAAATTAAAGCAAAAATTTAAAATATATGTGCATATCTGAAAATTTTAAATAAAATATATATTTTCATGAGAGACAAATTAAATAAAATGGGTTAACTTTAGGGGAAATATACTTATCAGATTGGGTCAGATAGCGCTTTTACGTTATAAATAAAATTAATTGCTACTTAAATTTTATATAATTTTGGTGACGTATTTCTAAGCTGACCCTGAGATCTGTGAAATAATACATATTTATGTACATATATTGTGTTGATTATGCTCTAAATCGCTAAATAATTCTTGCAGCAATCAGCACCATTGGAAAGTGAAGTGACAATGGGCTGGTTTTCTATATACAGCCCGTTTTAAATTCGAATTATTGTTATAATAAATTACAATTATTGTTTGTTTCCATTTCGATCAACCGCGCAAATTATTTATTAAAAAAATGTCGTTTAAAAATAGCAGATTTTGTTTACTTTTGAATAAGACTTTATCGAGTGCGCTATAAAGACAGGGGTATAAATGCTGTAAAGAAATATATGTTGAGTCCAATCGGTTTTTTGCTAATACGGTTCTTGTGTAGGTATAAACAAGGTATATTAAAAAAAACACCTCTCCATGAAAAAATATCGTTATTTTCGTATCTAAAATTAATCGGAATTTTATGGGGGGTTATAAAATCTCGTTTTAATCGAAACTTTGTTTTTTCGGCTATATTTGGCCCAGATGTAAATATTGAATGAACTAACATATCTTAAATATTTACGGAACTACCATTTGTATGCAACCATGCCAATCCTATATTCAAGTAGATGTAATTCGAAAAATTTAAACGGATTTCTTCAAATCAACCTGAGCTGCGGACATATTGCGAATTCATTTTTAAACATTAACCACTACATTATATTAGTATTAAATACTTTCAATTAAGAAACAATTCTTATTAGAAAATAAATATGAATTGTTTTATTTTAAATATTCCAATGTATATTTTTTGTTAATGCAGATAGTGCGGATTTAACGTATTTTATACCCGTTACATGGGGAACATAAATTTAAGGCAGATTGCTATTAACAATTTTTACACAATCTCTTTCAAAACTATGATCTATATGATTGCAAGTTGTATTTTTTACGATCAAAACAGATTCCAATATTAGGTATATTATGCAAATGCAATCCAATTTGATTTGAGTTATTCAGTTTTAGATACATTTATATTTCTGTGTTCGTATGGAATAGTAGTTTATGTCGGGAAGCTGGCTTTAGTATAATCCGGCATTCCCTTTATTATTTACAACACAAGGAATTTTTTGATGACCCTTAACAAGAATATGGACGTGCTAGTATCGGAACTATTTCTTGCACGTTTATTTGCCAAAATGTCTTCAACGGCTCGGCGCCAGTGAGGGTATGCTGCGAATGCCGCATTATACTAAAACCGGCCTTTTGACATAAGCTACTATTCCATACGAGTGGGGCACGTGCGAAATGCGGATTTTCCCAGTTGCAGTACTGCAGTAATTCGACACCTTCCTCACCAACACTCTGTCCTCTATGAGCTTCTTAATGTAACTGCATATAAAAGATGGAAATTTAAGAAAAATTACTATCACAGCGTTTCACTTGTAGCGTTTCACTCTTGTAGTACATATATTGGCTATCAAGCACCAGAAAGTTTCCATCACGCATTCCATATGCCACCGATTGTCGTGGATCAATTAAAATACTGTCATCACAGCTTTTTGGTACTCCAGCAACTGGTGTGTCTATGGCGGAGTTATGTGGAGCTGTTCCATGACTAAACTCAATTTGGACTCTTTGAGAACTGGCTTGTTTGTTACGAGAGCTATTGGCATCAAATGTATGCAAATTAGATTTCCAAACGAGCAACTGTTGAATACAGGAAAAAATTTATATTATATGGTTCCGCTAAACTTCACTACTAAAGTGTATAAATTGGTCGACCTTCTAATAAATCAAGCAATCTTATTGTATCGTCATCGCCGCCAGTCACCAAGAAATTTCCACTTGGGTGAAATGCAACATCATTCTCCGGCGACGAATGCACTGTATTAGCTCGCCTTCAGCTATGTCAAATACAGAGAACGTATATTTATAGAGAAGGACCAAGAACGGATCAGCGTGGAAACTGTCAAATACCAACAAAACTGGCGAAGCGCATTTTAAGAGCGGCTAGCCAGAGACAATCGAATTTTAACAGAGCCCAGCCAGAGGCAAAATAAATTTAACAGAAATTGTCTGATCAAAGCAAATGCATATTTTTCTTGTTAGAAATGAAATGCTGATGGCTTTTTACGTTTTTACCTCGCTTTTATTGTTCTTTAATTGGTTAATTATTTAAAATAAATGCATGCATAGGTCGAAATATGTAATATGTACATATTGTGTACATGCATATGTATGCGAGAGATACAATTTTGTGAATCTAAAATGTGAAAGTTATGCAAACATGTAGTATGCAATTGGCAAATTCGTCGGTGATTTGCCGTCGGCATTTGGGTTGAAAAAAATCGACTTTTACTTTTTTTCCGATTCATATGGTAGATGCTACGCTATTTTCAATGCAACAAACCGCAGTTTTCTAGCTGCCTTAGTTTTTCACCAAATTCACTTTAAACACCGACACATTGAACAAAAAACGCAAATGCGCACTGTTTGGTGATTTGATGTCGGCATTAAAAGCGAAGAAAATCGGTTTTTATATTTTTAGCGATTCTAATGGTAGTTTATAGGTACGCTATTTTCAATGCAACAAACTGCAGTTTTCTAACTGCCTTAGTTTTCTCACACATCCACTTCAAAGATGGATACATTGACAAAAAACGTACAAATGCATTGATTGCACTGCACGTGTTAATTTCAAAGTTGTTTTTGTCGAAAAGTTATTTATATCGAGAAAAACTGTGCATTATCATTTTTCACTGCTATACTCGTATTATATGTAAATAATGGGGCATATGCATAGTTAAAATAAAGCCGACACTAAAGTTAGTTACAGCTTTTTCATATCACTTTCAGTGGACTAGGCATCTGTGAAAAAAAAGATGCAACTAACTTTCTTATTTGGGACTGACAAACTTAAACTTAGAGTAGACTTAATTTCATATACGAATAGGTATGCCCCAATAGTTTTGGATTCCAATGAAAATGCATTTCCCCATGCATACGTACTCCATTAACTGATAACGTTTTTACATGCATACATATATATGTATGTATGTGCATATTACTGCCAAAATACTACGCACATACACACAAATGTACATATTTACAACTCACGGCAGCATACATACATATGCACATAATTACACGCATACTCAAATACAACAATAACTATTTCTTTCATAACCGCATGCGCGTATTTCTCAAGGCCAAGTAAATTCATTCATAAAAATAACCGCAGCACATCTCCCCGCAAATTCATCACCAACAAGCGCAACTTTTTCAATCCGACACAAAAATTCTAAAATCTTAAAATGAAGAAATCTCGGCCAGCCAAGTGAAAAGTGGCAACTATTTCTCTATAACCAGTAAAATAAGTTATATCGAATTTTGGAAATTTTTGGTAATTTTTGGCAAAACACTCTATTTTTATGTTACATATCAATATTTCAATCATTAACTAGTTTTCGAGATGTAATTTTAATAAACATTAAATAAAAGTGTACGTTTTCTCCAGGAAAATAAATTGATTTTTTTTAATAAAATCAAAACTTCTAAAATCACAAAAATATGTGGTTTTATCGGAAGTTCACAGATGTAACGAGGCAACTTAGCTCGTTTTCATATTTTTCGGTCCGAAATTGTAAAATTTTTGTCCATGCCGCGCCACAATTTTTGTACAGGTGGGTCAATGTGCCTTGAACAAAATTTATATATATACAAAAAAATTATTTTATTTATTTTTTAATATTACAATTTTCTATACTTCAAAGCGTTTATAAAAATATATTTACATATATGCACGGACGATTTTCAATATTTTTCAACCGTAAGTAAATCTTCAGTACCATAAAAGATTCAAACACATCAAAGTACAAGCAATGCAATGTCCAAGCTAGTGGTACTCCACTGTACATGTGTATATGAAAGTATGCATGTATGCGTGTAAAAAATGCCAATTCCAGTTAGTGTTTAACCCATTTTAGCGGACATAGTTTTTTGGTTCCAGCTGTTACTAACACACTATTTTACAACGCCTTTTATGTTTAATCTTCATGAAAGTTACATGTATCGTCGAAAACATGGTTACAATCAGAATTTTAAATTAATTGTTATTATTCTCCATACAAAATGTACAAGTTTTGCTTTATTAAATGCAAAGTTATGCGAAAATCTAAATATTTCGCAAACGTAGGGTTAATGGTTTCGCGCACGTGCCAATCTGGTGCCGATTCGCAGAATTGAATAATTTGTGTGGATGGAAGCGGCGAGGGGAAGACGAAAGCAGAACAATCGTGTATATGTATGTTTATATGTACATTTATCAATGCATACATACTTACATTCTCATTTGTTTGTCTTTTTGGATGCATGAAAAATTTGGTAGCAGAAATAGGTAATGAAATGAAGTTTACAAATATGTGCTTTATAAATTTAGGTTTAGTTATTAATAAATTAGATATGTAAATGACAATGTGGGGGACAAATATGCGCATGAGTAGCGAAGGTGCCACCCATCGAATGGCAACTTCTTACACGACTTTATTAGAAAAGATTTGAAAACTGCATTATTTCCATAAATATAGAAAATATTGAAAAATTTCTCAAATAGTTTCGTCTTAGATTAGCGATACTTTTACAAATTGCTGGGAAAATCCGACGTTTACAGATTTTTAGTATTTTTAAAAAAAAAGTTCCGAAGTCGAAAATAATAAATAATAATAAATATCGGAAATACAAAAGAAAATCATACAGAATTTCGACTTAGCTTAGGGAGATCTCTACAAAAAATTGGAAAATAATTCTTTTCACAGTTTTGTTTTTTTATTCAAAAAATTTCTAAGTCCAAAAGGTTAAAAAACTTCGTTATTTCCATAAATATCGAAAATTTGGAAAAAATTCTCAAATAGTTTCGGCCTAGTTTAGCGAGAGACCTTAAAAAAAACTAAAATGATTTTTTTTTTTAAATCCAATACCAATACAGTTTTTTACTTGAAAATATCACAAAAATTGGAAAATGTTATATAATATTCTCGATTTATTTTAACGTTATTTGTACAAATCACCGAAAAGAAATTTTTTTCCCTACAAATCTATTTACAAAAAAGGCTTACACCAAAAAAGTTTTAAAGTTGAAAATCTAACAAAATATCACAAAAATCGTAAAAATTCTATATAACATTTTCGATTTATTTTCACGATATTTGTAGAAATAACCGGAAAAGAGGATTTTTTTTTGTCAAAAAATGTTTTCACAAAAAACGCAAACACTTATGAGAGTTTAACAATTATTAAACAAAACAATTATTTTCACAAAAAATCTAACACTTTCCAAAATATCACAAAATCATCAATATTCATATTTAATTAACAGTCCAAACGCTCTCGTGAGATTTAGCTCTGTTAATATTCTTCTTTTCTGCTTTGTATTTTGATTTCGCTGTTAAGTATTCCAAATATTTGTCGCTCTTAAAATGCGCTTCGCCAGTTTTGTTGGCTCGAAAAATGTGGCATTCACAGTTCTTGGACCTTCTCTATAAATATACGTTCTCTGTCAAATATCTTAAGCTCGTCGGCGATTTCAAGCATCCGTTGTTGGTTACCCCAGCAACCGAGGCAATCGGAGATCGTCGTGTCACGCGTACTTGTTGTCGGCTCGTGTTGATGGAAAATCAAAAATTCTTGACAAGCGGTCTGTTTGATAGTGGCGCAAAGCGTTGACAAGCATTAGTGTGTTAGTTTGTTGTGATATGTAAATGAGCAAGTTCGCGGAAGATAAAGATTTTACGTTGCGGTTTATTGAAACTTATGCGTCCTTACCCGCTTTGTGGAATACTAAGTGCGAAGCATATTCCAACCGCGATGAAAAGTGTAAGCAATACGACATTCTGCTGGAAATATATAAGGAAAGATACCCCAATGCAGTGGCAAGTAGCAAATAATCGTCATCCGATGAAGACATGTTTACGTCCGCCCACTACGAAATTTTATTGCAAATGGTGTTGACGCTTTATGCTTGAGTGTCGCCGGGCAAGCTTCAAGCACCCGACATTCAACCCGACACTCTCACATGTACTCGTTGCTGGGGTAACCAACAACGGATGCTTGAAACCGCCGACGAGCTTTAACGCGGTTACAACTTAAGCTGAAATTAGTCTAGAACGCAGAACGTATACTTAAACGCAGTCTGTATACGCAGAATTTTGTCGATTACTGGAGCCCTCAGTGTTGCTTACTACACTGTTGCCACTCATCAATGCCTTTTCATAAACTTACCCTTTCAACTACAATTTTTCGTGCTATAATAGATTTTAGCTAAATATAAACGACTTAGTTTTCAACAAAAACCTTATTCAATAGTAAATTTCAAATATTTTAAACATATTTTGAATAGGAACTTACAACTTTTTTACCATCTGTAAAACTGACGAAGTGGCAACCATCTAAAGAAGGAGAAATCAGCTGACACGGAAAAATTTAAATTCCGCAGATTTCTGCGCTACGGGCTACAACTACAGAAAAATTCTGCGGTGTTGAGTTTTCATTTACATGGCCCTTTGGTAAGACAGATCGTGTCAGCTGACTCGGGTTTACGTACCGGTAGGTTTACGTTCTTGACTAATTTCAGCTTTAATGCTAAAGCCACCAGATTACCGTCTGGATGCCATGCCAGCTGTCGTCCCATACCTCTTCCCCCGGTGAACGTTCGCACACATTCGCCTGAAAATGTATCGCAAATTCTTAACTTGTCATCGCCGCACCCATTTGTGTGTCCAGTGAAAGATGTGTATTTTGAATCAGTATTTTGATGGCTGTTCGCCATTTTTCTAGTCTGCAAACGAATAAGCTGACGAAGATGCAAACAAATTCAAGCACATTGTTGCATTCTACCGTACTTTTTAAAAGCTTTCAAATCTTAAAACATATGTGAAAAACTTTTATAATCTGAATATTTCTAATGTCGCAATCAAAACGAAATTTTGTAAATAGCATTTTTAAAAAGCAATCATTTAATATTTTTCAAGTTTTTGGGCATATATGTTACCATTTGAATAACAAATACTATCAAGTTTTAAGAGACTATTTAATGCAACTCAGGTCAAAAAAGAGGAGGTTAGACCAAAATAAGCAACTCTAAAAAACCATGAACCAAAAATACAAGATCACGTAAGAACGCGACGTTGTATTTGTAACTGGTTTTGAGAAAAAAGTTTGCGAAAGCGGGTTCGTCAGCTGGGCGTTTGTTTACATCACAAGCACCACTATTTTACACTTTTATTCAAGTAAAGAAGAGTTAATTCTACATGACAACACATTTTAAAGCATTTTGTTGCATTATTTTACCTAAATTGTGCGTTTAAAGTGGCTGACAATAATTTTGGCTAATTTTGGTTTTCGTTGTTTTCTTTGCTTTGTTTACTTTTCGCTCGTTTTCCAGTGAAACAAGATGACGTAGAACCCGCTAAAAAAAATCGACTTTTTTCACTCTTTGTTCTTACGTGATCTTGTGTCTTTCGTTCATGTCTAAAAAACAGATGATCGCAGCTCATGATTCAATAATACAAGGTTCGATAAACTGACAGTTGTCTCTCTCGCACCGCTCCCTTAGCAGTGGCACCGTGTTGCTTCTTTGCAAATTTACATGGAAACAGTGTAGCTTTGGTGTGAAATAAAGGTATAAGCTTTTTTGCAACATGTTTATTTGTATATGCA
This sequence comes from Rhagoletis pomonella, assembly GCF_013731165.1. NCBI lineage: Eukaryota > Metazoa > Arthropoda > Insecta > Diptera > Tephritidae > Rhagoletis > Rhagoletis pomonella. The sequence continues at coordinate 71,093,360 of NW_023458555.1, read as the reverse complement.
TATGAAGCATATTTAACTGATGAAAACGTAAGCATTGGATGTCTACATCAATCTCATAGTAGTCTTATTTTAATTTTGAGTCATTTTGCAGTTTTTATACGGCTAAATAGCATATAAATTATGCAATTCACGTAGATATATCAATATTACGTTCAACATTTCGTTTAAAATGCCAGATTTCCTGCAAATACATTAGAATTTACGAAAGGAATTTCACTATTAATTGCCTACTTTGAGTACTTTTCTACTACCATTTTCGCAACAAGGGATTGCATTCTTGCCCTTTCTCTGTCCTTCGTAAATGCAACCTTTTGTAAGGGAGTGTCAAACCACAGCTGTCAATAATTATCTAACCTTGTATTATTGAATCATTATCGCAGCTGTGGCCCAGGATGACGTCTATTGCCAAGATATCTCACTTGTATTTGTACACAATGATACCAGTAGAAAAGGTTTTTGTTGTTGTGGCCAGTGTTGCCATTTTAGCCGTTTTCCGGCTAGATTTAGCCGGTTGCGATAGCAAACAGCCGGAGAAATTTCGATTTAGCCGGCAGCCGATTTGTTAGCCGCTTTGCAGAAAAAAATTAGCCTTTTTTAGCCGATTTTGCTATTTGCCTTGTTTGCTTAAATTTCAAATATGTATATATGTTTCCATTTTTGACTAAGCGACCCAAAATCTGTTAGAAATGGAGAAAGTTTTCATGTCCGGCAGGATTGTATGAAATTGGGCCTATTTCGCTTATTTTTATTTTAAACGAAGAAGGGATTTTCTTCATAAAATGTTTCTTATAAATGTCTTAATTTTAAGTGTGAAGTTTTATTCGCAAACTTAGAAAATAAGAAATGGTTTCACTGTTAAGACTCTTAAGATGCGTTTGTGTTTGTCTTCCCAGATAGCGCATATTCAATTCTGCCTAAATTAAAAAACATAATTTTTGCCCACTCCCAAAGGTTTAAGGTAATGGAAAAATGGATATTTTCAAGTAATATGTACACATATGTATTTTTTTAAACAAACGTTTTTGCTGAGAACTTATTCAAATACCAAAAACCGAATGCCATCTTGAATGAAAGGAACCAACACTGAAGTGAGTCAAAATGAAAATAAAAGAGCACAAATTTTTATGTAAAGCAAAACTCGCTAGGAATCCTACGAGACATCTTCCGACCATATGACCGGTCATCTAAATCGGAGATCTGCAGTATTTTAGCATCATATTTTACATCAGAATTGAAGGGATTTCGGAAAAATCTGACCAGTTCTTTTGTGTAACTGTGATTTTGCATCCCTTGTCAACATATGGCCTCGGTTGATGTTAACTTAAGGTCGTTGTTTTACTGCCTTAAAATTGAAGCCAAATTTTTACAGCGTTTTTTATGTGTATTGGTTTCTATTTGAGTGTATTGAGAATCGGCCAGTCTGAAAAGGCCTTGTAGGGAAGATTATAGGTTTGTTCGTCGAAAATCCAGCGAGAATTATATCAAAATATCAGATAGTAATAGTAATAAATATTTTTTTTTTCCGAGTACCTTTCAAATCATTGGAATTAACTAAATTAATTAAGTAAACAAGTATTAACTTACATTTTTCATTTTAAAATCGCTCCAGTTTGTAAATTTTTAAATTGAACGAACTTGTTTATTCAAATTATCGTCGACAAAAAATCCAACCATGTGCCACAATCATATCTTTTTCCTAATTGCATTTTCTTGCTGGCAAAACTTTTTCCGGCTCGAATTTGTAACTTCTCTCCAAGAAATGGTATTTTTACTCGTGATTTATTTAAATAAAACATGTGAAATTTAGTTGAAACATTTTAGCCGTTTTTAGCCGGTTTTATTTGTCAATTTAGCCGGTTCATCCAAAAAGTTCTGGCAACACTGGTTGTGGCTGTTAATTTGGTCCCCATAAAGGACTTGAGGGTTGCGAGCAACTGTTTTGCCGTATTCAGGGTGCTGTGCAGCAAAATAACGTGGTGAAAAATTTTAACATCGGAAAATGGCGAGAGAAATATTGTTATGCGCTTTATAAGTAAACATGAACGTAATAAAATGTTTTATACTTCAATACAACTAATTAGCGCTATTTTTGCAATTCGAAATGATCTTAAAAATATTTGTAGTGAAATATGTACTTTATGAGTTAAATGGAAACTATCTTATATGCAAAAATATATTCCGATTTATTCAAATAAATGATGTAAAATGTTTTATATATGCATCTTATTTTAATAATAATATTTATTACCTTCATCTACATTGCTTTTATTGTAAGTTTTCACGAGTAGTTGCAGTTTTCTGCAATTGTCTCTGGCGACTATACATGCTAAAGCTAAATAATTTCACAATTTCTACCCTATTAAACGTTTATATTTTAATAAAATGTGATCAATTACTTAAGAATATATAATTTCCGATCAAACTATAGTACTGAATGCTTGAGAAACACTTATTTAAATCGAATGATCTATAGTGAACGCACTCGGAGTGAATTTTGGACACGGAGCGAATTATGCATATAACACTTTCTACCATATTATGCGTTTATATTTCAATTTAATATGGTTAATTACTGAATAATATATGAACTCCGATCAAACTTCACTACTGAAAACTTGACAAACAATATTTGAATCAAAAGATCAGTAGTGAACGCACTCGGAGCGAATTTTGGAACACGATATAAAATATGCATGTTAAGACTAAATGATTTCTCATAAGCTTATGTTTTAATATAATATAATTAATTACTGAAGAATATATTAACTCAGATCAAACTATAGTATTAATTGTTTGACAAACTATTTAAATCAAATGATCAACAGTGAACGCGCTCGGAGCGAATTTTGGAACAATTCATAAAATATTTACAGAGGAAGGATATTATTTAGTAGAGATCAAATTGTATTTAACAAAGCGTGATTGAATTTGACCATGCTCTCAGAAGAAACATCCATTTGTATGAATTTTGAATCGTTTATATTTTTCTATATAATAGTATCTTAAAAGAGAGCCGCACTGAGTTGTTAATAACACCTTGGGCCGTATGCATAAAAACTAAGCAATTACTTTTTCTCAGATTTTCATATCTTTCACTTAAATTTATTTGAAAAAATTTAGTGAAAGGTCTGAAATTTTAAGAAAAAGCATTTGCTTAAGTTTTATGCATACGGCCCCTTGTTTAATACACCCATGATACAAATATTTAAAGGTAAAACCGCTTGCTCAATTCGTCGGCCATCATTTATTTTTTGAAGTTTGTCTATTTTATAAAACTGAAATTTTGAGAGCAACTCAAATGCCAAATAAAAGTAAAACAAAAAACAAATAGATGAAAATATTGAAATTTTCATTTATTTGAGACTGAAAATGAGAATGTATTTGAGATTGGAAATTTGAAAACATTTTTGTAATGTTAGCAAACTTTAAAAATGTTCAGGCTGCCTTTCAGCGGTTTTACCTTCAGATTTTTGTATCATGAATACACCTTGGTCAAGATATCACGAACAAGTTTTCCTTTATTTATTTTTTCTTAAAATCCTTAAATATGTATCTTGATTTTTTCTGTAGAATACGTATTCAATTTTTTAACGATTTTAAAAAAGGGAGGACAGTCGGATCTACGTAACCAGAACGACCTAAATGCGCATTGAAGTCGGTTGTATTTTTTGCTTAAAATTAATTGTTATTATTGAGATACAGTTTCGCTACTATTCAGATTTCTCGACATACTTTTTCATATTACTGTTATTTATTATTTTTCTTATTAGTCATTTATATGTTTAGGACTTACTGTGGGTGCTTTAAGATTTATTTTGTAAATATGTATGTACATATAAAAAACAATTGCGATATTTTATTTTAAATTATGAATTTTATTCGTGCAATTTTTTATATTTAATAGTTTTGAGAACATTTTTGGGTTCTGTTGTATTTTTTTATTGCGTCCCTTAAACTTTTTTACTTTAAGTTATTATGTTGAAGATATGCGTTCTGCCTTTGTCAAACACTTTAGCTAGGTGCGAGAAATTTAGCATATGCGCGTAAGAGCATAGAGTAGGTACACGGCTGTGCTGCCGTGATTCTCCAACATCTTGTCAAAGGAGAAAACATATTGGTGGCGGAATCCGTCGTAGTCCGTTTTTTCTTAAAATCTACGAAAAAGCGATCACTGAATCTGAACTGCTATGAACGTGTTTATTCAAAGCAAGCGCTGCGTTCGTAGCTACTCGAACTTAATAGCATTTTCGTAGATTTCACGAAAAATTGGACTACGATGGATTCTATGATAGCCTTGATTAGTTCGTGCGATTATGACTTATGGATCGAATATGGATGGGAACGGAACCTCAGCGATGGACAGCGCCACTGAAATGAAAATGTTTTTTTATTATGAATAGCAATAATTAAGTTTCATAAAGTTCAAGGTGGTACAATTAAAAAAAAAGTTGAAAAAAGAAATGAAGTATCTCAATCAAAATTTCCCGGCAGCCACAAGAATGCAGTTGCCAATATAGCAACTTAGTTGCCAGCTTTCAGTTGCTTGTTGCCATCGGTAATACCATTTCAGCCACAATATCCACAATAGCCATAATATCGGAATCGAATATGCATGCACGTTCTGCAGAACGATAAATATTTTGAAAATGTGTGCTCAGTCCGCTAACGAATTCCAGCCATGTGTGAAATATCGCATGTGAAGGCTCCGTCTGACTTAACGATTGTCAAAGGCATGCCAGAAGATGTTTCATCATATGTTTTCGGCCATCGTCTTCTTCGAGTATGTTTATCGATACCAAAAATTTTACAACCTCTATGTGCCAGCATCCCTTAGTGTTTTTGCCAATGACATGGTACTATTACACTGTTAATAACCAAATTTAGCCGCAGTTGCATTCACACGTGATATAATAGCTAGTGTCGGCAAGCTGTGGGAATGCCCAGGAGATGGCGTTTGTTCAGCTATCGAAATCATTACACCGACGGCGGTGGGCAGTTCTGCTGGAACATATTTACCACAGCAGTGGTTGCAGCGTTTTGTTCTGCAACAATAGCCTGCAATGATGACATGTCATATAATGTCGACGAACAAAGATATAAAATCTAAAATGACTAACCTTATTCCCGGGCGATTTGGGAGACCACCCTTGGTCACGACCAGAACGCATTTACCAAGAGGAAAAACCGCAGGAGTTGCACTAGTTCTTGCAATCACCGTTGATGATGCTGTGCTTGTAATTAATAGTCTGCAAATACAGAAAATTGCATTAATGAAATGTTATACACATCAAATAAATAAATTTGAATAATTTGTTTACCATTTCACAACCGAATTACCAAGAAATAGAAACTCACCGCGATGCGATACAGAAATAAAAACCAACAGGGCTGCCTTTTCTTGGTAAACAACATAAGCGCTCCGAGTAATCTGATCCCCAACATTATTTCCTTTCTACCTTTTCTACTGGTATACTGTGGCAGGGCACTTGCTTATGGAGTTCTGCCGACGTTGGGCATGACTGCTCTAGTGCAATCCTGTCGAGAAACTTGCGGACACAGTATATACATATACATATACATATATATATATAAATATATATATATATATATATATATATATTTGTAAAGCGATCATTTTGATGACGCCTCTATTTTTTTCTATACATAGGTGCCAGTTGACCTAATTAATATGTGTATTAAATTTTTTAGTATATATTCCTGAATCCTCAAAGTTATACGCAAAATTATATAATATGGGCATTTCAATGACTGGCGTTATATGTATCATGGTCATTTTGATCACTCTATATAAAATTATATACAGTCATGGAAATGACCATGTTACAAAAATTTATATATATATAAGCATATATATTCCCACTATATTATATGGTCATTTTCATGACTACATGTATATATATACTGTTATGACATTGACCATTTGTTATTTATG
>NW_023458555.1:71044876-71072407 GCF_013731165.1 Rhagoletis pomonella | reverse complement strand
ATAAACAAAAACATAAACATAAAGATGAGCACAAGGATAAACATAAATGTTGAAACAGAGATAAACATAGAGATAAAAATAAAGATCGAAAAAGATAAAAGATAAACAGAAAGATGAACATAAAGATAAACAATGATCAAAACAAAAAAAAACATAAACATAAGCTTAAATATAATCACAAAGATAAACACAAACATAGACATAAGATAAGCAGAAAGATGAACACAAAAAAACAAATATAAATACAACGCTAATCATTTACATAAACCTAAAGATAAACACAAAAATAAACGTATATATATATATATATATATATAAAGATAAACTAAAGATAAATACAAAGACAAACAAAGATAAACAAAAACATAATTATATACACAAAGATAAATAGAAGACAAGCATATGGATACCAAATTTGAATTGTCTTAAAGTGTTCCTTATATATTTAAGTTGTTTGATAAAAGAAAGTTAATTTCACCAAATTTTATATTTCTTAAAGAGTTCCTTATATATTTAAGTTGTCTGACAAAAGAAAGTTAATTTAATATGATTATTCGATGTTCAAAGATACAAAATTTCACCAAATTTGAATTTTCTTCTCAAAGTGTTCCTTATATATTTAAGTTGCGTACTGATTACTCAAAAGCTTGACAAATAAAGTTACTATTCTTGGAAAAACACACCTTTTGAATTACTTAATTAATGGATGTATATCTTCCGATTTGATAAGTCACCACCATCAAGTTTAAATGCTATTATCCTCTTATTTTAACAGCATTAGAATTTATCAAAATAATTTAATAGTTAATATTTGTGATTTTGATTAAAAGTGCTGTGAACATAATATTTAGAAACAAGAATAAATCTGCGATAGCTATAATGGGGATCAACGATCATTCCCTTTACAGATCTAGAGGAGATTAATTAGTAGTCAAACCGTCTTAATCGAGATGAGTTGTTGACTTAATTTTAATTAATTAATATATTTAGACATTATACTATTTTGAAATGTTATATTCCATACATAATTATATTTATTTTAGTATACACCCTGTTTACTTTGAAAGCAATTTAATAAGTACTTTGAATTCTTCCTTTTTCTTTGTAAGCAACTAACTTTATTAACATGGCGATGTCCTAAAACCAAGTTAATTATCCGACATTGCATATGCTTCAACTACTTTAAAATGCGTAAACTGCATAAATAGTTTGTTTCCAACTACTTTGTCAACTGATTAATTTCTGAGACAAGTCAGTTATTTCCGACAGGGCACTAGCATTAAAAATTTTATTTTATTTTTTTAACAAGCCGTGACTAATAACTTTGTAAAATTCTGTAAATGTGTGTTGTCTTCGCATGAGGCAGTACCAAAACTTGAAAATTTGTACTTAAAAAACGAGAAAGAAAAGTAGTTGAATTAGTTTCTTTTAGTACGCATTTACATTAATAATTTTTTAACATATTTTATTACTTTAACACAATTCGGAACTGAAGAAAAACTGGCGCTTGCTCTTTACTCTGAAATTGAAGGATGGAAAAGTTAGTTATAAGTCTATAAGCAATTCAAAAACATTTTACATTGATTTTTTAAGCCCGTGGTCACAACCGCTACACGAACGGAAACCATTAGACAAATTACAACAAAGTTTTTCTTCGGCCCTTTCTGGATAGTAAATATGACGTCTTTGCATATTTTTGGTGCACAATAAAAATGACAAATATTGAATTAACACACTTTTTTGAAGCATACCACGGTAAAGCCGTTCTTCTGGGTATGCACTTACAGTTGCACGACAGCACTCAAAACTTACTCTCGCATCTCGTTCGCGCACCCGGGCAACGTGAGCAACCCATGAGCGAGCTGCGGTAGCAATCCCGAGCGCAGTCTTGGGTCATGGACCGCAGGGATACCATCCTAGAATGTCAGGGTATTACTATCCAGTCAGGTGCTGTCGAGCTCGAAATATTTAACGTTTATACACCCCCTGTCGCCAACTCCGCGGCAGGTTATCACCCTTATGGTGGTGCACTCCTCAGAGGTGAAAAGAGTATGGTAGTCGGTGACTTTAACGCGCACCACGATCTTTTGAATTCAAGCCTGTCCAATGATCGTAGGGGGGCACACCTGGCTGAGCAGATAGACGATTCGACATTCTGTACAATGAATGACGACGCAATCACTAGGATTATGGGCAGCTCCTGCAGCTCGCGGAAGAAGTGGGAAGAATTGCAACTTTACTTTTGATGTGAGCAAACTTTGGCCAACCGTGAGGTCATTGTCCAACCCGACGAAGCGTGACGACAGAGTCGAAATCTCATTCATTTAATTTCATTCAAATAGTCAAATAGGTTGGAGAATGGTTTCATACCTTGCTGCCTTTGTAAAGCCATAAAGCGTGAAATACACGAGGAACATGGTTTCAAACTTAAGTTACAAACATGGTTGATAGCTGCCGTGACATTGTTGCAAACTTTGTTTCAAACATCATTTTTGCATAGGAATTTCTGACTACACACAATACAATTAGTTGCAATGAGGGCGAACAATTTTCCAGACCACAGGAAATGTTTCAGGCTTCAAAAAACATCTCCTATTCTCCTGTTTCCCGCGATGTTTACACTACAAACTGATGTTACAACTTTTGTTTGAAACAAGGCCATACACACAGTAACATTAGGTCTGATCCGATACTTTTTGTGTAAACTCCTGTAAAAATGTCAAACATCAAAATTACTCTAAAGTGAGAGTTAAAAGTGAGTAACAATAAAAAGTGCGATAACAAACCAGCATTTTTCCTGTAAAAACGTCATCCAATGATCGCTTGACAATTTTCATGATTTTGACAGAAGAAAAAGTTCGGTTAAAATCTTGCAGCTGCATTCTGTACACCTCGCTCTCATTTACAAGATTTTGGAGTACAGGATAATTTTTCCTGTAACTTCCTGCAAGTTCGTGTAAAAAACTGTAAGTTCATGGAGTACTGGATCAGAGCTATTGTTTCCAATATGTGTAAAAATCAAAAATTTTCATAACTTCAACTGTGACCGTATCATTGTTTCAAACATTCCCATACACGGGTAACATTGACTGTTCCTCGTGTATTCGCCGCTTAAACGAATTTGCAGAGAACAAAGTAAACTATAATCATTTAAGGGGAAATACACGACACCAGCTGGCAGGCACCATCAAGCGATTGTACCATCAAGCTCGAAGCATATAATATACCAGCATGCTGGTACAATATTTATTTCTTTATTATAATTTGTCTAGCATTTTGTTAAACATTGGCTTTTTAATTCACAGCTGCAATATTGAGAACTTTAATCTTCCACAAACACGGTTTTGACTCATATAGTGGAAGAAATTTAAGCCAAAATACTTTTTACTTAAAAAATTAGCTTATTTCTCCACTCACGAAACCAGCATGCGGGTACAATCATAAAAATGTCAAATAGTTTTTGATGTCGAACCAGCAGGTGGTTCAATCGCACCACAAGAACATACACGGTCAATCGGCTGGCTCCAACACATGATGAAGATGTACGGGTCCGTTTACAAAACCTTTTATTAATGATAACTAGTTTCTATCTCATTATATTATAATCGATAAATAAATCGCTGCAGTAAGGTGGAACAACTACGTATGATAAGCAAGTATCAAATAGCACGATTCAGAAAATAAAGGTCGCGCCATTCGCTGACCGCTAACCCTCTCTTCGTCGATTTGCAGATTTGCATTTGCAAGTTTTGTGTTTGCAACCAAGGCAACCGTTTGCATTTTATTGTTGTAAATTTCCAAATGCACCGAATATGCAAATACAAGAGCATATCGTCGCTACCATGTCAAACTCTCGAATGTGAAAATCGGTACTTTTCAGGATAGCAAAGAAACTTGTAAAAAATGTGGTTGTTATTAGGAAAAAGTGTGGGATTCGACAATTTGTAAAATGTCGAAAACTTAAAAGCCTGATTACACCGAAGACATATTTGGTTGGAAAAAATTGTTGAAAAGATAACAAAGATCGAAAAAGGCCGAAATTGACATTTCTTAATTAAAACAATGGGACTTGAAATTAAATTATCTGTTTTATTAATTTCAAATTAGCATTTATATTTCAGTAATTTTTCAGTTTATTTATAATTCTTCGTACAGATGAAAAACTATTGCTTGTACATACATACATATTTTGAAGACATGTCACCATACATACATAATTATAAAGATGTATAAATGTAATTCACAAAAATCAATAGAAACCTTGATATGGGGAGGTGGAATACGCTGAATTTTTTAGCATACTCTGTTCTTTTACTAAGGATATTTTTAGTATGATTCCTTCTCTTTTGGTAAGCGGATTTAGGTTCAGTGCCACCTCAAGAATTAATTAAATTCATTTTATTTTTGCGTAAACACTATAATAAGTAAATAAAAAACTTGGGGAGAGTGGCAAAAACCAAAAATGGACGAAAGGTGGAATGCAATTAAAAACATAGCACAATCGACCAATTTTGATTTAAAAAATATACTAATCCTAGTTGAGTTTGCTTTGTGTATTAAAGGAACAACTGCCTCAGTAGAAAGGACATTTTATGTTGAATCAAAGTTTTGAACGTTTATTATAGGTTTCAAATTGAAGTCTCATTGACATTGGTTATTTTGCTACACCAACTTTACATTGAATTCCTTTACAAAAAAAGATCTTTCATCTTAAATTCATGTTCAACATAAAAAGGCGTTCATGCCAAAAACTAATCAATTCAGAACTTCGACTCGTGTATGGATTTTCACAATCTGACAATCCCTATAATGATTCCAGAAAATTATAAGAATAATAAAAAGTTATGAAATTATTAGCACCAATAGCTGACACCTCGAAAATACAAATAAGCCACAATACCCGCAAGTATAATTTTTTAATTTTGTACGTTTAAAAAAAATAAATAATAATTAAAAGTCTATAAAAATCAATTTTTAGCACAAAATCGCCAACCCCCGGCCCCCTCCCCCTGCGGGCGGCCTGATTTGAAATTTATCAAAAATGTGTATAGCAGGGATCACACGATTTATACATTTGCACATTTGGCAGCCACAGAGTGGTGTGGTCTAGAAATTTGTTTCAAGAATTAGTTCATATAAATAACAACTTTCCAAACAACACCTCTCTGTTACTGTGAATGTAATTTCAATATTGTTTTCACTTACCGTTCTTACAAACGAATAAGAAAGGGGTAGAAGATCACATATACAAGAGTTTCGGTTACCTCAAAAACTCATAGAAACTTTGCCTGAAATCTGTGGTAAAAATCTTTCTGTTAGGTCAAGCTGGCGTCCGGAATAAAGCGCAAATAGTTATGGCAGCCCTAGGCATACTAGTAATTAACTTTACGAGAATTTCGGATTTATCGAAAATCACCAAAGTTGTAGACAATTTTTAATGCGCAAAATACACCACAAAAATATTTGCACTAATACCAATAAATGCGAATAACAATTGGAAAAAATCTGATTTGTACAAAGCTACAAAGCGCGAGAGCATGATTTCGTTAACCACTGAGCATGTAGAGTGAATTGTATAATAGTGGGTGACATATGTGACCCACTTGACTAACGTAAAATTAACAACTGGGTTAATACTATTCTTAAATTTTTGATTTTGGCTCTATTATATGCACATACGTTTCATACGTACGCACACCTTATTTAATCAAACGTTGGTACAACCGTATGCACACGCTGTAAATTTGTTTTAGCGCCAATACTGTTATCGATTATAATAAAATGAGATAGAAATTAGTAATATCTAATAAAAGGTTAACACAGAAAAGTATAAAGAGCAATATAAGCTACACAACCGGCATGACAGGCAATTTTTTTTACGAAAATTTCATGTTTTAAAGACACAACGATCAAACATCGATATATCTACGCAATAGTGGACAAATTTTGAGCAGCAGAACCACTGTCTGTAAATGTTGTGAGCGGAAAAGCAACGCAAACGGGTCGTGCTTGTACTGTGAGAAAATAAAAAAGTGAGTTTGACAAGCCGGTTGTGTAGTTTATTTTTCCTCTTAGTACATGCTAATGGGTACCATAATAGCAGAAGAGCAAATGCAACCCTGCCATGTATTTTGTTGTTGCTTGAGAAGCCTAAAATGTCAAAACAGAAAGAAATGTAAGCACGTTCGACCAATCAAAAGCAAGCAAAAAGGATGCTAATGTATGTGCGTGTGAATGTGTATATGAATGTAGCAAAGTTTGCCAGTTCAGATTTTTCACGAAATAGAAAAAATCAAATGCAGCCCCTCTGCTACTACCTGTTTAATATGCCTTGATGGGTACTTTGCAAAATGCCATCCTTGCCTGCAAAAATAAGTTGCTTATGAGAAACGATTTCTCATCAAATGATATCATAACGAATTACACAGGCCTGCGAAATTTTATTATTATTTGTTGTTATTTTTTTGACTATCTAGCTATGTTGAATTAAAAAAATCTTTGTTTTTTTCTAACACGTCGGGATCTCTTTTACCTGTTCTTATATTTTGGAGTATTTATGCAATTGCGAAGAAAATAACTTTTATCCCTTTTCTAAGCATTAACTTCGAAATTTCATAAGTTTTGCTGATTTACTTAGTCTTTTTTGAGTATTTTTACTAAAACTGTTTGTTTTTTTAATTAAAAATTCAAATTTAAATTGATTGCTAAAAATTCTAAAATATACATTTCACCAATAAAAAACTCTCGATATGCTAGAAAAAACCAAAGATGTATTTAATTTAACATACCTAAATGTTCAAAACAATTACCTAAGTTATTATTGGAAAAGTGAAAAAAGTTGAAATTCGCATGGCTGTGTTATTGAAATTAAGTTTAATTTTGGATTCTTATTAAAATGCCATTTAGCTTTCGTGTGATTTCAAATAAATTTTATTTAAATATGCGAAACAAGTGGCAACACTGTTGCTCGTTCTTTGAAATTGTTGTTGCACTTGCTTGTTGGTTTATACTTTGTGCTGCACAGCTGATTGTTGTTTGGCGAGATTGATAAAACAACCCACCAATCAATCTTGATTTTGGTACAAACGCAGGGTTGCATATCTCATATTTAAATAGCCAATATTGGCCATTTAAATGCAGATTAAATGTATGATCTGAAAATAAATTTTCGAAGTTAATCTACAATCTATACTAAAATAGGCCATCTAAAAATGGGCCTAAGAGAGCCCTAATAAAAGTATGGGGACGTATTATTGATTTAATACAAACCGAAATTTAAAATTTTCGATTCGTACGAAAATATGAATACGTCCCATTGATTATAGTACATTTCTTTTTTAATTTTCTGTTTGACGCAGAAATGCTCCTAGTTCTTCTGGGTGAATTTGTACATCAAAAATAAATTTTCTCAAAATTTAGGAAACTTTAAGTTCAGAACTTAATTGAATCCTGATTCCGAATTTATATCGAAAGGAATAAGTGAATAGTATAATAATGTGTGGAAAGTATAAAGTGTTCCAAGTCCCACTGAAATGGAAATATTGATGACGTAATGGAATAGCCCATTTAATATAAAATGGTGATATTCGTGACCATCTTCAATTCGATATGGAGTATACAAAATTATATAAAGAAAACTCATTTTGATGACAGTCATGAAACTGGCAATTCAACCATATGTATAAATTGTCATCAAAATATTCATTTGATATCGAAAGCACACTTTGATAACGTCACAGAAGAGGCCACCGTACATGATATGGCTATTGGCATGACTGTCTCCAAACTGGCGGATACACATAAGACATTTCACTTTGATAACTCTCATCGAAATGATCATATTACATTAAAAGCGATCGATGACGGTCATCAAAGTGACCAGAAGTCACCGAAATGTTCGTTAAATGTCAAGAATCGTTATCAAAGTGTTCAGTTCACATATATATAAATATATATATATATATATATATATATTATATACAGTAATAAACGTTTTCGCAGTTTTTCGCCATTTGCTCCCCGAGGAGTACTTTTGGGTTGTGTGCAGTGCCTTCGTTTGCGCGCACGGCAACACTTACTGTGGGGAATTTCGACTCATGATTAGAAAAGTTCTTTTCGAGGATAAAATATACATAATTATGTGTTATTTATGAACAAAATGTAGGTTAAGGGTCGGTTGTTCAATGTCTGATTAGCTCTAATCGGAGGTAGAAGCTCCGGTTTAATACAGCGACTGCTTTATCGATCCCATGTTATATGCATTACGTCCAGATCGTCGATAATGATGTACTGGTGATAACCAGACATTGAACAACCGGCCCTAAGTATAATACTCATTTTTAATGTATGCTGATACTCATGCTTAATGAAGAATAATATCAATAATTAAGTTCATAATTAACGCTTGTGTTTTATAAACTGGAAAACTCAAATAGCAATTATAGCACTGAATGGAGTTTTCTTAAATGTAAGTTTAAAATAAAGAAAAAAGTCCATTATAAGATTATATTTTTATGAAAAACGTAAATTTTGTGAATGTATCAAGAAAAATTCTAAATTTTCGAACATATGTAAGTCTTTATTAAAAAAAACAAGGTTTGTATAGTTACATAGACCCCAATGCCTGCCAGCGCATCCGCCCAGACAGCTCATTAAGCACACCCAAGTTTCATTGATCTACAAGTTATAAGCGTTTTCAGCATTTAGCAGTTCATTATCATGTACGGTGTAATATAACAAGTTATACACTGAACTATGATAATCTGTACTGGCATCTATAATAATAGACAATAATTTGCAATGGTTTTACACTTTTGCAACTAATTTCGGTCATTATTACACAGTCATTACTTGGGCCACACTGCCATCATACGGTTGTTGCTCCCTTCATACCACAGTAATTTTGTATACAACTCTGAATGAACAAAATGCATGCTCCATCTCATTATCAACCCTGATCATATTTTACCCCCGAGGAGTACTCAAAAAGGTTTATTACTGTATATCAAAGTTTTGGGTTGTTGTAGTAGTCGTTGTTGTTGCAGTTATATTCACTCCTGAGGAAGGCACGGGGTTGTGTGCTGCTATTTTGCTGCATTATTATTAGATAAATAAATTTAAGCATTTGACAAATCGTGAATTTATTAAAAGAAAATTATAAATGGTGTTGAAAACCCAAACAAACGGTCGTGCGAAATCTCTATTTTTGTGTATTGTTAAAATTTATACATGACGTATTGATGGTAATACAAGCAATTTATTCTTTTGTGGACTTTATGTTACTTGAGAATTTAGACAACGTGCGAGCTGCCAGGTTTTGTTATCAATATAATTAACACAAGCTTTTCCGCGTGGTTGCCTTTCAATAAATAGAATAAACAAATATTCGCAAATAAATTGGATTTATTTTATAACTAACAACTAACGTACGCTTTTTGTTATTTTCTCCATTTTGATTTTGACTCTTTATTACCGCCAACAACTTTATGTGTATACAAGCTTTCAAAATTTTGCGTAGTCCCATGAGCTAGTTAAAAACTATGGCATTCGTATTCACAACGAGAAATCTCGAAATTTTTGTTTGGTCTTTCCAAATTTTCTCTTTTTTATCAGTTGGCCAAGACCCTCAGTGGCAGCGCTCCGAGCGTTGAGATAGTAATTTCATGTCAATTAGTAGAAAAGCCCATGTTGAAAAAACTTTTTATTATGGCGAGAAAAATTTACATTTCTGCTGCGCCAATTCGTAACTTTTTACTGCTGGAAATTTTTGACAGTTGCTCTGGTGCAAAAGAAGTTGAGCAATTAAAATCAGAAATTATACAAAAAAGACTTGTCTTTGCTGACAGTTATTCTTCTAGAACTAAAAGCCATGCATTTATTATACGCCTTAGTAATAAAAATAGAACAAAAAAACTCTTCAAAACCGTCAGGCCGGGTTGAAAATTTTCATTCACCTCATAGTTAACAAAAATTTACTATCCGTAGTACTTTTCTATCAATTCGCAAATGCCGTTTGCACAAAAAAGGTTATGAAATGGGTTTTATTTAAATCGTTTAGAAAATGAGTCATTTACGTATACCATTTTATGTGGAATTATTCAATAAATTTCGTTTTACACATACTTTTTGAAACTATTTGGAGTTAATAATTTTTGTTTCATAAAAGCAACCCTGCGTGGTTGGAAGGCGGATGTACCAATAATTTCATCCCTGGCATATTCATCCCCGAGGAAGGCAGTCGCCAAATTCACCGAAGGTTGTTTACTGGTTATATTGTGCTGTATGTACTGTGCTTGCGGAAGATGATTAGATTCCATAGTTGTGTCTTTAATGTGTCCACAGGAGAAGACCGGTTAATACGTACTTGTAGTAAAATAGAGCGATCATTTCGTAATTTCTACAAAGACTTTTGGACGCCGAAGCCTGTAAACAGACCTCCATATGAACATTTCACTCAAGTGGGCGATCCAATTTTGCGTACTAAAGCCACACAAGTACCCGATGGACTTATCGGAAGTAAAGAAGTTACCTATATAGTGGAAAAAATGGTCAAAGTATTAAAGAAATTTGATTGCGTTGGGGTTGCAGCTCCTCAGGTCGGGATATCGCTCCGCATAATTGTCCTGGAGTTTCGCGAAGGTCTGAAAGATATCCTGCCAAGACCTGTTTATGAAGCGAGAGAAATGTCGCCACTTCCGTTAACGGTAAAGTTCAAAAAGATTTATGTTTCACCATGAAGAATTTGCATATGCTCATTATAGCCACTCTGCACTACGCTTTTTCAAGTTACACTTTCGAGGAACATTCTGCTTTGTAATTATGTATGTATAAAGAGGTCAACCAAATAATTTTTGAGCAAAAAAAAACGGACTTCAATTCTCATAAAAATTTAAGATTATCGTTAATCTTTTCATGATCCAATGATCGGATTTAAACCAAATTAGAATGGGACCACATGTGAGGTAACACCTTTCCTTTAAAAAAAGAGTTATAGAAATCGCTTACGTGGTCCAAAGATACGCGGTAACATACATAAAAAAAATAAAAATAAAAAAATCCGACGAATTGATAAAAATTTTCTCCTTTTTGTGAAGTCGGTAAAAAAAGGTAAAGGTGCACTGTTGCACAAGACGAAAAATTTACGAACAATTTCGAGACGGGTATCAATGGACGCATTTTAACACCAATAATGGGGAAACGTTCCTTGATGGCCGTTCGTTAAAGGTGTGGTGGGCGAAGGGGGAGTGGGCGTGGCACCTCCAACCGACCTTTTTGGAGAGAGCATGAACCGCCATTGACAAAAATGCAACCCCCGACCACCTAAACCTATGGTTCCCTACGTACTCCTTAGAAAAATGGCCAAAAATGGAAATTTTTGTTCCGTCCACAGTATTTTTGCGTAGAATTCCTTTTTGTGTAGGCGGCCTTCGGCCGCGCTTAGGGATTATAACCCTTACTACGTAGAATTCTCCTTTCTGTGTGACCTAACTGGGGCTACCGCCCCAGTGATGTAACCTTGGGAAAGGATGAGGTAACTAGAATTCTTTTTCTGTATGGTAAACCTGGGGCTGCCGCCCCAGTGATGTCTATTTTGGTTACTGGGTGTTTTATAAAAATGTCTTGTATACAAAAATGTGTATACTCAGCAAACAGTTAGGTTTGATATGCATTTGAGAATGATTTGAAATCAAAGCCTTTATCAAATGTCAAACGTTTGAAAATGATTTGATATTGATTTGAAAATTACAGCTTTCTCAATAAAAAGGGGAGTTTGATCTCCATTTGAGCATATGATTAACTCTCAAATCAATTTCAAAAGTTATTTATCAAATGTACTTCAAATGTGGAAATAAAATTTACAACAGGAAATGTATATTTCATATTTATTTATTTTTCTTCGCGATGTACATATGTATGTATGTACATAACAAAAGAAACAAGATAAAATAATTTATAATAAATTCGTCTTGAAGGACTGCAGCTTTTTCAATCCGCGCAAACATCAGATCCACTAACTGTGGGCTTTCTCTTTTAAATTTTTTCTATTCATTGTTTTTTTTTTCAATTGATCTTAGTTTTATTCTTACAACTTTTGATTTAACTGCGCATTTTTATAACGTTTGATACTTGACATCTTTCATTAAAATAAACTTCAAATGAATTTCAAATGTAAAATTTAAACCTCGTTTTCAATTTGAGAATCATTAGAGAAAAAGATTTGATATCAAGTTGAGAAATACTTTTTTTTCAAACGTTTAAAACTGTGTTTGCTGGGTATAAAAATGTATTGTGCAAGTGAATATTTAACATTTTTCAAGCGAATAAACGCAAATGAAAATTGTGATTTTTGGCAATTTTTCTAAGGGGTCCCTAGGGAACCATAGGGGACCTAGGTGGTGGGGGGGTTGCATTTTTGTCAATGGCGGTTCATTCCCTCTCCAAAAGGTGGGTTAGAGGTGCCTCGCCCACTTACCTTTCGCCCACCGCCCCTTTAACGAACGGCCATAAAGGAAAGCCAACCCCCAATAATAATAATCCGAGAGCGGAAATTAACTTCTTAACCGACTTCCAAAAAAGGAGGAGGTTATCAGTTGTCGGAATATTTTTTTTTTATGTATATACATATGTTACGCATAAGTTTAGACGACGTCAACCGATTTCGATAATTCTTTTTGCATCGGAAAGGTAACGTCTCAGAGGTGGTCCCATACTAATCTGGTTTAGATCCGATCATTGGATCATGAAATATATATATATATTTTTAAGTCGGTTTTTTTTTGCTAAAAATTACTTGTTAAATAATTAGAGTTCTTTGGAAAATTTTCCATTACGGAACCAGGCTTTCGAAAAAATTAAAAATGTGGAGGTGTAGAGCGGCTCTCCATTCTAAATCCGAAAACCACCCCCTCCGAAGGCTTATACATTCCCACGACAACCGGTTCTACGTACCGGAATGACTTGGGTTTTACCTGACCAAGGGCTGTTGTTTCGGCGATATAACACCGTTTAGGTCGGCGAAGTATCTCAGAAGTTGTTCATCCTTAGGGCTACATTCGCTACGTTTTCTCCTACTCAGGGATGGCATCGAGTCAAACCCAGGGCCAGAAACCTACACCTGCTGTGTATGCCAGAGAGGACTACACCACAACTCCACTTCTGTCAAGTGCAATGCTTGCGAGGGGTGGAGTAACCTCAGAGTCTGCTTAGGACTACGGACACATCGGTATTGGACCACGTCTTTTGTGGCCCCCTGCTGCTCTAACAGAGCAGCCTCCACGGCTAACCCCAGTCCACCTGAGCAGTCCCACACAAACACCACGGCACAACAACATAACACAATAGACCACAAAACAACGGCTACAGACCACAGAACACACACAACCACACCACCACCCACACGCCGCCGCCAACAACTCCTGGTTCCTGCTACAATCTGCACGGTATGTCAGACCAGGATATTCCGTAATGTGACATCAGTCAAGTGCAACACCTGCCTTGGCTGGTGCACCTTAGGGCATGCTCAGTTCTGCGCACCACGCGAGATTGGACGAGGAACTTAGAGAGCCCGTGTTGCGCTGCTCGGTCGCAGACCTCAACTGCGATGCCTCCCGCCACCACCACAGGGCGGCAACCACCTCAGCAGCGCACATCCCTCACACCCCGCATCACCACACGTCTCTCGAACCACATGAAGCTATCAATTTAACTGTAACGGGCTTCAGAGCAAGATCGAGGAGATAACCGTCTTCATGGGAAGGCATGGCATATTCATAGCTGCGGTCCAAGAGACGAAGTTGCACAGCAATTCAACACTCATGAATTGTGCCGGGTGCAACGTGCACCGTCGAGATCGCGAGCGGGATAATGGTGGAGGCTTAGCGTTCATTACGCACCACACCGTGCAGTATCGTCTTATCGAAGCAGACATCGACCGCAGGGATACCACCCTAGAATGTCAGGGCATTGCTATCCGGTCAGGCGATGTTGAACTCGAAATATTTAACGTTTATATACCCCCTGTCACCTGCTGCCCGGTAGGATATCACTCTGACATAGGTGCGCTCCTCACCGTATTGTAGTAGGCGACTTAAATGCGCACCACGATCTTTGGCACTCAAGCCTGTCAAACGATCGTAGGGGAACTGACTTGGCTGAGCAGATAGACGATTCGACATTCTGCACAATGAACGACGACGCACCCACCAGGATTATGGGCAGCTGCTGCAGCTCGCCAGACATAACAATAGTCAGCGCTGGTCTGATAAACAGCATAACATGGCGACCTATGCTGACTTTGGCATCAGACCACCTGCCCATAGTCATCTCGATCGATAAACCAACCGACTTTGCTTCCGCGGAGCACCGAACATATATCAACTTTTCAAAAGCTGATCGGAAAGGCTTCGCGGAATTTTCTGAGAGCACCTTCGCTGCGCTTTCCACACCAACCGACCCGATCCCGGAGATACCCGTATCAGGGATCTCAACGCGGAGATTCGGCACGCGGTACGCGGTAAACGTACATAAGCGGAAGAAGTGGGAAGTGCATCTAAAGACCTGCAACTTCACCTCTGGTGTGAGTAAGCTTTGGTCAACCGTGAGGTCACTGTCCAATCCGACGAAGCACGACGACAGAGTCGAAATTTCTTTCGGCAACCATGCTTCGTCGGACCCGGAGCGATGCGCTAGCTATTTTAGCCGGCAGTTAATACTGCATCCTCCGGTGGACAAAGCCAAGCGTTGAGTGACCAGAAGGCTGCACAAACCGCCAACAACCTGTGCCCCCCTTGCTTTCACTTGCGGTGAAGTTCAGGTGGCCATCGGGAAGGCGAAAGCCTCCAAAGCCATGGGTCCCGACGGAATATGCATGCTGATGCTGAAAAATTTGGGTCCTGCGGGGGCAGCGTACCTAACGGAGGTCCTCAATTTGTCCATGGCCACTCTCATCATCCCAGAGGTCTGGAAGGTGGGGAGAGTGGTCCCACTGCTCAAACCGGGAAACCTGCCAATAACAATCCTTTCCCCGGTAGCGAAGACACTCGAGGCCTTGCTACTCCCGTATTTCACAAACCATTTGACCCCAGCGAAGCATCAGCATGGTTTCCGTAAAGTGCCGAGTACAACAACAGCACCTAACGCCATAAACACTCGGATAACTCCGTGGCAGTGATGTAACCTCTTGTTACCGTATTTTTAAGACCACCCTCTATGAGCTATGCCTACAGTACATCCCTATTCTTAAGAAGAAGGTGTACAAACTACCGTGGTACACGAAGCGTTTAAAGCATCTAAAAAATTTAAAAAACAAATTTAGCAAATTGTATAAATCCTCAAACGACTCCGCGCATCTTCTTAAGTTCCGGTACTTTCTAAAAGAATTTAATTGTTTGAACAAATTTTTATACCGAAATTATATTTTAAACTTTGAAGCTAATATTATCTCGAATCCCAAATCTTTCTGGCGTTTCATTGATTCCCGAATATCTTGCTCATCAATTCCAACAAATGTTTTCTACAATGGTCGCTCCGCAAATTCAGCCTCTGACTCGGCAAACCTATTCGCTGAGTTTTTTTGCGCTAACTTTGTCAATGACATGGACTCGAATATAACGGGCTCTAGCTCTTCTAGTGACTCTTCGCTGAATTTTGGTTCGCTAACCATTTCAACCGAGGACGTTATCAAAGGAATTGGTGATCTTAAGCCATCTTCACAAGGCGATGTAGAGGGTTTCTCGGCTTTTTTGTTGAAAAACTGTCTATGTTTAGCTGAGCCTCTTACTGCAATCTTCAATCACTCTCTGGCCTCGGGCATATTTGTGGACGACTGGAAACAAACGTCTGTAACCCCTATCTTTAAAAGTGGGAACAAAAATGATGTCCGCAACTACAGACCGATATCAAAGCTATCTTCAGTCTCCAAATTATTTGAGATTGTTGTAAGCTGTAAACTGTCTTTTGCTGTTAAAAACCTAATTTCTACTAATCAGCATGGGTTCGTCGCTAACCGCTCAACAGTCACAAACTTGGCTATTTTCAGTGATTACTGCTTATCTGCTTTTGAAAACAAAGCTCAGGTGGATACCATCTACACTGACTTCTCGAAAGCTTTCGACAAAGTATCACATCGTTTACTTCTGCTGAAACTGATCTCTTTTGGATTTCATTCGACATTTTTGTCTTGGGTTAAATCGTACTTAACTGATAGGCGCTGCTTTGTAGTAGTCGATAATGCAACCTCAAAACCGTTCATCGCGTCCTCGGGTGTCCCTCAAGGCAGCATTCTCGGTCCCCTATTTTTTGTGCTTTTCATCAACGATATCAGTTCTTGTTTTAAATTTGCTAATTACCTACTTTATGCTGATGACCTTAAAATATTTGCAACTATCAAAAACCTTTATGACTCAGCCAACCTGCAATCGGACCTGAACAGAGTTCATGAATGGTGCTGCAAAAATCAGTTGACGCTAAATATCGGCAAATGCTTTCATGTATCTTACAGTAGACATCTCAATACTTTGCATACATCATATTCTATCTCTGGCTCTGTTTTGCAATCTGTGACCCAAATGAAGGACCTTGGTGTTGTCTTTGACTCCAAACTCGCATTCAATAGTCATGTCGATTACATCCTTTCGCGCTCATACTCGATGTTAGCTTTTATCCGCCGAAACTGTCAGGCGTTTACGAACCCTTACACTCTTAAAACTCTGTTTTGTGCACTTGTCAGGTCAAGACTGGAGTATGCAACGTTTATTTGGAGGCCTTACACTAAAATTCTAGCTAAACGATTAGAACGTGTTCAAAAAGTTTTTATAAAATTTGCTCTCCGTTCATTAAATTTTTCTTTGCCACTTCCTTCATACTATTCTCGCTGCCAACTAATCAACCTTACAACACTGGATAACAGAAGTTCCATTTTAGCGTGCACGTTTGTCGTTAACATCATAATTGACTGCCCTTCTCTTCTAGAAAAGATTGCATTTAATATTCCCTCTAGAATCCTCCGCCATTGGGATTTCTTTAAAATAGGTTTCTCTAGAAGCAGTTATGGTGCCAACGCTCCGATCTCTAGAACGTGTGCTGAACTTAACCTAGTCTTCAATGCTTTGGACATTGATTTCTCACAATCAGGCCCTGCCTTGGTTACTCATCTGCGAACATTTTTCTCTGCGCTATACCACTAGCGATGTATTTAATCTTAGCTCTTGTGAACTTAATGTATTTAAAATTTATCTTAATTTTTAAGTTTTAGTAGCACTTAATTAGTGTTAGCTGAGTAGTCTGTAAGAATATTCTGTATTCCAAGACTGAAATAAATAAATAAATAACTCCTGGCCTTAACCATAAACGTCCCTGTGAGAACGATTCTAGTAGTTTTGGACCTGTCAAAGGCTTTTGACACTAAGGCTCATACGGTGGTCGGCAAATTATCTAAGTGGTCGACACTCGTCGGCACTGTTTAGAGACAAATCGAGCAAACTTAGAAAAATAAAACAGGGGTTCCACAGGGTGGTGTCCTTTCCCCACTACTGTTTAACTTTTACATTTCAAAGCTCCCTCAACCACCAGAGGGAGTCTCGATTGTCTCTTACGCCGACGATTGCTCGATCATGGCGACTGGGAATGGAATTGATGACCTGTGTTCGAAAGTAAACGGATATCTCTGTGAACTTTCTCGCTTCTTCACTGCAAAGTGTCTAGCCCTCTCCCTTATGAAATCCTCCGCGACCCTGTTCACAACCTGGACGAAGGAGGTAGGCTACCGCTAGGAATTCACGTCGATGACAAACCAATTCCGACGGTGAATAATCCTAAAATACTCGGAGTAACACTCTGCAGCCTGCTCTCCTTCTCTGTGCACGCAACCGCTATTGTCAATAAAGTACAGAGCCGCAACAAGGTCCTCAAGTCGCTAGCCGGCAGTACTTAGGGCAAAGACAAAGAAACGTTGCTGGCAACATACAAGGCAATAGGCCGGCCCGTTTTAAACTACGCAGCACCAGTGTGGTCGCCGGGGACTAGTAGGACGCAGTGGACGAAGCTGCAGACGGTACAAAATACAGCACTTAGGACAGCGACCGGATGCCTCCTGATGTCACCAGAACACCACCTCCACGATGAGGCGAAAATGCTCCCAATTAGGGAGCACAACACGATGCTCTGCAAGCAGTTTCTTGTTGGGAGCCACATATGTAGCCACCCAAATAGACAGCTGCTTGCAGAGGAGCCCTCGCCGAGGCATTTCAGGAGGCATCTATATAAACTGACGGACGAAGTCCAGAGGTTCATTAAGCAGCCTCTGGACCCGTCAGCTCACAAACAGGCCCTGAACGGCATTCACAGGGACGCAGTCTCGAGTTATGTAGACTCAAGACCTGTCAATGCCGTTCTAGGCACACAAACACCGGACATTGACGCGACGGAGCTCCATCTGCCTCGGGAGACCAGAACAACAATAGCCCAACTTCGCTCTGGCTACTGCAGCAGGCTAAATTCCTAACTGGGTAGGTTAAATGCGGATGTGCCGAACGAATGTCCGGCATGCGGAGAGACCCCTCACGACTCGAAACATCTCTTCGCATGCCCGGAAAACCCCACAGCCCTAACGGCGTCGTCCCTATGGACCGACACCGTAGAGGCTGCACGCTTCTTGGGGCTGCCGTTAGTGGAACTCTACGACAACGACTGAGATATCAGCCGATCTGGGCGGGGTTGTTGTAGCCGCTACAACAACAACAACAAGGAGCAAATGCACAATACCTACAATTCTTGAATTACAAAAAAAGGATCGCTAGAGACCATTGAGGTGAACATAACGGTATATTTTTTTGGGGAAACCACAACTACAACAATTATTAAAGGTCAAAGTTAAAATTAAAAACTTTTTGAAATTGACATTTCTCAAAAACCACTTCATGGAAAAATATTGAAGTCATTTGATAGCGAATTTAATTCTCTTTAATTTGATATACATATTTATACATATACCTTTTATAGTTTTCACAAAAATTGAACTAATGTGGAAAAGAAGCTTTGGTAAAAGTGTACTTCAGCGGAACCAGGCCAAAATTGACAAAAAAAATCAAGAGGGGTATCAATCTACGCGCTTTAACGCGAATAATAACAATCCGAGACCGGAAATTAAGTTTTTTATTTAATTTAACAGTTATTCGCAAAAAACACTTGCACTTTTCGCACTATGTTTTAATGCGATCCCCGACCACCAAGGCCCCCTATGGTTCCCTAGGGACCCCTTAGAAAAATGGCCAAAAGTCACAATTTTCACTTGCGTCTACAGTATTTTTGCGTAGAATTCCTTTCTGCGTAGGCGGCCTTCGGCCGCGCTTTAGGATTATAACCCCCAAATAGAATTCTCCTTTTGGTGTGCACCAACTGGGGCTACTGCCCCAGTGATGTAGCCTTGGGAAAGGATGAGGTAATTAGAATTCCCTTCTTGTGTGGTAAACCTGGGGCTACCACCCCAGTGATGTCTATTATGTTTCATAAAAAGTGCAAGTGTTTTTTGCGAATAACTCTTTAATGAATTAAAAATGTAAAATAAAAATATAATGTATAAATATGTATATCAAATTAAAGAGAAATAAATTCTTTATGAAAACATCAAAAATTTCCAAATCCATGAAGAGGTTTTCGAGAAACATTAATAAAAAAAAATGCTTAATTTGAACTTTGACCTTTAATAATTGTTGTAGTTGTTGTTTCCAAAAAAAAATATATATATATCGTTACGCTCACCTCAACGATCTCCATCGATCCCCATATGCATTTTTTTAATTTGAGAATTGTAGGTATTCTACATTTATGCCTAGTTTTTAAGTAATTTGAATTGAAAATTGCAAAAAAGTAGACCAATTGAACTGAAAAGTCCGTGCTGCCGCGTAACAAAAAATGCCAAAAAAAACTCCGAAGACGGGAAACAAAAACGCACATAATATAAAACTCGCGCTATTTTTTATTACAAATTTTCATTATTTATCGAAGTATTGATTTTTATAAAAAAAGCGCTTTAAAAATATAGGAGTTTTATTATATGCATTCAACATACATACAAGCAGTACAAGAGTATACCGTTGTTGTTGTTGTAGCGGCTACAACAACCCCACCCAGATCGGCTAATATCTCAGTCGTCGTCATCGTTGTTGTTGTTGTTGTTGTTGCAGCGGCTACAACAACCCCGCGCAGATCGGTTGATATCTCAGTCGTTATCGTCAACTTCAACTAACGGCAGCCCAGAAAGCGTGCAGCCTCTATCGGGTCGGTCCACAAGGACAAAGCCGTTAGGGTTGTCGGGTTTTCCGGGCATGCGAAGAGATGTTTCGAGTTATGTGGGGTCTCTCCGCATGCCGGACACTCATTTGGCACATCCTCATTCAATCTACTTAGGTAAGAGTTTAACCTGCTGCAGTAGCCAGAGCGAAGAGGCTGCTTCACGAACCTCTGGACTTCGTCCGTCAGTTCATATAGATGCCTCCTGACGTGCCTAGGCGAGGGCTCCTCTGCAAGCAGCTGTCTGTTTGGGTGGCCACTTCTGTGGCTCCCGATCAGAAACTGCTTGCAGATCATTATGTTGTGCTCCTTTATAGGGAGCATTTGTGCCTCATTGTGGAGGTGATGTTCTGGCGACATCAGGAGGAAGCATGTCGCTGTCCTGAGTGCGGTGTTCTGTACAGTCTGTAGCTTCGTCCACTGCGTCCTACTAGCCCCGGCAACCACACTGTTGCTGCGTAGTTTAAAACCGGCCGGCCTATTGCCTTGTATGTTGCCAGCATAGTTTCTTTGTCTTTGCCTCAAGTACTGCCGGCTAGCGACTTGAGGACCTTGTTGCGGCTCTGTACTTTATTGACAATAGCGGTTGCGTGCGCAGAGAAGGAGAGCAGGCTGTCGAATGTTACTCCGAGTATTTTGGGATTATTCACCGTCGGAATTGGTATGTCATCGACGTGAATTCCCAGCGGTAGCCTGATCTCCTTCGTCCAGGTTGTGAACAGGGTCGCAGAGGATTTCGTAGGGGAGAGGGCTAGACACTTTGCAGTGAAGAAGCGAGAAAGTTCACAGAGATATCCGTTTATTTTCGAACACAGGTCATCAATTCCATTCCCAGTCGCCATGATCGAGCAATCCTCGGCGTAGGAGACAATCGAGACTCTCTCTGGTTGTTGAGGGAGCTTTGAAATGTAAAAGTTAAGCAGTAGCGGGGAAAGGACCCCACCCTGTGGAACCCCCTGTTTTTTTTCTGACAGGGACGGTTACGGTTAAGGGCACGAGTTATCTGAGTTTTTATGGCGTTAAGTGCTATTGTTGTAATGTGCACTTTACGGAAACCATGCTGATGCTTCGCTGGGGTCAGGTGGTTTGTGAAATACGGGAGCAAGGCCTCGAAAGTCTTAGCTACCGGGGAAAGGAGGGTTATCTGCCGATACCAATCTCCTTTGTTGGCAGGTTTCCCCGGCTTGAGCAGTGAGACCACTCTCCCCACCTTCCAGATGTCTGGGGTGATGAGAGTGGCCATAGACAAATTGAGGACCTCCGTTAGGTACGCTACTCCCGCAGGACCCAAATTTTTCAGCATCACCATGCATATTCCGTCGGGACCCATGGCTTTGGAGGCTTTCGCCTTCCCATTGGCCACCTGAACTTCACCGCAAGTGAAAGCAAGGAGCACAGATAGTTGGCAGTTTGTGCAGCCTTCTGGTCACTCGACGCTTGGCTTTGTGAACCGGGGGATGCAGTATGAACTGCCGGCTAAAATAGCTAGCGCATCGCTCCGGGTCCGACGAAGCATGGTTGCCGAAACAAATTTCGACTCTGTCGTCGTGCTTCGTCGGATTTGATAATGACCTCACGGTTGACCAAAGCTTACTCACACCAGAGGTGAAGTTACAGGTCTTCAGATGCTCTTCCCACTTCTTCCGCTTATGTACGTTCACTAGTAGCCGAATCTCCGGTTTGAGATCCCTGATACGGGGATCTCCGGGATCGGCCTGACGAAGGCTATCACGCTCATCGGCTAGAACAGCCGCTTCAGCAGGGAAATTTGGACGTGGGTCCGTAATACATCCTGACGGTACGAAGCGAGCTGCAGCAGCGATGACAGCCGTGCGGAACTTACGTTCACCAAGGTGGACGTCGGTTGATGTGGGGAGAGCAGCGAAGCTGTTTTAGTAAATTCCGCGAAGCCTTTCCGATCAGCTTTTGAAAAGTTGATATATGTTCGGTGTTCTGCGGAAGCAAAGTCGGTTGGTTTACCGATCGAGATGACTATGGGCAGATGGTCTGCTGCTAAATTCAGCATAGGTCGCCATGATATGCTGTTTATCAGACCAACGATGACTATTGCTATGTTTGGCAGCTGCTGCCCATAATATCCTGGTGGGTGCGTCGTCGTTCATTGTGCAGAATGTCGAATCGTCTATCTGCTCAGCCAAGTCTGTTCCCCTACGATGGTTTGACAGGCTTGAGTGCCAAAGATCATGGTGCGCATTGAATCACCTACTACCATACGGTTTTCACCTCTGCGAAGCGCACCTATATCAGGGTGATATCCTGCCGGGCAGCAGGTGACAGGGGGTATATAAACGTTAAATATTTCGAGCTCAACATCGCCTGACCGGATAGCAATGCCCTGTCATTCTAGGGTGGTATCCCTGCGGTCGATGTCTGCTTCGATAAGACGATACTGCACGGTGTGGTGCGTGATGAACGCTAAGCCACCACCATTATCTCGCTCGCGATCTCGACGGCGCACGTTGTACCCGGCACAATTCAACAGTGTTGAATTGCTGTGCAACTTCATCTCTTGGACCGCAGCTATCAATATGCCATGCCTTCCCATGAAGACAGTTAGTTCCTCGATCTTGCTCTGAAGCCCGTTACAGTTAAATTGAAGGAGCTGGTTCGGGAGACGTGTGGTGATGCGGGGTGTGAGGGATGTGTGTGGTCGTGCCGCCGTTGGCTGTGTGCGCTGCTGAGGTGGTTTCCACCCTGTGGTGGTGTTCGGAGGCGTCCCAGTTGAGACCTGCGACTGAGCAGCGCAACACGGGCCCTCGAATTCCCGCGCCCAATCTCGCGTGTTGCGCAGACCTGAGTATGCCCTAAAATGGCACCAGCCAAGGCAGGTGTTGTACTTGACTGATGTCACATTACGGAATATCCTGGTCTGACATACCGTGCAGATTGTAGGAGGAACCAGGAGTTGTTGGCGGCGGCGTGTGGGTAGTGGTCTGGTGGTGTGTGTTCTGTGGTCTGTCATGGCTGTGGTATGGTTTGTGGTGTTGTTGTGCTGTGGTATGGTCTGTGGTGTTGTTGTGCTGTGGTGGCTGTGTGGGGTTGCTCAGGTGGACTGGGGTTAGCCGTGGAGGCTGCTCTGTTTGAGTAGCAGGGGGCCACGTATGACGCGGTCCACTGCAGATGTGTCCGTAATCCTGAGCAGACTCTAAGTTGACTCCACCCCTCGCAGGCATAACACTTGACTGAGGTGGAGTTGTGGTGTAGTCGTCTCTGGCATACACAGCAGGTGTAGATTTCTGGCCCTGAGTTTGACTCGATGCCAGCCCTGAGTAGAAGAATACGTAGCGAATGTAGCCCTATGGACGAACAACTTCTGAGATACCTCGCCGACCTAAACGGGGTTAGATCGCCGACAGCCCTTGGTCGGGTAAAAGCCGAGTCATTACGGTACGTAGAACCGGCTGACGTGGGAATGTTTAGTCATTGTCGTCAAGTTCCACTAACGGCAGCCCTGGAAGCGTGCAGCTTCTATCGGGTCGGTCCACAAGGACAAAGCCGTTAGGGTTGTCGGGTTTTCCGGGCATGCAAAGAGATGTTTCGAGTCATGTGGGGTTCTCCGCATGCCGGATACTCATTTGGCACATCCTCATTCAATCTACTCAGGTAGGAGTTCAAGCTGCTGCAGTAGCCAGAGCGGAGTTGGGCTATTGTCGTTCGTGTCTCCCGAGGCAGATGAAGCTCCGTCTCGTCTATGTCCGCTGGCGGTATGCCTAGAACGGCATTCACAGGTCTAGAGTCTACAAAACTCGAGACTGACTCCCTGTGAATGCCGTTCAGGGCCAGTTGGTAAGCTGACGGGCCCAGAGGTTGCTTGATGAACCTCTGGACTTCGTCCGTCAATTCATATAGATGCCTCCTGACGTGCCCTGGCGAGGGCTCCTCCGCAAGCAGCTGTCTGTTTGGGTGGCCACTTCTGTGACTCCCGATCAGGAACTGCTTGCAGAACATTATGTTGTGCTCCTTTATGGGGAGCATTTGTGCCTCGTTGTGGAGGTGATGTTCGGGCGCCATCAGGAGGCATCCTGTCGCTGTCCTGAGTGCGGTGTTCTGTACAGTCTGTAGCTTCGTCCAGTTGGGGTAAACGTTCTTCGGATTTGATAGTTACCTCACGGTTGACCAAAGCTTACTTACACCTGAGGCGGTGTTACAAGTCTTCAGATGCTTTTCTCACTTTTTCCGCTTATGTACGTTCACAGCCGCTTCAGCAGGGAAGTTTGGACGGAGGTCCGTTATGCATCCTTCTGGTACAAAGCGAGCTGCAGTAGCAGTGACAACCGTGCGGAACTTACGTTCACCAAAGTGGACGTCGGTTGGTGTGGGAAGCGCAGAGAAGGTGCTCTCAGTAAATTCCGCGAAGCCTTTCCAATCAGCTTTAGAAAATCTGATATAGGTCCGGTGTTCCTCGGAAGCAAAGTCGGTTGGTTTATCGATGATAAGATGATTATGGGCAGATGGTCTGATGCCAAGGTCAGCATAGGTCGCCATGAGACGCTGTTTACCAGACCAGCCCTGACTATTGTTATGTCTGGCGAGCTGCAGCTGCTGCCCATAATCCTGGTGGGTGCGTCGTCGTTAATTGGTAGAATGTCGAATCGTCTATCTGCTCAGCCAAGTCTGTTCCCCCACGATCGTTTGACAGGCTTGAATGCCAAAGATCATGGGGCGCAATAAAGTCACCAACTACCATACGGTTTTCACCTCTGAGCGCACCTATATCAGGGTGATATCCTGCCGGGCAGCTAGTGACAGGGGGTATATAAATGTTAAATATTTAGAGCTCAACATCGCCTGACCGGATAGCAATGCCCTGACATTCTATGGTGGTATCCCTGCGGTCGATATCTGCTTCGATAAGACGATACTGCACGGTGTGGTGCGTGATGAACGCTAAGCCACCACCATTATCTCGCTCGCGATCTCGACGGTGCTCGTTGTATCCGGCGCAATTCAACAATATTGAATTGCTGTGCAACTTTGTCTCTTGGACCGCATCTATCAATATATCATGCCTTCCCATGAAGACGGTTACCTCCTCGTTCTTGCTCTGAAGTTCGCTACAGTTGAATTGAAGGAGTTTCATGTGGCTCGGGAGACGTATTTTATGCGGGGTGTGAGGTATGTGGGTTGCATTGCCGCCATTGGCTGTGTGTGCGCTGCTGTGGAGGGTGCCGCCCTATGGTAGCAGTGGGTGGCGTTGCAATTCGGGTTTGCGACCGTGCAGCGCAACAAGGGCCCTCGAAGTTCCTCGTCCAATCTCGCGTGTTGCGCAGACCTGAACATGCCTTAAAGGCAGGTGTTGCACTTGGCTGATGTCACGTTAGGGAATATCCACACACACCGTGTAGATTGTAGGAGGAACCAGGAGTTGGCGGCGGCGTGTGAGTGGTGGTGTGGTTGTGTATGTTGTGTGGGCTGTCGTGGTTGGGGTGTGGTCTATTGTGTTGTGTTGTGGTGCTGTGGTGTTTTTGTTGAGCTGCACAAATGGACTGGGGTTAGCCGTGAAGGCTACTCTGTTTGAGCAACAGGGAGGACCTAAACGGGGTTAGATCACCGAAACAACAGCCCTTGTTCGGGTAAAACCCGAGTCATTCCAGTACGTAGAACCGGCTGTCGTGGGAATGCGCCTCCTCTTTTCACTAGCGGTGAAGTTCAGGTAGCCATCGGGAAGGCGAAAGCCTCCAAAGCCATGGGGCCCGACGGAATCTCCATGCTGATGCTGAAAAATTTGGGCCCTGCGGGAGTAGACTATTTAGCCAAGGTTCTCAACCTGTCAATGGCCACTTTCGTCATTCCAGATATCTGGAATATTGGGAGAGTGGCCCCACTGCTCAAACCGGGGAAACCGTCCGACAAAGGAGAGTCTTATCGCCCGATAACCTTCCTTTCCCCGGTTGCGAAGACACTGGAGGCCTTTCCACTACCGTATTTTACGAACCACCTGACCCCAGCGAAGCATCAGCATGGTTTCCGTAAAGTGCACAGCACAGCAACACTTAACGCCATATATACTCAGATAACACGTGGCTTAAGCCGGAACCGTCCCTGTGAGAGAACCATTCTAGTAGCGTTGCATCTGTCAAAGGCGTTTGACGTCAGCCACCCCACGCTGCTAGAAGACATAAGGCCGCCTCTCCCACAGACGCCCAAACGGTGGTCGGTGAATTATCTGAGTGGTCGACACTCGTCAGTAATGGTTAGAGACAAATAAAGTATACCTAGAAAAATATAACAGGGGGTTCCACAGGGTGGTGTCCTTTCCCCATTACTGTTTAACTATTATATTTCCAAGCTCCCTCAACCACCAGAGAGAGTCTCGAATGTCTCTTACGCCGACGATTGCTCGATCATGGCGACTGGGAATGGATTTGAGGACTTGTGCGCGAAAGTAAACGGGTATCTCTCCGAGCTTTCTCGCTTCTTCACTGCAAGGAGCCTAACCCTCTCCCCTACAAAATCCTGTGCGACCTTGTTCATCACCTGGACAAAGGAGGTCAGACTACCGCTAGGCATTCACGACGATGACACACCAATTCCGACGGCGAATAACCTCAAAATACTCGGAGTAACCTTCGATAGTCTGTTCTTCTCTGTGCACGCAACCGCAATTGTCAACGTAGTACAGAGCCACAACAAGGTCCTCAAGTCGCTAGCCGGCAGTACTTGGGGCAAAGACAAAGAAACGTTGGTGGCTACATACAAGGCGACTGGATGTCTTCTAATGTCGCCAGAACACCACCTGCATGACGAGGCGAAAATGCTCCCCATAAAGGAGCTCAATACAATGCTCTGCAAGAAATTCCTATTAGGGAGCCACAGACATGGACACCCGAACAGACACTTGCTTGCAGAGGAGCCCTCGCCAAGGCACGTCAGCAGTCATCTATATGAACTGACGGACGAAGTCCAGAAGTTCATAAAGCAATCTTTGGACCTGTCAGCTTACCGACACGCTGTGAATGCTGTTCTAGGCACACAACCACCTGACATCGACGAGACGGAGCTTCATCTGCTTCGGGAGACTAGAACCACAATAGCCTAACTTCGGTCTGGCTACTGCAGCAGGTTAAACTGATACCTGAGCAGATTAGATTCACATGTGCCAAATGAGTGTCCGGCATGTGGAGAGGCGCCCCATGACTCGAAACCAGTGTTGATAGTTTAAGTACAGTTGTACTTTTTTCAGTTTTAGTTTTAAAAAGTGGAAAAGTACAATTTACCGATTTT
>NW_023458555.1:71043432-71044776 GCF_013731165.1 Rhagoletis pomonella | reverse complement strand
TTTCAGTTTTAGTTTTAAAAAGTGGAAAAGTACAATTTACCGATTTTAATTACAATTTAAACATCAAAAATACTTTTTGAACCCAACGCTCTAAGCTCCGCAAGCACTTTGATTTTTAGTCCTTTAAATTAAATTTAAGTTACTGTCCGCCTTTACCTGCTTGAAAAGATAGTTTGCGTGACAATTCATGCGAGATCCCGCACGTGCAGACCGCAAAAAGTACGAAGCATATTTTTTTCTAGCGTACCGAGGGTTTTTGCGAGATCTTGCTTGATTTCATCTGTAATTTTAGTAGTTTGGAACTATTAATTTTCAAAAAGGAAAAAATACAAATTTAGAAAGATTTAATGACTATTTACAATAATAAAACAGAGTGACGGATTCCTGATGTTTTAAAATATGAATGCGCTTGGAATTTCGTAAAAAAAGTATGCTTTTAAATGCCCAGTCAACAAAATTTCATCCCGCTTCCGAGAAATAAAAGGAAAACGCAAGCGAAATTTTCAAGCAGGACATACCTATATTTCATATAATCAAAATGAAATTGTGAATTGCAATTTTACATGTAAACGAGATTGTGAATGGCAATATTAGTGATGAGCGTTATGGTGATTGCATTTTTTTTTATCACCGGCGGGTGACATATCACTTTTGAAAAAATCTAGTCATCTCATTTTATGTGATTTATTTTCATTAATATAAACTGATTTATCTACTGTTGTTATGGTACGCATACTTTGGGAGCAGCAGTGAGTGCAGGCGGCATGACAAAATGGGGTGCACTGTGGCTAGTCATTTCGGCTGGGCGGGGTTCTTGCCCTCACTACTGTTCCCTGCGCCATAGCAGAGAAAAGTCATGCCTGTCAAACATCCCAACGGACGGACACATAACAGTTAAAAAATAAAAAAAAAATCCGTTGACACAAACAAAAAAGCTGAAAGAAAACGTTCAGTTTAAATATTTAAAATAAACTGAAAAACCAAAAGAAAGCAGAATCCAAATTAAAACTGAAATAAGAAGAAATAAACCAAAAACAACAGAAAAAACCTAAGGACAATTATGAGGCACCACTGCAGGTATTGTGGTGCCTGGTGCTGGCCCACCCTCGTCCATGGCTACCGTCGCACCCTAATGTCGGTAGCCCCAAAATATAAAGTCCCTACATGCCTTCTTAATTATGAAGAAAAGTTAACATTCCCATTTATATTTTTATAATTTATTGACAATTCACTTTCTTAGTACTAATTCCAAAAAGCTAACTAAAATCTAAATCCTAACATCAAAAAAGGTAAGTATTTTAAAATTGCTTTAATAGTTAAATAAACGACGATGTTTGCGGATTT
>NW_023458555.1:71042222-71043332 GCF_013731165.1 Rhagoletis pomonella | reverse complement strand
AAAAAAACAAAAAAAAACAAAAATATAAAGATTATCATTAAGATAAATCCAAATATAAAAATAAATAATGCTAAACACAAGAATAAACATAAAGGTTAAAGTAGTGATAAACATAGAAATAAAAATAAAGACAGACATAAACATAAAGATAAACAATGACAAAAACAATTAAAACATAAAGATATATATGAAGATGAACAAAGATAAGTACAAACGCGAACAAGGATAAACATACAGGTTATCATACAGATAAACATAAATAGAAATACGAAGTTAAACATAAAGATTAAGAAAACCCAAAAAACGCAGTTGCAAGCCTTTTGTAAAATTGAGGAACTAGTACAAGACAAACATGGAGATAAACACAAACATAAAGGTAGACAATAATAAAAAACAAAAAAATATATATCAACAAATATAAAGATAAACATAAAGATAAATTTAAAGGCAAACACAAAAATAAATATGAAGACAACCATAAATCTAAAGACAAACATAAAGATCAACAAAAATAAACAGGAAGGTAAGCAGAAGATAAATATAAAGACAAACCAAGGTAAAAATAAACATAAACATAAATATAAACACAAACATAGAGATAAAACGAGATAGGCATAAAGATAAACACAAAGATGAGCATAAAAATAAACACAAAGATAAATACAAAAATAAACTAAGATAAACATATACATAAACACAAAGATTGAACATAAAGGTAAACACAAAGATTAACGATAATGTAAATACAACGATAAACCTAAACATAAAAATTAAGAAAATCTAAAAAACAGAGTTCCAAGCCTTTTGCAAATTTAAAGAACTACTGGAAAACAAACAGAGATGAACACAAACATTAAAATAAACAATGATAAGAACAAAACAAAAACAAAGAAATATAAGGATAAACATAAAGATAAATCCAAAGACAAACAAAGATGAACAAAAACAAACATAAAGATAAACACAATGATAAACATAAAAGTTAAAATAGAGATAAAAGTAAAGATACACAAAAAGTCATATAAACATAAACACAAAGATAAACATAAAGATAAACAATGATAAAAAAAATTATGAAATATAATGATAAACATAACGATAAATCTAAGG
>NW_023458555.1:71037286-71042122 GCF_013731165.1 Rhagoletis pomonella | reverse complement strand
ATATTTGGGAAATCCCTCAAGGTTTCGAGGATAATCGTAACAATATTGTATGGGCAATGAATTCGAACGATTATAATGCACTTGACCGCAATGTAAAACGGAAGCATCTAAAATCAATAGATCCTTACGAATTCGCAGCGATTTGTTACGATTCGCCCTTGCATTATAACCAAGGTATAACGGTAGCAACGAGTTAAGAGTCGTATACACCAGGCAAGGGGTTTGTCAAACTTAAGAGCTACATAAATCACACAAGCTGCAGGTTAAACCTACTTTAGTATTTTCCCGTACACTTTTTTATATAAATATCTCGACAATCAAAGTACTTACGATCATGAAATTTCATGAAAGTTGTTTAATAAAACCATTTTAATAATAAAGGGGACTCTTTTTTAGGGTCTGAAAACCCATAGTCCATAAAGACAAAGTAGTGGTATATTTGTACCACCAAATATCTTGCAAACCGTATAGACATGCAAATGAAGCAGACTAAACGGCGAAGTCGTTTTCTATTTGACAAACTGTTTAACTCGTCACGGGTGCTTCAAAGCATGTCTTCACCGATTCAAACACGAACCGAACCCCATATGCGACTACTGCGGAGAAAATTTAATAGAAGACGTCTTTCTTGAGAGTATGCGATTTGACAGCACCAGGGCTGGGATTCTGTAATTGTGAGTTTTCAAGTGTACACTGAAAATTGTCTGCATTGTTAATTTTGCAATTAAGGAAGTGTGAGAAGGGGTTTTAGCTGTCGAAATTGTGTATACTTCCTCATTTTGCGATTCAGCAAGTGCGAAAATGAGTTTTCACTGTCAAAATTGTGTACACTTCTCTTCCGAAAAACTCACTGAATTTTATTCGGTGCGTTTTTGGTTGTGAGTTTTGCACTCGGTATAATGCAGCGTTTTTGCTGCAAAATGTACATTTACGCGAGTTCGAAATCGTATGCTTTTGACAAACAGCCCTGTTGCAGTCGCTTATTCAGATCCGTATCACGATCAATTCTCACGCAGAAGATAATGTGCAAAAAACCCTACTGAAAAGAAAAAAATAAATTTTAAACCAAAAATTCAATACAATATCTTTAATTGTTTTTACCAGGGACGTGAACCGAATGAAAAATATGGTCGGTTCGGTTCAGTGGTTCGAACGGTTTTTGCACTTTTGGATTGGTTCATCAAAGCGGTTTGTTTGGTCTCTGAACCGGGGTTTCGGTTTGGTTCAACGGTTCGAAAAACAAAAAAATAACGCGCAAGTTTAAGTGTCAAGTGTCAAGTGCAACAACGCGCAAGGTTAAGGGTCAAGTGTCTGTCAAATGAGATGGGTTGCCTTTACATGTGATATTGTCACATGGTAAACAGACATGGTAGGTATTACCACTTTTAACAAAAAGAAAAAAAGTGGGCACATTTATCTATTGAAAATTGGTTGAAACGAACTTTTAAACCTTTATAGAAAGTGGTTCGGTTTTCGGTTCGGATCAAACATTTGTGGAAAATTTCGGTTCTGTTAATAGTTCAGTTAATTAATAGAAAAAAGCGGTCTTCCGGTTCAAAACCGGTTCGGTTCAAAACCGGTTCACGTCCCTGGGTTTAATCATAACCGAACATTTGTTTGTGTATATATTCATTTGTCGGTGCTGTCAATTAAAATTTCCTCACTTAATTAGGAAACAAAACAAACATAGTTGATCACAAATTGATCCAGATTTCTATCAGCATCACATCGATGTTGAATTTGCGTAACTTTTCTCTATCCAAATAATGTAAAATAATAAATGAAATCTCGTCCGGCGATCACTGAAACGCAGCTAGCCACTATATACCCTGCCAGCCACGGCTCACCACTTTCCCCTGAAATTCAAACGATTTACAAACACATTCACAACTTTTTAGTCATCTCACCCACACACTTACACATTTTTTGTTCGAACTGTCAAAAAAATGTCCCTTTGTTAGAGCTACATACCCGATAAGAATTCGTACTCTAATAAGAATTCTATGCGTTAGAGCGAGCAAGTTAGAAACATCGGAGTTTTGATGACAGTATACATACTGTGAAGAAATGTCACTTTGCGAAAATTTTGAAGGTAAGGATACGTATTTAACAATTTTATTTAATTATAATGTAATTTCTTCTTTTAGACTGCAAAACAGCAGCGACTTGGTCACATTCTTAAGGTATGTATTGAGACTTTTTATATGTTTATAAATTTGAATTGATATTTTTGTTTGTTTACAGATTTGGGATTCACCATCAGCACCTTCAACGCTTGCATCTTCATCGCCAGGAGCACCATTAAAACCTTCTGCCCTCAGCTTCTTCATCGCCAGGAGCACCACCAGTACCTTCTATCTTCAGCTCCTTCGTCGCCAGGAGCACCATGGGTACCTTCCGCCCTCAGCACCTTCAACGCCAGGAGCACCTTCAAAGTGTAGGTCCAACTTGTCAAATTTTGCAAAGTTGTAAGAAAACTTTATTTTTCTGAACCACCATAAATGATTTGCAACTCTTAATATATATCAAAAGAAAGGTAAACCGATTACCTTTCTTTTGATTATAACACCGTTAAAATCGCTTTACGTTTTCATAAAAACTTTGCAACTTTTGTAAACAGCTATATATAAGCAGTGAAAAAGTGGTAAAATTTTGCAAAGTTGTAACGAAACTGAATGTTTGTGCACCATTACAAATGATTTTCAACTGTTAATATATATTAAAAGAAAGGTAAATCGATAACCTTTCTTTTGATTATAATACTGTTAAAATCGCTTAACGTTTTTATAGAAAATTTGCAACTTTTGAAAACAGCTATATGCAAAGGAGTAGTAGTAATAATAAGCAATTAAGCAACCACATATGTATGTAAAAATATCTTTATTATTAATGTTAATTGTAATTTTTATTCATAATATTGATTACTAACTATGTATATTAGGTTAACAATGCATTTTGAAAAATAAATTTTGCAAAATAAAAATCAAAAAAAAATTTTAAGATTTTTTATTTAAAGTTTTTAAGGTTATTTTGAATTCGCCGTGAAGAGAATGCAACCATGCGCCAGCTGATGTGGGCAATGCTAGACGAAAGCAGCTATGTTTTCCTTACGAAGTATCTGAATGAGTGCGACAGTGATGCAAGGCTCACACGTACAGGGGGAAACTGGTGAAAATCTGCACACCGCCCATACAAAATTCACCAGATTTTTCACCAGTTTTGAAGTGAATGAAACCCGCGGTTTCACCAGATTTTTCACCACTTTTGGCTAGCAGGGTACACGAAAAAGCAATGTTGCCACTTTTTTTCATTAAACCATGTTCGACTCGTGGAAATTTTGGAAGATCACAGGGTTGCTTTTAGCATTTAGATTCTTAATCAGCCCAATTCTGAATATTCCCGAGGATTTCATTTCTCGTGGATTTTACTTTTCTCGAGAATAAAATCCTCCTATTCGAAACTGCATTTTCCCCGAAAATTTGGGAGGAGGAATTCGAACTTTCGAAGAGTTGTTTGACAGTTATTTTGACAGCTCAACTCCCGCCATTTAATTTGCGTGTTATATACATAAAAGTGTGTTTCACATAAAAGAGTATTTCAGATTAAAGTTGTTAATAAATTAGTGCGCGGAAATTTTAAATCTGTGTTTTAAATTAAAGCCCAATCTTTTAGCTACATGGCTAAGTTAAAAGATTTTAATTTAGATCGCGCGTTTTCTTGTAATAACCCGAAACAAGTGGACAAATAGGATAAGAGTACCCCTTGCTAAGTCCAGTTGCCACTGTGAATTGTGGAAGCCACATTGTTAATAATATATAATAATAATTGGGAAAATTAAATATTAGAGCTAAATTAAAATTTAGTCTTTTAACTACACATGTGAGTTGAAATATTTTGATTTCAATCGCACGTCTTTATGTAATAAACCAAAATAACTTAGCTTCCATTAGGCTTAAGGCGGGTTCACCGTTCGTGTCCGAACAACATTTTATTTGCTCTCAAAACATTTTTGCCGGAGAGGGTGCTGAAGTACGGTTCACCGTTCAGTTCGGCACATTTTATTTTGTTCTGAAGCAAACAGCTGATGATATTGCTGCCTACATACGATTTTGAGGGCAAATAACACATGCAATTCGCTGCAAACGCATATAAAGGAGAACGCGGCAACCCGGATCATAAAGTCCTTCCGACAGAAAATCAAAATCAATTTGGTTCGAACAAAGAGTGTGCAGCACATTTTTGTCGCGTTCTCAGTGAGACAAGTTGGGAAAGGAACGGGTAAAATTACTAACAAAAAGTGTCCGGACACGAGCGGTGAATCCGCCTTTATTAAGATTTCTACCTTTTTCTTATTTGTTGCTTTGGACCTAAAATGAAAGGTTTAAACGTTTTATTACACCAAATTTCCTTTAAATTGTAATTAACTTACATTTTTGTAGCAGTTCCCTTTTAAAATGCCGGTGAAAATTCTCCCAGAATAACGAAATCAATTCTCCTCCTCTTTGACATTCGTAATACCTACCTTTATCCCGAAATACATTTTCCCTTTTCGAAGATCGTTTAGAATGGGAGAATAGGGAAAAGAGGAAAAATCCTCAGGGAATTTTTATTCATGATAGGAGGAAAGAGAAATGAGGAAAAATTCCTAGGGAGTTTCTATTCAGAATCGGGCTGAATGCAAAAATGGAGTTGCATTTAGTTGCATTTAGGTGACGAATTTTGTATGGGTGAATGGACATTTAGAGCTAAATGCGCTAAATGTGCTTTTTAGCGTAGCAAAAGCAGCCCATAACAGGCTAACCTAATATTCACGCACGCCGCCAATTTATTGTTAAA
>NW_023458555.1:71036066-71037186 GCF_013731165.1 Rhagoletis pomonella | reverse complement strand
GCGCAGCAAAATTCGAAAGCTCGAATCATGCCAATTGTCATTTTTATTGTCATGACCTTTTGGGCAGGTGACAAGGCAAAAACATATGTTTGTGTTGATATAAAAAGTGCGAAGTGTTCCAATTACATCCACATATACTTTTCGTGCTCTGCAACGTAGCTGATTTTTCCACGCCGCTAATGTCTGCGAAATAATGTGTGTATACAAATGTATTCATGCATAAACGAAAGATATTAATACATACATATGTATGTATGCAAATATACAAAACTTACATCTTTCCACTTTGCTACGGATCCGGTGGGACCACGCATGGTTTAGGCTGTCAGCCATCTGCGTCCATGCGATTGCATCAGTTTTGGGGAGCACGGATTATTTTTTCCTTTTTGCAGCTCCGGATGCTCCCTATAAAACTGCACATAAAATTGCAGCTTCTCCTGCGTCGTCCGCTCACATTTTGCACGTCTAAAATGTTTATAAATGTTATGTTAAACGAATTTACCTATTTCACACAAATACTCACTTTTCTGGTGTTTCACCGCTCATATTTCTTGCAAATAATAGCGTTGACCAGCTGTTTCTACAACAATACACTTTTCACCATGCATGGTAAGTTGACAAAAGCTTTTCGCTTGTCATTTTTTGTTAAAAATGCCAACGTGCAACAACAATGACAAAATTACGACAATGAAGGATGATCAATTGTCATTCTATTGCAAAACCGAAATAGGGCTGTAGATGTAGGTAGATGAACTCACCTAATTGTTTTATTTCCATCTTGCAAATTTACTGAGGATTAAAAAGGCATGCTGATCGACTGTATTGTCAAAGAAGATAGAACAAGACAATAAGGGCCAGATTTTCAGTGCACGGTCGTAGTTTAAACTCAGTTTAAACGCCCGATCTGGCTAGTTTAAACAAAGACCAGCCAATCAAATGACAGCCAGCTGTTCAATTTAAACTCAGTTCACTTCAACTAAGTTTAAACTGGCACTGAAAAACTGGCCCTCAGTCTAATGCCTGGATTATAATGGAGGTAACGGAACGGAGTGAACTGTCACTTAATTATATATTGTGGCGAATACTGCGGCAACGCGAAGCGAACTACGAGAAATAGGCA
>NW_023458555.1:71033417-71035966 GCF_013731165.1 Rhagoletis pomonella | reverse complement strand
TCTGTGTTAACCTTTTATTAGATATTACTAATTTCTGTCTCATTTTATTATAATCGATAACAGTATTGGCGCTAAAACAAATTTACAGCGTGTGCATACGGTTGTACCAACGTTTGATTAAATAAGGTGTGCGTACGTATGAAACGTATGTGCATATAATAGAGCCAAACTCAAAAATTTAAGAATAGTATTAACCAAGTTGTTAATTTTACGTTAGTCAAGTGGGTCAAATATGTCACCCACTATTATACAATTCACTCTACATGCTCAGTGGTTAACGAAATCATGCTCTCGCGCTTTGTAGCTTTGTACAAATCAGATTTTTTCCAATTCTTATTCGCATTTATTGGTATTAGTGCAAATATTTTTGTGGTGTATTTTGCGCATTAAAAATTGTCTACAACTTTGGTGATTTTCGATAAATCCGAAATTCTCGTAAAGTTAATTACTAGTATGCCTAGGGCTGCCAAACCTATTTGCGCTTTATTCCGGACGCCTGCTTGACCTAACAGAAAGATTTTTACCACAGATTTCAGGCAAAGTTTCTATGAGTTTTTGAGGTAACCGAAACTCTTGTATATGTGATCTTCTACCCCTTTCTTATTCGTTTGTAAGAACGGTAAGTGAAAACAATATTGAAATTCACAGTAACAGAGAGGTGTTGTTTGGAAAGTTGTTATTTATATGAACTAATTCTTGAAACAAATTTCTAGACCACACCACTCTGTCTGCTATACACATTTTTGATAAATTTCAAATCAGGACGCCCGCAGGGGGGAGGGGGCCGGGGGTTGGCGATTTTGTGCTAAAAATTGATTTTTATAGACTTAATTATTATTTATTTTTTTTAAACGTACAAAATTAAAAAATTATACTTGCGGGTATTGTGGCTTATTTGTATTTTCGAGGTGTCAGCTATTGGTGCTAATAATTTTATAACTTTTTATTATTCTTATAATTTTCTGGAATCATTATAGGGATTGTCAGATTGTGAAAATCCATACACGAGTCGAAGTTCTGAATTGATTAGTTTTGGCATGAACGCCTTTTTATGTTGAACTTGAATTTAAGATGAAAGGTCTTTTTTTGTAAAGGAATTTAATGTAAAGTTGGTGTAGCAAAATAACCAATGTCAATGAGACTTCATTTTGAAACCTATAATAAACGTTCAAAACTTTGATTCAACATAAAATGTCCTTTCTACTGAGGCAGTTGTTCCTTTAATACACAAAGCAAACTCAACTAGGATTAGTATATTTTTTAAATCAAAATTGGTCGATTGTGCTATGTTTTTAATTGCATTCCACCTTTCGTCCATTTTTGGTTTTTGCCGCTCTCCCCAAGTTTTTTCTTTACTTATTATAGTGTGTACGCAAAAATAAAATGAATTTAATTAATTCTTGAGGTGGCACTAAACCTAAATCTTCCAAAAGAGAAGGAATCATACTAAAAATATCCTTAGTAAAAGAACAGAGTATGCTAAAAAATTCAGCGTATTCCACCTCCCCATATCAAGGTTTCTATTGATTTTTGTGAATTACATTTATACATCTTTATAATTATGTATGTATGGTGACATGTCTTCAAAATATGTATGTATGTACAAGCAATAGTTTTTCATCTGTACGAAGAATTATAAATAAACTGAAAAATTGCTGAAATATAAATGCTAATTTGAAATTTATAAAACAGATAATTTAATTT
This sequence comes from Rhagoletis pomonella, assembly GCF_013731165.1. Classification (NCBI taxonomy): domain Eukaryota; kingdom Metazoa; phylum Arthropoda; class Insecta; order Diptera; family Tephritidae; genus Rhagoletis; species Rhagoletis pomonella. Next base: position 71,034,262 of record NW_023458555.1, on the reverse strand, counting down.
CAAGTCCCATTGTTTTAATTAAGAAATGTCAATTTCGGCCTTTTTCGATCTTTGTTATCTTTACAACAATTTTTTCCAACCAAATATGTCTTCGGTGTAATCAGGCTTTTATTTTTCGACATTTTTATTTTCGACATATCGTACGGATCCCTTTAACAAATTGTCGAATCCCACACTTTTTCCTAATAACACACATTTTTTACAAGTTTCTTTGCTATCCTGAAAAGTACCGATTTTCACATTCGAGAGTTTGACATGGTAGCGACGATATGCTCTTGTATTTGCATATTCGGTGCATTTGGAAATTTACAACAATAAAATGCAAACGGTTGCCTTGGTTGCAAACACAAAACTTGCAAATGCAAATCTGCAAATCGACGAAGAGAGGGTTAGCGGTCAGCGAATGGCGCGACCTTTATTTTCTGAATCGTGCTATTTGATACTTGCTTATCATACGTAGTTGTTCCACCTTACTGCAGCGATTTATTTATCGATTATAATATAATGAGATAGAAACTAGTTATCACTAATAAAAGGTTTTGTAAAAGGACCCGTACATCTTCATCATGTGTTGGAGCCAGCCGATTGACCGTGTATGTTCTTGTGGTGCGATTGAACCACCTGCTGGTCCGACATCAAAAACTATTTGATATTTTTATGATTGTACCCGCATGCTGGATTCGTGAGTGGAGAAATAAGCTCATTTTTTAAGTAAAAAGTATTTTGGCATATATTTCTTCCACTATATGAGTCAAAACCGTGTTTGTGGAAGATTAAAGTTCTCAATATTGCAGCTGGGAATTAAAAAGCCAATGTTTAACAAAATGCTAGACAAATTATAATAA
>NW_023458555.1:71027000-71033317 GCF_013731165.1 Rhagoletis pomonella | reverse complement strand
TGCCTATTTCTCGTAGTTCGCTTCGCGTTGCCGCAGTATTCGCCACACTGCCCTCCACCTAAGTCTGATCGTCCCGATCAGACACACTTGCTGTTCCAAACGTTGCTAGTCTTTCATCTTGGTTCTCGGTCGCCCCATTGTCTGTATTCGATGCACTGCGTCCTTCAGCCGTTTGTCAATCCTATACAGACCTTTCCAGTTACGATGTTGTTCGGAGGTGAAGCCTTTCTTCGGCTGCGGCGTGTGCAACAACACCGAATCACCTTCCTGTAGCTCCTCTCGGCTTGATGCGTTACTGGACATTGCTTCCGGCTTATCTCCGGGAGTGCACCATCTCACATGGTCATGCTTCTGCCGGCCACTGGTGGTGACCAGACCATGTCTCTTCTCATGGGTACCCTTTTCGCCAGATCTATGCTGCATCCTCTGTCCATGACACCCAGGCTCCTGCCTTCGTACTGCACTGCCTTTAGCGCATCTTGCTAAATCCGGTTCCTCACGCTGAAACTTTCCCAGTGTTTCCGCATCTCGCTCTTTCGCCGGCGTCAACCTCATTGACCGGACATGTATAATCTCAACCTTGGCTTCCGGCTTAACTGCTCGCTTTTGCCGACCACCTTTTCCGGGACACTTCAAAGCGCGGCTACTGTTTCCACAGCCGCTTCCATTTCCGGCCACCGGCGTATCACCATTGCAACGTGGTTCAGTGGCCTTCCTCCTGCCGGATACACTGCCTGGCTCGCCATGACCACTACCTTGTTGCGACCTTTTCTTCACTGAGCTAGCGGAACCGTCACGCTTTTCCTGTATCGGTGAACCACTTCCTTCTCCTGACGAAACCATTTCGTCTCCATCACTGTCAACCTCTTCCCAACTAACCACTTCCTTTTCTGGTGGAATCTTCGACACTTCCTCTAAGACTAACCGTCTGCTGCAGTACTGGCTGTCGTAACCAACCCTAATTGGCACTTTCCTGTCGCCATAGGTTAGGATCATTCCCTGGAGGTCAATCTTCATGCCTTGCCCAAGTAGGAAATCCACGCCGATGATGACTTCATCCACAATGACTGCGACAATAAAATTCGTGTACGAGGCCAACCCGTCGATTATTACCTCGCATAGTACTTCTCCTAACACTTGGGTTTGCTCACCAGTTGCAGTCTGCAGCTTTGCTCCAGGTAGAGGCTTCACATAAAAAGTAGTCACATCAGGTCGAATAATGGAATGTGATGCTCCAGTATCCACTGTCAGCACTCGCTCGTGCCCATTCACACATCCACCAATAGTGAGGTTGCTCGCATTCCGGCCAATTTGTGAGACGGAGATTATGGGCCCTTCAACTTCTGGAGCCAGCACGCGGACCTTCCTGCTTGCACGTTTTAGTTTAACGGCTGATTTGAGTTGGATTCGTCTCCCTCAGCCCTGCGTTTGCGTCCTGCTGAATGGTTGAGCCCACTGGAACTTGCGCTGCAATCGCGGGCGAAGTGGCCTGGTTTTCCGCAACTAAAGCATTTCCTAGCACCATCCTTTCTCTCGGTTGCACCAGGAGTATTCTTCTCTGCCATCGACTTGAGTGTTTTCAGGATCTCGTTCATCACGTCAGGTGTTTCCACTTCTACTCGATGGGCTTTGTAGGCTGGTCTACTTAGGAGCGCTGCCGTTTCACGTGTCTGAGCATACGAGACCGTTTCAGCAAATGTTGGCTTTGGATTTGCATACGTCTCGCGCTTGGTATACACGTCCCGCATTCCGTTGATGAACCTCTGGATTTTTACTCTTTCGAGGTGCTCACCAGATGCATCTCCAATTGCCAAATGAGCCAACCTTTCAACCTCGGAGGCGAATTCCTGTAGAGTCTCGTTGGATTTCTGGCAGCGATTCTCCAGCTCCATCTGGTAAATCTGTCTCCTGTGCTCGCTACCATAACGTCTTTCCACTGCACCCATTAAGGCATCGTAACTGTTCCTTTCACAGTCGGGAATAGTCTGCAAGATTTCTGCCGCAGGTCCTTTCAATGCAACGAATAGTGCAGCGGATTTATCGTCCATGCTCCAATGATTTGCTGCAGCCGTTTTTTCGAACTGGAGCTTAAAGACCTGGAAAGGAATCGTGCCATCAAAGGATGGGGTTTTTACTTTGGGTGCGCTCGTCGAAGTAGCTGGACGATTCAACTGCATATCTCGGAGGCGACCTTCCAACTCTTCTACCTTAGCCTCGACTTTATCCTGTCTATCCTTGATTTGTTCGTTATCTCTAGCCAAATTCTCCTGCAGTTGTGTAATCTTTGCATCCTGGACTTCCAGCAACTGTGATACGTGTGTCTTCTGTGCCTGTAGCTGCGACGAAATATCTGACAACTGTGTTTGCATCTGTGACGACAGCTGTGATGACATCTCTGACATGCGTGTATCCTGTGCTTGCATCATCTGTGACATGGCAGCCAACAACGTGTTCATGTCCATAACTGTTGTTGACGAAGGAGCCTTTTGCTGTTCTTCAACCTTCCCGGATGTCTGTTGCATATCCTTCGACCAACAAGCGGCCTCATCCTTCTGTTCATCCTTTGCGGATGCATCGTCAAGTTTACCCTGGAAGTCGTATTTGTCCACGCCGATGACTTCTGCTTCCATAGCCTCTCGCAGCCGTGATAGTAACTCCACTTTTCTTCCGGAGGTTGCTAAATTTCGCTTCTCCAACTCCTGTTTGAGTTCTTCAATCTTTAAGTCCTGAATTTTTGCCATTTTCAAAAGTTTATCCTTCGGGATTTATTTAACAATCCCACTTCTGACACCAATTGTTACGATTATCCTCAAAACCTTGAGGGATTTCCCCAAGAACGATAGAATACAAGATTGCGCATTCCCGCAGAATGACGTTTGTGGCAACGGGTAAACAAAGAATATGGCGAAGAACAATGAGTTGACAGTTGTGAATTTGCAATGAGAAAACGTGTTTTCTTCACAATTCACCAATTTTTCAAGCCATCTTATAGCAAATTAAGCACAACGTTAACAAAAATTATACAACCACTCTTGAAATGTGTTCAAAAGAATAGAAAGAATTTTGTGTTTGTATTGCAGGTGCCGGAAAAGTGATAATATCTTGTCGCAGCGCATGTTTTCCTACAGAAAGTGGTCGATGCTTGCTTACCTCCGATTTTAATTTGTAATTTGTGGTATTTCAACGTTTTCAACTTAACATGTCGTGTTTAAAAGTGGTGCTTTCAATTGTATGTGGGCTGGTGTTGCTGTTTGAGAACTGTGAAGCTGTGGAAGCTTTTGACAAATCTCCAAAGGACCAAAAGGAAAAATCAACTAAGTTGCCGCCTTGTAAATCATGCACTGTGCTTGTGGAATCATTTAATTTGGTGAGTGCGTGGCAGTAATAACAAATTTGTGTCGTATTAATATAAACTTTGCTTACAGGGTTTGGAAAAAATAAGTCGCGGCAGGCATGCCGGTGGTGATGCAGCTTAATTTTCATATTTTCCATAAATGAAGTGGTGCTTTATCATGCGCGGAATGCACTTAAAGGCATGGTACGTCCTCAGAGTTTAAAGATTTGTCAATTCCAAATCAACACGGGCTTCATACCGGAACAAGAAACATTGATAACATTTTCCTCGAATGATCTCGATGATTTACCGGATGCTGATCAGGTTCCTCATGACTTTTAGGTTTCGCTGTCGTTGAGTTTCACGGATAACGAATTTCCGCCGAGTAGGAATCCTCCTTGGTTACCAGCAAAGCCCATAAGAAACGCACAACATATATTTAGTTCGCAATTAGAATTCGAGGAAATGGTGGATAATTTCGGCAAGTCCCTATAGTATTTCCGCCCATTTCAATTATTTATTTATTTTCCTTACAACAGTGACAAAACCTAGTTCGATCAACAAACCTACGCCTGTTAGGTCAGCTGCTTCCGTAGATAACGCCTATTTTACCAGATGCTACCGAAATAAAGCAAGAGGATGTACCTCGAATCCAACCTCAACCATCACCACCAATAGACATGCTCAATTTAAACCAGCCCCAACCCCAGCTGCCGGTGCAAGATCCACAAGCCACAACGAGTGACGCTAGTTTCGATTTTCTTGGAGCATTCGGGGATGATAATTCATCTGGCATTGGCTCCGCTCCAATACCTGATATTTTGGTAAGGATTCGGTAGATTCAAAAAAGTCTTAGACTTTTAGGCGGCCATCCAAAGAATATTTGCTAAGTTCTGAATTGAGACCTACATTTCTATTTTAGAAATTAATGTACAACCAACTTCAAATGTCAACCTTGATGATATCTTCGGCTCAGTTGCTTCATCGGCGCCGAAAATCAACGTGGAGTTTAATAGTTTTTCTGTAAACCAGCCGACACCAACTAGTGCAAACCAACCTGGTGTATTGGTGTGTGTCGCGTCAGTCTCAGCAAAATAGTCTTGCATCAACAACCAGAGCTCAGTACGTCATAGTTATTTTTCTTCTCTGTTTTTGGAAGCTAGTGCAATGAGGTATAGTTTTAATAAACATTTATTCGATTTGAAATTTTTACTACTATAGTCTTTATTTTGCAGTATATTATATACATATATTTGCAGTATATTATATTTTCATTGATCCGCTTAGTTAAGTTTAACTATAACGAAGCAAAATGATGTGCAAAACCAAGTAATTGCTTTTAAATCTAAGTAAAAAAATATACAATTTAAATGACAATTATTAAAAAGATACATGCATACATATATACGTTAAGAACATAAATATATATAGGATATAAAATTTTAATCTCTTTGTCAACTTAATTGCGGCCCTGAAAAGGGCCTCTTGTTGATTGGTATATATGTATTTATCTAAGCATAAAATTTTAATCTCTTTGTTAATTAATTGGCGGCCCTGAAAAGGGCCTTTGGATGAATCATATTACTTGCCTGCAAATAAATAAGTTTATATTTGTATAAAAGACGCTTGATGATTTTTTAAAACTAGGGACTTACGTAGCATGCAAGTATTTTAATTTTAGGAGTCTGAAATACTGAGATCAGTGCGTGTGAAATGCGGACATTGATTCATGCTGCAAGTAAAGAACGGTTAATTTCTACAAATTTAAAAACGCTTTAGTTCAAAACTTACCACATGTTTGGTATTTTATGCAATACTTACGGTTCTATAATGGTACCATATGGATCGATCTAGGTCAGAGTTTTTTTGGCTTTTCTTTTTCTTTTGTGGGCATTTTCAACGAGTTCTTTATTTAATTTTCGTATTTTGAAGAACATTCTTGCCCTGAAAAATAATTTTTTTACTTTAATGTCGCTCAATGTGAGTTTTTACAAAATCATTTGTAATGAGCAAGCCATCTTCGTTCAATGCCTTAAAGACTGACTCAAGACTTCGCATATGGACCATCATAGAGGAGCTTGGTAGGGATAACCCACCCTCATTAAGGTGATCCGCCCAGGAGAATGAATGGTCGTCATTGCTCCTGAACGACGTGCTGGGAATGTCATCCTGCAGCTTGTGGCAAATATATCCCGCTAAATGCTCGAGTCCGTCTAGCTCCAAATCCTCGAATTCCGCTTCTTCAACCGGCCACAGTTCTGCATTAGAGCTTAAGTTTTTCAGCAAAATACCTGTAAATATGGTGAAATATATATGTGCGATTATTAATAAAATATATTTTTATATTTAAGCCGAATGAAATAGATAAAAAATTATTTTGAATTACTTGTAAGCGGAGGCTGCGTGATTTCTATGTCAGGCGTATCATCCTCTTCTACATTAGCAGAATCGGATAATACGCCCTTGTTGTGTCGACTAGCAGTTCCTAAGTCTTTTATTAGATATCGACATATATAAGTAATGAAAATAAATGATAGTTACTCATGTAATCCTTATCCGTAAAGTGCTTCATGCATATTACGCTGGTGTCTAAATTGTATGGCTTCTCCTGCCGGCAGAACTCTACCCACTTTCTGGCCAAGGCGTCGTCGCGGGGAAACAAAAAAAAACTGCATTTAGGGCCTTTACCCCTACGGCTGCTGCAATTCAACACACGACACGACATTTTTATAAAGTTTTTATTACAAATAAAATGTTTTTTACTTCAGAACGCACAAATTACTTCGATTTTTCACTAGAAAATACACAATACGTTTGCAATACGTTTGCACTTGTTTATAAACAAAAAGTTTGTTTACGTATTGCCATAAACGTCAAAGTCGGCAAAACCAAAGTAGCGGTTTCGGGAATGCGCCACCTTCAGTTCATTGCACCATGGGATTTCCCAAATATACTCGGGCTCGTATCGCTGGATTGTTAAATA
>NW_023458555.1:71023274-71026900 GCF_013731165.1 Rhagoletis pomonella | reverse complement strand
AAAAAAGGAGGCATGTCTCCTCCCATACATACTAAAAACTTCTTAATACATAATAAGTATTTTAAATTTGTTATGGAGATTTATTTTATAAGTGCCGTACTGACAGAATAAATTTCATTAAATGGAAAAGGGAGAGCTGGGTTCCGCCTTATAATCTAAAGCTCTCTTGAGGCATTTGCTACAGTAATGAGAAGTTATATGTTTCGTATTGATTTCGTATTGTTTCGTATTTCGTATATGTTTCGTATTTCGTATATGTTTCGTATTGAAGAATTTATATGTTTCGTATGCCTAGCTCGCAGACGAGATTTTATAATTTTATAGTTTTAAACGGCCTAAATACCGTAACTCGCTTAAAAAATAAAGAGCTATAACGAAATGGGCACAGAAATAAAATCTAACATCATTAAATTATTTTTCATATTTGTATAAAAACGTGGGGTGAAACCCGCGGGTATAAGCTAGTACATACATATATTACTCTTCAATTTCAAATCAGGCCTATTACATGCGCCCCACGCTTTTCATTTTCAATCTCATAAATTGTTTATAATGACTTTGTAAGCTTTTGATCGAGTTTTGGTTATATGTTGGTAGGCTGGTCGATCTACTTCTCCATGTGCAAGAAAAACACTTTTCTCCACTTCTTTGCCCAACGTTTCGCTACCAGTTTATAATAACTTTTGCTAAAATTTCAAAATCAAAAGATATCAAAACAAGTTCTATGGGACTGAGAAATATTATTTTCTAATTTTAGTCTATTTATAAAAGCGTGGTACATTAAAAAGTTTTTTTTTTAATTTATTTTATACTTTTTAGTCTTGTCTGTATAAAATTTTTCAATATATACTAAAATAATTCAACTTGCAGTGAAAAGAGAACAGAAGACTATGCAAGCAAAATATTGTTTGCTCACATTTAGTATATGCATACATATGTACATACATACATATAGCAGCAATTAATTTCATTTAAAGAAATGGCGTGTCGTCCATTTCCACTGTAGCGTATGTAGTGGATATTTTTAACTTCTTCTGGCGAGGCGACATCTATCTCTAGAGTTTTACTAATTGTATGTCTTTGATATGATACCTACGACGAGGTTGATATCTAGACAAGGTTTGCCATAAATACCTTTGCTATATTTATAGTATATGGTGGTCTGGACATACAACATTGCAAGTTGATAAAAGCGTTGTAATCTGGACATACAACATTGCAAGTTGATAAAAGCGTTGTAATAATAAAATGAATTACAAAAACTGAAATCGAAAAACGTTGATGAAGTTACAGATTACCAAATTCTGAAACAGCCAAAGAAATGAGAATGAAGAATTCTTTTTAAAAACCTTTTGAAAAACCTGACATATGTATCTGGTCTGCAGCCCGGTTCCCATTTTTCTTAACGACCGATATTCGTTATTGATATTGAACGACGTTTGTAGCTTGCAGTAGCGAATAGGCTATTCTCAAAAACACACTTAACGACAGAATTCGTTAGACATGTCGATAGAGAAGTTTACGACGATTGTCGTTAATTACAAAGACAAATATGGCAATATTGACGTTTGACACTCAATATTTAAAAGAAACTTTTTATTGATGCGCGTATTATTGTGTCGGGATTGTTGTTTGTGAATACAATATGAAAGAAAAGAGCAAGAGCTACTACGGAGCAGTACCATAGGATGCTGCACTGCTTATTTAACAAAAAGGCCTCGTGCAAGGCGAATTTAATAAGGGGTATAAGCCGTATATAAGTAAAAAATTACACTATCAAATTATACGCGCAATTACAGTATGAATTACAACAAACACATCATTTTGACGTTATGCTTTCCACGTCTAAAAACTCAGCTTTGGCTCTAGTTTTCGACGTAACGGTACTTGAAAATTTCCTTAAATTTAAAGTTTTTTTACAAATAACTCCAACAAAGTCCGTTAAACTCATTTTATCAAACTTTTTCGCGTGCCTATTTTTTAATATGACCTTCACTTTTAGAAGCAGTCATGTTAAACATTTTATTGAAACAACACTAAAACTGAGTTATTTACAAACAAGTTAAAATTGAAGCAAATGTTCAAGTATCGTTATCTCGAAAACCGGAGCCAATCTGACAAAACGGGGGAGCCATTGAATTTAGAATGCCCCAATTAAGTGAGATCAACTTTCAAAACCTTTGCCAATGTTTTCAACTTGCACAGTGTAATAAATAAAGAGAACAATAATAAAAAGCACATCTATATGTGATAAATGTTTATTTATAAGTTATTTTTTATTATAATAGTTTGCTTACCGAAGAATTTTGCCTAATTTTTCTCAATAAAAACTTAAAACAATTTTATCGTTAGGTTTTTCAACGACAAAATATTCGAAGCTAGGCTATCGACAAATTTCGTTAGACAACTGTCAGAGCTACCGACAATATTCGCTAAAAGTGTGCTTGAGAATTGCATTTAACGAAACTTGTCGGAATCGTTAGCTAACGATACGAATATTGTCGTTAAGAAAAATGGGAATCCCACTACTGGTTTGTTAGCGCTGTTTATACCACGATCTCGCCATTATGCTAGATTCTAGTTGTTTCTTAAAAATACTTGACATCCGCATACGCGGATGTTAGCTGTTAGATATTCGTATCCGCATTCGCATCCGCGGATGTCTAAAATTCCACATTCGCAACATCCCTAATATATACATGCAATCGCAATAAGACAAATGGAAAGCACTTCATGGTTTTTTAACATCTGATGCTTAAGCCGTATATAAGAGTTAGTTGTTAGTAAAATTATTATTTTCAATTACAAACTTCACCATTCAGCCAAATTAATGCATTAGAATTGGAATTCAGTTACAGTAAGTACAGTGGAAATTTGGAAGAAAAAACACTTCCTAACATCTTTTTTCGTTGAATACAAAAAAGCGACAGATAAGGGAATCCAGCTGAAATATTTGACTGGTTGTGAACTCATAAATATGTATTGGATTATATTTGGATGATTGGACAATGGAATAGCGATAGCTCATACTCCCATAGCAAATCGGGATAACTCGCAATAAAATCCAGCCTCTTGTGGTGACTTTTGCAACAGAATTAATTTAATTGGACCTTCTATAACACTGTGGGGACGCTAAAATTACACAAAAACAAGTAAAAAAGTCTAAGTTCGGGCGGAGCCGAACATTAAATACCCGGCGCAAGAATTAAATATATGTTTTTTCACCTTTCCGAAACCTACCGCTAGATGGTAAGCCGGGGTGTATCAATTTTGAGTAAATTAGCGTCCTTAAATCTCGAAATATTGAAGTTTCAAGCATTTCTGAAATTTACCGTTATATGAGAAGCGGCCGTTATTTGACTCCGATTTCAATAATTTTCAACGTTTTGCTTATATGTGGCAAGCACAATAACCACACCGAGTTTGGTACAAATTGGTAGAACGGTTACCGATATACATATATGTGATCATAAGTGGGCGGTGCCACGCCTATTTTCCAAAATTTTACCATTAACGTATTTCTTGGTAAAGAATCGTTGCAAGCATCAATTTTGAATAAATTAGCTTCAATATCTACTGATTTATCGAAGATTTTGTATTTCTCTAAATTACCGTTATATGAGATG
>NW_023458555.1:71019702-71023174 GCF_013731165.1 Rhagoletis pomonella | reverse complement strand
TCGTTAGACAACTGTCAGAGCTACCGACAATATTCGCTAAAAGTGTGATTGAGAATTGCATTTAACGAAACTTGTCGGAATCGTTAGCTAACGATACGAATATTGTCGTTAAGAAAAATGGGAATCCCACTACAGGAGTAAGACCCCTATCGATCCTAATATTATTTTTAATAAGAGCAATGTATGTACGTATTGTACACTTATACTCCCTAATTATACGCACTTATTGTGGTGTATGGTAGCATACATTTTGTGTTACTGTCAGCCATTGTTATTTCTGCTTGTTTGTGAAATGTGCAAACGTTTGTGAAGACATTTATAAACGCGTTTTACTTAATTAATTAATTAAGAATTGTATATATTCAAGTGAAAATCTCAGGCCGGGGTTTTAATGCAACTATTTTGCCGAAGTGTGTACATAAATGTAGTGTTTATTGTGTGAAATAGCGAAGAGAGGTTAGTTCAATTAACAAACTTTAACAACAAATAACTTAAAAACTAGAAGCCTGCTGCGGCTAAAAGTATATATATTTGCAATCCGGAGAACTTCCTCTACCGTTCTATAGCTACCTTAATGCGGAACTCCGGGGATGCCAAACTAAATTGTCAACGAATCGCACTGGCAAATGTCAACGAATTAATGTAAAGGAGATGACAAAAACGGAGTCAGTGATGCCAACGATTATTTAGCATGAAGAACTTTAGGTCTTACTACCAATATGACTAAATACTATAGAGTCAGCAACATTCTGCACGAGTAAAGGAGCCGATTTTATGTGTGGGAGCGAGAGGACTGTTTTATTACAAAACCTTTCATTTATTGAATCATGCTTTGTATGGAAAAAAAAGACTGACATCGTCAACAAAAATAAATAAAAATTGCCAAAAATCAACGATAAGTCGGAGATACTTTAAACTTGCACTTTATTATACTAAAATTTAATGGGCTACAAACCTGCATACTCAAAATATTGCAAAAAATATAATTAAAAAGCTCGAAATTTTTATATTCGATGTTTTCCCCAAGCAGTCGTTTATATATTTCTTCTAGAACTCTGCTCGACACAGAAAAAACTCGTTCAATAGTTGATGAGTTAGCTGGTATGTTTAAAATTTGCCTTGAAAGGCTTCTAAGAAGCGGAAAATCTGTAGCTTTCTCTCGAAATTTTAAAACAACGTCACAACTTTCGTTTTCTGATTTTTGTCAATTAAGGCCCCTATTATGAGTTGCATTCGATTTTCGACTGTGGTCGAAAGTGCTGAGCGAACGAATTTTCATTTGGTATTATGGCGCTCATTCGATGAAGAATAGCGCTATTGTAAATTTCGCTCGTTTAGGTTGTTCACAATAGTATATTTTTCACCGCTGAGAAGCTTTGTTTACAAATCGAGCAAACTAAATAGTGTGCTTATACATATTTATGTAAATTTGCTCTAATTAAAATGAAGTAAAAAAGAAAGAAAGTTTATAAAAACGTGGTAAAATGAGTACAACGAGTTCTGGTTCAACGATTCGTCAGAGGATGAGAGCTTAGTAAACTGGCCAGGAGTAGCAAATGTTTAAGAGAGTTTAAGTTTATTAGTCTTTCGAATATATTTTTATATAAAATATATTTAAGAAATTTGTCTACAGATTCATTAAAAAGTTCCGACCATCTAAAGAGGCGTTTGTGAGCCAAATCTATTTAAAATATTTTAAAACTATCAACAGCGCTACCATTTTGTTCTCAGAGATCGTGCCAACAGAGTATTGGGATTTTCTTTCACAAGTAAATCCAGCCTTTCGAGCTTGTGTTTAGTATTCACGATGTTAGAACTGCATGAAATTAACAAAAATTGTTTAAAATTAGTGTCTAGCCGCCAAAATGTAAGAAAACATATACAAAATCATACATTTTTCACAATTTTCTAACACTTCGCTACACCATCGAAAGCAAAATTCTGTTCGACAGAAAATTCGATACTCAACGAAAATTTCGACAGGCTTGCATAGCTCATAATACGAATTTCACTTTCGAGCTTCGATCTTCGATAGCCAGCGAAGTTCGAAAATCGAATACAGCTACATACATAGAATACATAATAAGGGCCTAAATCTCTATTTCCGCACTAATGTCGGCAAAAACTGTTTCTGCAGATTAATTTCCTATACCCCTGAGTTCGTCAAAAGTGAGTACGGTAAATAAACCAAACAGTAGTAGTTTACGATTTTATTTTGGTTGGAAATACATACACATATGCACGTAACATGCATTCATATCGAGCCCTAGCCGCCAAAATGTTCGAAGCGAAATTTTTTTCAAAACTTTAACTTTGATGCAGAAATTCATCTAGATGCTCTAGGAACATTTGCATCAAAAAGAAAATTTTGAAAAAAAAAATCGCTTACACGTATTACGTAAAAAATCACTTGTTTTGCTCATCTCTAGTTAACACTAATATCCGGTTAAACATCGTTACCGACGTCTTCGACTCCATGTATACAACAGGGAGTCGGTAACGACAATAACGATAATAAAGAAACGTAACAATACCTGAAAAGCAAATAAAAAAACACAAACCAAAAAGTTTTATTTATGTAGCTAGAAATGTATCAATTTTGCTTTACAATACTTTGGAAAAATAACACTTTCATAAAATAACTATCAGGGCACCCGACGTCGCACATAGGGGTATTTGACCGATTTAGGCGGCCAAAATTATTTTTATGAAAATTTTAACTCAGAATGTTTAGAAACGACGTGTTACAATATTTAAAACAACACATACAACTTTCCTCGCTTTGCTTGACAGTTCAAACTTTGACAACAAAGCGTGAAACGCAGACGGTTTGCTACAATAAACGCTTTGACTGCATTTGCGTTCTCCTTTTCCTCCATATTTTTTATCTGTAAAATAGATAGCAATATAATAATAGCTCTGATCCAATACTTTTCGTGAAAAATCCTGTAAAACTGTCAAACAGCAAAATTACTCTCTGAAGTGAGAGTAAAAAGTGGGTAACAACAAAAAGTACGGGAACAAAAAAAACATTTTTCCTGTAAAAACGTCAACCAGCGATTGCTTGACACTTTTCATGATTTTACCAGAAGAAAAAGTTCGGGTAAAATCTTGCAACTTCATTCTCTACACAACTCTCCAAAAGTCGCTTTCATTTACAGGATTTTGGAGGATTTTGTAGTACGGAAACATTTTTCCTGCAACTTCCTGCAAGTTCGTGTAAAATCCTGTAAGTTCATGGAGTACTGGATCAGAGCTAATATGCATTAATAATAACAATAATGGTCCTCTTGTGGAAAACTGGACTCTTATTCAAACGGATTGCGCTCTGATTGTCCATGTAAAACGTTGTAGACAAATTCGATTCCCACAGTAAACCAGCAAGCAAACCCTTCAACCACACCAGTTCTTTAATTGCTTGGCGAGCTGCCACGTATTCTGATTCGGTCGATGATGTCGAGACCGATTGTTG
>NW_023458555.1:71017196-71019602 GCF_013731165.1 Rhagoletis pomonella | reverse complement strand
ATCGTTTTATTTACCCTAGGCCTAGAGCTCAAAAAAACAATCAAAATTTTATGTTTGTTTAACAACATTTTATTCTTATAATCTAAATTTTACCAAGCAAAATGTCTTTTGTTTTTTTAAATAAATGAGGCTAATGCTCAATAAGTTGATAATTGTTGTTCTCATTTGCATACTTCATACCAACTTCAATATTGAACAGTGAAATATCTTTCGTCTAACACGAATTGTGAATCCCCTAAATATGCGTTAAATTACACTTCAAAATTTGTAACGTCAGTGTTCAAATTATATCAGAAACAATCGCACCCGATATTGAAAACTGTAAAGGCCCATTCACATACAACTTTCCTCGCTTTGCTTGACAGTTCAAACTTTGACAACAAAGCGTGAAACGCAGAAGGTATGCTACAATAAACGCTTTGACAGCCTTTGCATTCTCCTTTTCCTCCATATTTTTTATCTGTAAAATAGATAGCAATATAATAATATGCATTAATAATAGTAATAAAAATTGCTATTTACCCTATTTTTGTCATTACAAGCAAATTCAAGCGCATAAGAAAAGATACATGAAGACAGCTGATTGCCAAAGCGGGCAAAAGTTGAGAGTTGCCCAAGATTTTGTTTCGTTTTGCTTTGCTTTGCTTCAAACGTTTTTTATGTGAGCATACTCATGCATATGCCTACATCCATCTTATATGTCAAAGCAAAGAACTAGCAAGCAAAGCGAAGAAAGTTGTATGTGAATCAGCCTTAATAGTCCTGGCTAGTTACATTGTGAAATAATCAGACGGCATAAAGACTTTAAATATTTTTAAAATATGTTCACTAAAATTTTATTAACCTTAATGTAAAGTTTTTCCGTAGTGGTTATCGAATTTAATGTAAAATTTAAACATTTTTAATATAAGATATGAACTATTTTTAAAA
This sequence comes from Rhagoletis pomonella, assembly GCF_013731165.1. Taxonomy (NCBI): domain Eukaryota; kingdom Metazoa; phylum Arthropoda; class Insecta; order Diptera; family Tephritidae; genus Rhagoletis; species Rhagoletis pomonella. The sequence continues at coordinate 71,018,672 of NW_023458555.1, read as the reverse complement.
TGTAAATCTTAATACAATTGTTTTAAATATAATCCCAAATTTATGATATAAAATCCCTTCTACCAAAAAACTTAAATTGGGTAACACCGCTTCGAATTTTTACAATTGAGCAATTGTCAAAAATCTGCCCTTTTATCAAAAAGTTCTTTACCAGGGTGTCTTTGAACTAATGATTGGTACTGAATTAAAGAATGCACACACATATGTAAAAGAATGCAGCCTTTTCAGTACTCATTCAGTGTTAAACCTATTTTGATTTGGCATTGGTTTTTTCAATTGCGATGAATATGTTGATGTGTGAATTCATAACTTTAAATCATGATTCAATAATAGAAAGGTTTTGTAATAAAATTTATTTGGCGCAGGTAATAAACAAAGAAGATATAAGAGGTTTATTTGTTTTGCTTAATTATATTTTTTATTATCACTTAATTCTTAAAACCCAAAAGTAGATCATGATAAAATATGTATATCGATTAAAGATAATAGCTTGTACTTTCTAAATAATATAAATTTCTTTACCATTAATCATGCAGTTTTTTCAAAAAAGGTTATTTCATGAAAAAATAACATATGTTCGTTTTTTAGTGGTTTTGGTTTAAATATATAAAAAACAATTTCAATTATGTATATCAGCTGAAAGATAAATTGATTATCTTTAGGGTGACGTGATTAGTTTTTTAATCGGTTATGTGGTTCATAAGATATTAATATTTAAAAAAAATCAAAGAATTGAATTGTAACCTTCTAAAACGTTTTTATATTTTACTTGCGCTAAATAATTTTGACACGGTTGAAATGACCGTAAAAAGTTCTTTTGATCTGCATTTTTTGGTTTTGCATAGCTGAACGGTCAGTATTCTAGATTTGTTCCAGGAAATGACGAAAAACTTTAATTAAAAATCTATATTTTTACGTATTGCTTAGTATTTCCATTAAAACACCAAATATATTGCAAATTTACAATAATAATACACATTTTGCTTCTAATTTTATACTTTGCGCACTTTCTTAGTATCTTTCTACTACCGTTTGCGCAAAAGACGATCACATTTTTCCCCTTTCTCCTACTTCCAAAATACAAATGTAGATAAAGGAGTGTCAAATTTTAGCTGTCACAAATTACATAACCTTGTGTTATTGAATCATGACTTTAAATTAAAAAATTATAAACTTCAATCTTAAGCGAAGAATAAGTCATGAAAACTGAATAGAAAACAAGTAAGAGCAGCGCTGTCTTCGGCTATGCCGAAGGCTTCATACCTTTCATGAACATCTGCAAATTTTACTTTGACAGATTACTGCTTTTGAATACATCTGCATACATCGATAGAGGAGTTACATACTTATATAAAAAATCGCATCTAAACAATCAGAGGTATGGAAGATATACTTTATATGACACCAATCTAAGTGATTTTCACCGCTATGTGATCGGTATGTAAACCGGTAACACAATTTATTGGGTTTAGTTTC
>NW_023458555.1:71014599-71017096 GCF_013731165.1 Rhagoletis pomonella | reverse complement strand
GGTGCAGCGGTTACCAAGATATACACATGTAACCATAAGTGGGCGTGGCTACGCCCATTTTCCAAAAATTTATAATATTCTTATTTTTTGTCTAAAAGTTATTGTAAGTATCAATTTTGAGTGTATTATCTTCAGTAGTTACTAAAATATCGCAGTTTTCGTATTTCTGGAAATTACCGTTATATGAGAAGTGGGCGTGGTTACAGTCCGATTTCGCCCATTTTCAATACCAACCTACCTTGGATTAAGGGAAACCTAGATACCAAATTTCGTTGAGATATCTCAATTTTTGCTCGAGTTATCGTGTACACGGGCGGACGGACGGACGGACAGACGGACAGACGGACGGACAGACAGACATGGCTTAATCGATTTCTTTATTCATCCTGATCATTTATGTATACATTTGTATATATCTAACTCGATTCGTTTTGGCTGTTACAAACAACCGTTATGTGAACAAAATTAATATACCCTTGTGCACAAGTGCGCTCGGGTATAAAAGTAAAAAAAGCCGTGACGCGTAAACTTAATTTTTGGTCGCAGATTGCGAATCTCTACACCATTCATCTAGATAAGGTTATTTATCCTCACCTTATTTTACAACGTTTTTATCAACTTGCAATGTTGCGCGTCCAGACTACCATTTATACTATAATATAGCGAAGGAATTTATGGCAAATTATAGATATCAACTTAGTCCAGATATCAACCTCGTTGTGGCTATCGTATCAAAGAGATACAATTATACTATGTCCCCACCAAAAAGTTAACCATCTCAAATCGAACTTAACCACATCACTAACTATTGCTGTTCACACTATGATTTGAGGTTTATGAAACAGCTGTTTCCGTAATGTTTGTTTACATTGCAGAATATCGTGTATGAAGTGCAATATGTGTTATCAAATCATAAAAAATGTGTTCTTTTTCATAAATATTTTCACTTCGGTAGAAGTAATGGAAGAATTGTTCGACTTAAGGCGGCAATTATTGAGAAGGTTGCTCATTGCGCAAATGATTCTTAAACTAGCTTGTGTATGTGACTGCGGTTCAATAAGGTCCTGCTGGACGAAGGTATTATGCTATATTTGTACTAATTTATTCAGTTAAATTAATTTGCATATATGTATATGAACGTAACCCAGATCCGTCGCCAGACATTCTGGGAAGTCGATTGCCAGCTGAATTCTGAAGTATTTTTTAAGAGTAACTTTCGAATGAATCGTAAATACTCCAGAAAATTATGCCATATGTTGACTGGTATGGAAAGAAGAAATACCCACTATCGGAAAGCAATTGTGTTGGAGAAACGAGTTGCAATTGCATTGTACGCGCTTGGATCTTCCGCAGAATACCGCACAATTGCAAATATGTTCGGAGTTGGTAAAAGTACTGTCGGCCGCATATTAATTGAGTTCTGCCATGAGGTTTGGAAATGTTTATGGCTTTTATATTTAAACAATTTCCCAATGACCGAAGTTAAGTTAAGGGAATTCATAAATGGCTTTCAATCACTAGGCTTCCCTCAAGTTTTAGGAGCTATTGGTAAGAGATTCTAATTTTTTACAGTGGAACTGTTGTAACTTTAATTTTTCAGATGGATGTCATATAGAAGTTCATCCAGCAAGAGACGATGCAATTGACTACCACAATTACAAAGGTTGGTACTCAACCGTACTTTTGGCTTTAGTAGTTGCAAGGTACGTTTTTATATGAAGTACTTTTGTTCTGGTTATAGGAAAATTTATTTTATTCTCTAGATGTCGTTTTATATATATTAATGTCGGCAGCCCAGGCCGTTGCAATGATTCAGCAATTTTTGAGAGCTCCCGTTTAAAAAACGAGTTTCTACAATGCAGTTTGTACAAAGATATAAGTAAGCAAATATCTGGGGTCAACGTTCCAGTCGTGTTACTAGGTGACTCTGCTTTCAAGTTAGATGAGCATTTAATGAAGCCGTTTCCATTTAACATTGACCAACCATTGGAACAAAAAAAATACAATTTTGCCCTGTCAAAGTGTCGAAGAGTTGTAGAGAATGCTTTCGGCGATTTAAAGCCTAGGTTCAGACGGGTTGGAAAAGGTTTGGACAACCACATGGTAAACCCCACATCAGTTATAAAGGCATGCTGTATTTTGCACAATTTCCTTAATGAGGAAAATGATGATGTCAATGAAAGATGGATTTCCGCGCAGCAAACTGAAGACCAAAGTCGAAATCGGCCAGGTATACTCCCAACAATTATGGAAATTTTAATTCGAGAGCACAGGAAATAAGACAAGCATTCGTTTCTTATTTTGGTACGTATTTTATTAATTCTGATGACGCAGAAATTCAACAAATGCATTTTTCATTTCTGAGACATCGCTGACATATCGTTCCAATAACACAAATCGTTTCTCGTCCGCCTGACGCATTACCTCTGTTACTTTTAAAAAGTCACTGAACTTCCTCCATAACTACTACTGCAGTCTTTTTCTTTCTTTTTGAAGA
>NW_023458555.1:71009588-71014589 GCF_013731165.1 Rhagoletis pomonella | reverse complement strand
TTCTTTTTGAAGATTCACTAGTGGAGGGCCCGTTACAGGATTCTACAATGGAGCACTGAGAATTCAGAACTGGAGTACCAGTTTGTGACTCTCCATCAGTGTCACTTTCAATAAGATCTTCTTCAGTAATGGTGTAGTCCAAATCATCTGAAAATATATAATTTTCACAAAAAAATATTTAAACCTATCCTTCACACTCGCTTGTTATGAGAGTGCAAATCAGATTATTTCCATGCGGATGGCATCCGTCGGATACCGTAATAGGTATGATTAAATAAAAGGTCTTATTAAATAACCCATTATCCTATCCTCTTGCAGCGCAACTGCATCAAAGCTCTTATGTGCTCCGAGAACTTCGTGGACTGCCCCATATTGCTTCCACTCTGATGGAGAGCCACCGGATGGACCAATTTTCTATGCTGATATAAATTCAGTACTTACCTGTATTTTTTTGATAAATTGTGAAGCTTTGTCTTCACTTCAGCGGAAGTGAAATTATGGCCACTATTATCCAGCTCGGCTGCCATTTCTTCATAAATGTGGCCATTCTTCCTTACCGACCGCAGCTCTGGCATTTTTTCTCGCCATAACTCAATCAGGAGTTCTTCTGCGGCATCGCTCCACAAAATACGTTTTTTTTTGCTTTCTGTCGCCATTCTTTATATGTGACATTTGAAATTTGAAATCAGCTGTAGTGAACGTATTTTTTGAATTTTAACGATAACGACTCACAGATGGCGGGAGAAACACAGGGTTGTTTCAGATTTTCAACGTGGTTTTTAGTTGGTTATCTTGTAACTATCTCAATGAAATGGTTAAGTGCTGTAATTTTTATATGGCGAAACCACGCTAAATCAAGTGGGTTATCGGGATAACCAACTCAACAGCCATAACTACGTGGTTAGTTCCGGTGGGTATTAGAAGACTCTAGATGTCGTCCCGCCAGAAGTTAAATATTGCGCCTAAAAATATGCACTACATACGCTACAGCGGAAATGGACGACACACCATTTCTTTAAATGAAATTAATTCCTACTATATGCATGTATGTATATATGTATGTATATACTCAACGTGAGCACAAAACATTTTGCTTGCATAGTGTTCTGTTCTCTTTTCACTGCAAGTTGAATTATTTTAATATCTATTGCAAAATTTTATACAGACAAGACTAAAAAGTATAAAATAAACAAACTTTTTAATATACCACGCTTTTATAAATGGACTAAATATTAGAAAATAATATTGTCAGTCCCATAGAATTTGTTTTGATAACTTTTGATTTTGAAATTTTAGCAAAAGTCATTATAAACCATTTATGAGATTGAAAATGAAAAGCGTGGGGCGCATGTAATAGACCAGGGCCCGAATCGTAACATCCGTTCACGGATCGACAACCATACGAAAGAAAGTCGTATAAGCGGAATGGGGTAAAGAATACGTTCACGTATGTCATAATCCGAAAAATGTGTTTTTACGTGACGAGTAATACGATGTCGGATGTGACGGTTCGAGCCCTGTATTGGATATATGAATAAGGACCGCTTAAAATCGATCTCAAATTTGTACTTTCTCTGTAGAAATTTTAGGTCTATGTTATGTAGTTTGACTATTGTCAATTAAATCTAATTCTTTGTATTGCATGCGCTCCACGTTTTTCGTTTTCAATCTCACAAATTGTTTATAATGACTTTTGCTAAAATTTCAAAATCAAAAGTTATCAAAACAAATTCTATGGGAGTGAGAAATATTATTTTCTAATTTTTAGTCCATTTATAAAAGCGTGGTATATTAAAAAGTTTTTTTTTATTTTATTTATTTATTTTAAGATTGAATTGAAGAAATTCAAACTTTAAAATGGAAAATGTTACTCATATGCCTTTTACCAGTACGGCCATGTACGATATGGCGTATGAGTAACATTATTTCCTGCCCATATATCATAAAAAAAATGATTGCACATTTTCATTTGACCATTCACAACTTTTTATTTATATCGATTTTCATCGTTAGTAGCTTGATTTTTTTCAAAAGAACGGTCTTTAGTACATAACCTACGGGACCAGAAGCGCTCCATTAGTATTATTGGGGCGCTCCATATTCAGCAGGAAGCGCTCCCTTCCTAATTTCAAACTTGCATGTCATTAGAAAGAAGCGCTCCCTTGCTGCACTTCAACTAAGTGCTCCGTTAGTTCCCTCTTAAACCTCTTAAAAAGCCCTGCATGCGAATTTTGATTTTTCATATTATATTTTGCTTTTAAAAAAAGAATAACATTTTTGTAAACTATTTGATGTTTTTATTAAGTGTACGTAGCTTAAAAATGTCTACAATCTAGCTCAATAATCCATAAAAATTCACACTACCTCAATTTCAAAGCCCAATATCTGACACCGATGTTAGACATTGAATTTTCTACTAGTTTGTCATTCAAATTTTCTCTGTAGCTCTTATTATTTGCGAGGTAGGGCAAAAAAACGACAATTTCATGAAAAATTGGGTTTAGTCACCCGTACTATTTCGCTGGTGGGAGTTGTTACACATTTTAACATATATAGTTTTTATTTGTTAGTTTATGGCCTTATAACAATTACATATATTCAAAATTTTTTTTATTGAGCTTGAGGCCGTTTCTACTGAAAAATATTGTGGAAAAACAACAATAAGAAGTTATAGCTGCCATTTCCGAGATCACCATATCTCCTCGTCAGACTTCTGTTCTTCGTCACCCTCACTTGGATATAAACCAGCGGTCTACCCACTGAGCTACGTTAGCCACGTAAAATGCTATTGTTTTGAGGAGCAGCTCACTTTCAGTCCCGTTGGGTACTCAAAATGGTATTTCCTTCTGAGCACTGTTAGAAATTTAAATATTTTTTTTTTTTTGCTTTTGTACTTCCTCCTTTGGGTAGCATCTTACTTTCATTCCCGGTGCGTATTAAAAAGTTAGCAAAAATCTGTTGTATTTTTAATTTTTCCATTGTTAAAGTTTGATTGATCATAAAAATGAAAATATCTTGGAAAAATTACCTGACCTATAAAATCAGTATACAGATCCGTAATCTTGGACCCAATATTAAGTGCGAGTGTTTCGGCGTTTTCGCAATTAAAGCTTCCCTCAGAGTTCGTGTTAGTTTAAAAACTCAGGGACTCCTTATAACTCGTAATCCAAGAGACTAAAAACGAGTTATCGCGATTTCCACGTTAAAGGAATTGGGTGTTATAGGTTGCGGAATAAAAAATACGAGTAGTCTAGACAAACTAAATGCAAATATCGCCTTACTGGGAAATGAATTCACCGTCGATGTAAAAATATACAGAGAGAAATAAATACTTTCATCAATAGAAACTGTGAAGAAGTAGACGTCCATGAAAATAGCATAACATAATTTGAATTTCGCCTCTTTTCCTCGAACTCTTAGTAAAGGAGTTAATATCGGTGGCAAACCTTTTGGTACCCAGCTCCTAATATTTCATTCAATTTAAAAGTTTTAGTTTTAAATTTTTAGATTCGTGACAACACTATTGGAAAATTTTTCCTATGTCAAGGATTACTTAAATACCTTTAGTTTCATACCATACTTTTAATATTTAAGGCAGGTGGCAACCCTCTTTAAAAAAATTTTCCAAACTCAGCTTTTTTTAGCCAGTTTATTTTGTCACCCATAATAATAATAACAAATCGCAAATCGCTTACACATATGTTAGTGTTTGGCCGAGCTTCTCCTCCGATTCGTGGCGTGCGCTTTGATGTTGTCACACATGATGTTGTCCGACACTCGGAGGTTTGTTATTGCCTGTCGAGGGTCGACCGCTGTTAACAAAAAACCTTTTTTCTATATTTTTTGCGATGTTGCTTTGACCAGGGCTTGAACCCAGGCGTTGCGGAGTGGAAGCGCGCACAGCTTACCACTACACCAGAGCGGCCAACCCATACGGCAAAATTTTATTTACCTTATTAATTCAATTAAACTTAATTTTTCAAAGAGACATCAACTATCGCCAAAAATATTTTGGAAATTTAGCTTTATTAAGCCTATTTAATGTGATACCCATATTTTAATAATATCCCAGTGGGAAAATGTAATGTATAGTAATCGAAAAAATAATCAGTAAAACAACCCATTTCACATTCGAAAATGCATTTTTCCCCCAGGGCGATGTCCTAAGAAAAGTGGGACATTCAATTTTGCATTACCTAGTATCGAGACATGAATGTGTTTTAATGTGAAATTTTTGGAACTTTTTGAATACATTAGAATGCTGATTACTTAGTTAAACGCATAAGAAATACGTTATATTATTTATCACACATGTAATGCATTACTACTTTTCCGACTGGGATGTTATTCATCTAATCCACTTATTTATTAAATCGAGATTTTTCGAGCAACTGGCAACTCTCCATTTTTTATATTTTAAATCAGCCAAGTCGTTTTCGAGTTTTTGTCCCCGAACAAACGAACTTAAGATTTTTATATATGGGGCATTCCAGCCCAATTTTGCATCTCAGATTTTTATACCCGAGCGCACTTGTGCACAAGGGTATATTAATTTTGTTCACATAACGGTTGTTTGTAACAGCCAAAACGAATCGAGATAGATATAGACAAATGTATACATAAATGATCAGGATGAAAAAAGAAATCGATTAAGCCATGTCTGTCTGTCCGTCCGTCTGTCCGTCCGTCCGTGTACACGATAACTCGAGCAAAAATTGAGATATCTCAACGAAATTTGGTACGTAGGTTTCCCTTAATCCAAGGTAAGTTGGTATTGAAAATGGGCGAAATCGGACTGTAACCACGCCCACTTCCCATATAACGGTAATTTCCAGAAATACGAAAACTGCGATATTTTAGTAACTACTGAAGATAATTCACTCAAAATTGATATTTACAATAACTTTTAGACGAAAAATAAGAATATTATAAATTTTTGGAAAATGGGCGTAGTCACGCCCACTTATGGTTACATGTGTATATCTTGGTAACCGCTGCACC
>NW_023458555.1:70998948-71009488 GCF_013731165.1 Rhagoletis pomonella | reverse complement strand
TTGATTTATCTCATCTCTGACATTCGCAATTTGATTTTGAAAATTTTTTCCCCCAAATCGCCCACTGTGCGCCGCTTTTAGTCGCAATGTAAATGTCAGATCTGTCAGATCAAATCTGTTATTGCAGAGGATCATTTATAAGTAACCCTATTTGTTCAATTTAATATATTTAATCAAAAATAAAGAAAATATGGTATTCTTTTTTACAACACTTTAACACTTAAAAAAACACTAAATAAACAAACTAAAAATTGCCAAAACTAGTCAGAATGTCACTAACTTAATTAGTTGAACACAGGGACATATGCGCGGCGTGGCCAAATGACGTTCATTCAACGGACCCTGTTTGTGGCTTACATTCAAAATTCCAAACAAGAATTGACTACCTCTTAATTAGGTTCTACTTGCTTTTACGCCAACATGTAAACATCGAAATTACCCAGCTAGCCAAACAGGGAGCGTTCCGAAATAAAGATCCGAAAGGAGTCTTAATTTTGAGCTTGTTGGGATTGTTTTTCCGTAAGCTTTAAAAAATTCATCTTTTTCTGAGGGCTTTTGGAGTGATGAGCGTTAATGCTCATTTATGGGAGCATTTTTTGAGCATTCATCTAACGGGACTTAAAAAGAACTTGCAGTGGCGTCTTGCTAAGTGAACTTTATATGAACAGTTTAAAGTCAATCCTTGAGCCGTGAGGTGAATAATTAAAAATACTTTTAAAAACATATCCAGAAAACTATGCAGAAAAGAGGCTGCTGAAATCGTAGATTATATTAAAAAAAGAAAACATGTGAAAATTTTTTAGTTTGTGATAGGCTTGTCTGATCTGTTCTTTAAATGTAAATAAAACGACGTTATTTCGCTTACGGCCCAACGTTTCGCTAATCTTCTTAGCATCTTCAGGGGCGTGTTTATTTTATTATCTGTTACAAAAATATAAATACATACATATATATATGATAGTAAGTAAAGGAACAAATACACATACATATACATAAGTACATATAAAAGTTGCAAAAGAACATCTGAGATATTGAACACAAAAAATACTCACATAAAATTCGTCATTAAATTAACTAAATCTACTTTAATCCATACCACCTTCTGTGGTAGCTTTGTCTAAACTAAAAACTAAATTTGAATTCTATAAGCATAACAAGTAGGCGGCAGAAATGTCATCGGTGTCTTCTTTTTTGTTTATTGTGTTTCCCCTTTTTTGCAAGATCCTTAAACTTTCTAATGTGTATCTGGTTTTTTCTCGTTTTTCTATGACGATTATTTTTGTGTTTGCTAAATTTGCTGAGTGCCCAGTAGTTCGTATGTGTTGTGAAAGCGCTGTACTAGTTTTTTGTTTTTTTTATATCTGTTTCATGTTCGTTTAATCGCGTGCCTAGGGCTCGCTTAGTAGTTCCTATGTACACCTTTCCGCATTCTTCGTTCTCCTTACCATTACATTTAATTTCATAAACTACGTTACTTTGTTGTTGAGCATCTATTGAGCATTTTGTTTTTGTAAAAACTGTGGATAATGTGTAATTAGATTTGTACGCAAGTGTTATGTTTTGTTGTTTTGCAAAGTCGCGGCCGAAGTTTTCGGTCAGCTTTGGAATGTATGTGACACTGTGGTATCTTTTTGTTGTGTTATCTGTGCTTGAAATTATCTTTTGATGATTGTTTGTTTGCATTATTTTTTGTTTTATTAAGTTGTGTATTAAATGTTCAGGGTAGTTGTTGCTTTTTAGGATCTTCTTAATTTTTTCAATGTTTGCTTCATGGAATTGTTTGTGGCTTATTGTTAATATTTTGTTTATGAGGTTTTTCTCGGTATTTATTTTGTACTAGAGTGCCAGTTACTGTCGAAATTCGACAGTTTTTCTAGTTTTAGAAGCCTTGGAGAGGTTTTCTAACTTAACACGTAGCAAAACTTATACGGTAAAAAATTAACTAACCGGAAAATCTTCTGCTTTGGAACTAAACCATAACTAAAATTTTTTTGTCTGAGAAGGTCTTTGGAGGACTTCGACAGGACTTGGAATTGACCCGATACATTTAAGTTTATCGATAAATTTCAATGATTTGATACATATCGATAGTTCGATGAATTTCAGAACACTAAAATCCGAAAAATCAACAAAATTCGTTAACTCGACAAATTTCGATAACTGTGAAATTCGAGGGCTCAATAAATTTCGATAACTCAAAAATGTAAATTCTTTGGATACTTTTATAAATTTTTACTTTTGACAGCTCCACATTTTTCGAAAACTATCTAAACATTTCGATAACTCATTACACCTGTTAACACGATAAATTTCGATAAGCAGTGATAAATCGTTAAGCTTATATAACCTTGAAATTTCGGTAAATCGATATATTTTGAAAATTCCAAAAACTTCGATTCGTTGAACCAACCAATTTCAGTAGATCAATAATTATCGATAACTCTGTAAGTTGCATTACGACACCTCGATAAATTTTGTTAAGTCTATAAATGATGATAATTCAATAAATATCGATAACTTGATACATTTCTTTAACTTGACAAATTTCGTTAATCCCACACGTTTTTATAGCTATCCGTAAATTTGGACAACTAAGTTTCTGTGTCTATAAATCTCGACAACTCAATAAACATTGATCAGTTTGAATAATTGAATACGTTGCGATAACTTAATAAGCATGGATAAATTTCGATAATTATAAACTTCGATGATTCGATAAATTTCAGTAACCTTTATGGCTGATTTTATTTCTAATTCTTATGTATTTCTCATTGTCTCCATTTTCGCCTTTGTCTCCATTTTCGTCTTTATCTTCACTTTTGCCTTTTTGGTCTTCATCGTTATCACTTGTTTCTTCATCTTCATATTTATCTTTATTTCAAAGTTTAATTTCAAATACGAGGTAAAACAAAATGCGAAACAGCTTAAATTGAACAGGTTGCAAAAAGAACCATACACAAACATGGACATTTTATACGACGATTTCCAACCAATTTCGAAACTATAACAACTCTCCTCACCTACAGAAAATTACCTTTCCAACCGTGTTTTTGGTTTTGAAATCGGTAAATTTACCTTGGTCTTCATCTTTGTTTTTATCTTTGACATCTTTGCTTATATCCTTTTCTTTTTCTATTCACGTAGATGAGATGAGGTGCGATGACGTGATAAGATGTGACGTGATTTTATGTGATGTGATAGGATGTCATGTCATGTGTTGTCATATCCTCTGATTTCATGTCATACGATGGCATATCATGTGATGTCATGCCATTTAATGTGATGTCATATCATATAATGTCATGTCACGTGATATCGTGTGATGTGATATCATATTACGTAATGTAATATCATTTGATGTCTCTTCATATCATGTAATATAATGTGATGTGATATCATTTAATGTGATCACATTCCATGTTCCGATTATTATATCGATAACCCTTTTGATAACTGCGTCGATAAAAATACCGATAACAATATTCATAAACATACAGAAAAATACAACCATTGCAAATTCGATTAATTCATAGATAAATACAACAATCATCAGTATCGATTATTGTACATATCGATAACAATATAAATTACTAAATCGATAACAAAATCAATTATTTAATCGATTATTATACCGATAACAATATCCATTATTGTATCGATTACAATATAGATTATTATATTGATTATTACATCGATTACAATAGCTGTTGTTTAATCAATAACAGTATCGATAACAACATCGATTATTTTATCGATAGCAATGTCGATTATTATATCGATAAAAATATCGGGTTTTATATCGATAACAATATCGATCTTCACCCTCATCCTTTTCTTCATATTTATCTTTATTTTTGCATATTCCTCTTCACCTTTACCTTAAAGTGTTTAAATTTGCTTTGATCTTCGTTTTTGCCTGTACCTCTAGGCATCTTTGTTTTTTTTTTTATTCTCAAACCGCTAAACCGCTGAGAACCATTTCCATGTGCATTATTCACCTTGAATTTGACAATTTACTCCCAACCAACCAACTGCCGCTAAAGAAGTTTACTTCATAAATTCAAAAAATGTTCTTACCCTTTTAGTTACCCTAATTCTTATGTATCTGTCATTGTCTCCATTTTCTTTATCTTCACTTTTGCCTTTTTTTTTGACTTCATCGTTCTCATTTATTTCTTCATCTTCATATTTATCTTTATTTCAAAGCTTAATTTCAAATGTGTAGTGAAACAACAGGCGAAACATGTCAAATTGAACATGTTGCAGCAACATCCATACACAATTCGAAAATGTTTAAACAATGGTTTTGGCCGTAATTTTTAACCAATTGTGAAACCACAAAAACTCTGCTCATCTACGGAAAAATGCCTTTCCAACGGTGTTCTTGGTTTTGAAATCGGTTCGGTAGAGTCGCCAAACGAACGGAGACAAAATTTATGTTAGCGTATTAATATATAGATTTCGTTGGTTGCGAAGAGAAGAAATTTATCAGGCGACCAGAAGATGTAGGCTTGCAATACCAGTCCAGAAGAAGGCGATTTTCGCTTCTATGTATACGCGCGTCTAGAAAAGGGATGCTTGAGTTTTCTTCCATTTCCATGGTGAATTGAAGTTTGTTGTGGTATTTGTTCAGATGTTGGAGGATAATATTAGCGTCATTACGTTTGACTATTGCGAAGATGTCATCTACATATTTTGTTATAAATTTAATGTTAATATTAAGTTTTTTGAGCTCTGAAATTGTATTTTCGAGTAAATCGTCCATCACGATATCAGCAATTATTGGTGAAAGGGGGTTGAAAACATGTCTTTATTGTGTTTTTGATTTATACGGTTTTTGTCAAAGAATAAACTATATTTTCCGCCAAAAGACTCCAAAAGAGCTCCGAAATTCACTGAAAAACAGTCATAACATGCACTGAATTCATCGGTTTCGGAGTCATTTTTAGACTCCATTCAGCGTGCCCGCGTAGAACGAAAAATCGCTCATTTAGGGCTCCAAAACGAGCTCATTTATGAGGAAAAAGCTCCGATAGAAGAAGGTTTATAGCTCAAAAAATAGTCTTTTAGGATCCTTTTGGTTAGTCCGGTATTGAGGCAAACATCCCAGTGGGAAAAGTAGTGATGCATTACATGCGTGATAAATAAGGTAATCTATTTATTATGAGTTCTAGATTCTATTATTGCTAAATATGTAATCAGCATTCGAATGTATCCAAAAAGTCGCAAAAATTTCATATTAAATCACATTAATTCTTGCATTACTATTAATGCAAAATTGAATGCCCCACTTTTCTTAGGACATCGCCGTGGGAAAAATAATGCATTTTCGAATTTTGAAAACGGCTCTTTTACTGATTATTTTTTCTATTACAATACATTACATTTTCCCACTGGGATACTATCACCGCAAACATATTCTGAGCGTTCAGAATATATGAGTCCGAAAGGAGTCCTAGGTGAATAAGAAATATGACTTTCAAAATCAAAGAATGTGTGACTCTTATATGAATCTTTTAGGAGTCAATTATAATCCAAGTTATGAGCCAGCTCCTTTTGTCAATATAAAAACAATAAAGATTCGAAATTTATATCTAAACTTGTTTATACAGAATTTGAAAATAATCATAATTAGAAAACTAACAAGTAAGAAAGTCTAAGTTCGGGCGGAGCCGAACATTAAATACCCGGCGCAAGTATTAAATATATGTTTTCCACCTTTCCGAAAGCTACCGCTACATGATAAGCCGGGGTGTATACATTTTAAGTAAATTAGCGTCCTTAAATTTCGAAATATTGAAATTTCAAGCATATCTGAAATTTACCGTTATATGAAAAGCGTCCTCAATTTTAGTCCGATTTCAACAATTTTCAAAGTTTTGCTTATATGTGGCAAGCACAATAACCACACCGAGTTTGGTACAAATTGGTAGAACGGTTACCGATATACTTATATGTGATCATAAGTGGGCGGTGCCACGCCCATTTTCCAAAATTTTAACATAAACGTATTTCTTGGTAAAGAATTGTTGCAAGCATCAATTTTGAATAAATTAGCTTCAATATTTACTGATTTATCGAAGATTTTGTATTTCTCTAAATTACCGTTATATGGGATGTGGGCGTGGTTATTGTCCGATTTTAAAAAGTTTCGGCGATTTTTTATGCTGTACCAAGGCCAACAACTGTGCCAAGTTTGGAAGAAATTGGTGTAGCGGTTACCAAGATATACATATGTAACCATAAGTGGGCGTGGCTACGCCCATTTGCCAAAATTTTGTAATATTCTTATTTTTCGTCTAAAACTCATTGCAAATATCAATTTTGAGTGAATTATCTTCAGTAGTTACTAAAATATCGCAGTTTTCGTTTTTCTGAAAATTACCGTTATATGGGAGGTAGGCGCGGTTATTAACCGATTTCGCCCATTTTCAATACAGTCCGTCCCACCCCCAAAAGAAGTTCACGTACCAAGTTTCGTTAAGATATCTCAATTTTAACTCGAGTTATCGTGTGCACAGACGGACGGACGGACGGACAGACAGTCACCGCTTAATCGATTTCTCTTTTCATTCTGATCATTTATGTATACATTTGTCTATCTCGATTCGTTTTGCCTGTTACAAACAACCGTTATGTGAACAAAGTTATAATACCCTTGTGCACAAGTGCGCTCGGGTATAAAAATAAACCAAATTCAGCTGCAGCTGCTACTATTAAGTGTATGTATATGGGTAAGGCTTCCTCAAGTGGGCACCGAATTTACCAACATTAATATTTTTCAATGATATTCAGGCAGCGCCGAGTTTTGTAGTCGAACAGTACACTGTGTAATTTTTGTTGCAAAATTCCAAATAGTTTCTTTTTAATCAACAATTGAAAATTTTTGCAGTGTTTTGGAAATTTTTATTTTTCTTTGAAAGTAAGTGTCCGAATGAAAAAATTTTTTGGGTGCAGATTTAGGAAACATTAAACTATACAATGAAATTATTTGCGTTACAAAAATTATTATTTTTTTTGCTTTACGATCAATTTTTTATGAAAAATTGAATTTTTAAGTAATTTCGTGGACGAACATTTTTAACAACTACTTATGTAATAAACATTTCTGCAGTTATGTATGAAAAAATGCGTACATTTCGATATAGTTTGGTTGGAATGAATTTTTATTTGCCAGCGTGCGGGCCCGACTCGCGTGGCTGGATCGCGCGCAATCCGTATTGCCTTCTTGCGCAAGAAAGAAATGCACGTTTCAATCGTTCCACTTTTATTTTTCGTGCTCGAATTTCGCATGCCGCGGGATTCGGGCGCGCACGCTGCCAAATAGAAATTCATTCCGACCAAACTATATCGAAATGCACGCATTTTTTTTCATAGATAAATGCAGAAATGTTTATTACATAAGTAGTTGTTAAAAATTTTCGTCCACGAGGCGCTGAAATTGCTTAAAAATTCAACTTTTCATAAAAAATTGATTGAAAAGAAAAAAATAAACAATTTTTGTAACGCAAATAATTTCATTGTATAGTTTAATGTTTCTTAAATCTGCACCCACAAAATTTGTTCATTCGGACACTTACTTTCAAAGAAAAATAAAGATTTCCAAACCACTGCAAAAATTTTCAATTGTTGATTAAAAAGAAACTATTTGGAATTTTGCAACAAAAATTACACAGTGTACTGTTCGACTACAAAACTCGGCGCTGCCTGAATATCATTGAAAAATATTAATGTTGGTAAATTCGGTGCCCATTTGAGGAAGCCTTACCCATATACGTATGTCGGAATATTTATATGTACTGAGGTATGTATACATACATATGTATATGCACATATGTATGTATGGTATAATAAAAATAATAATAGTAGATTGGCGCTTACACATATGTTAGTGTTTGGCCGAGCTTCTCCTCCGACTTGTGGCACAATAAGAGTCCAATGTGACTCATGTTGAGGCTCATTTGATGAATGAATTTAAACGCATATACACTGAGGGAAATAATGCATAGTAAAAATGAATACTTTATATTTGATTATCGTTTAAAAATGTTCGTATTTAAAAATAATATTTTCATACAAAATTTATTACGCACGTATTCGACTGTTCACATCTGAGTATGTATATGTAAGTGTACATACGCACCCCAAGCATGCAGAGCGGCGCTCTGAGAGCGGTGGCAACACACACATACATACATAGTACAAATCGCGTGCTGTGGTGTTGATGGATTTTCAACATTTGAAAGCAAATTTATATGTCTGGGTGTAGCTGAGTGCGCAAAGATGCTTGCCACAAGTTGTTGATATCCGGAGATGGTCGGGTTCGAATTCCACTGCAGGCAAAATGCAAATAAATTTTTTTTTTAGTTTTTGTCTTGATTATTCACTTCACGGATGCTTTTTCAGTACGAACGCGGTCATTTTAATATGCGCGTAATTGAATTGAATATTTACCAATATACAGTACTTTCGTTGACGTTTATAGTAAGATCAATTACGTTTTTACTTGATTTTAATATTTTTTTCCCTCAGTGTATGTATATAAGTCGAACTTCGAAGGAAGGGAAATTACGCTCATTTCGGATTCTTAAATGAGATCATTTTGAGCATAAAGGCTCCGAAATAGGACTCCTTAAAGACTCATTCATGTCTCCAAATGTTTGCTGGGATCTAAATCATTTCCTTAAATTGATTATATATTTCTTTTGTATTCATTATTCTTTTAGGTTATGTGGGTCAGGCGAACAACAGAAAAGGTCTCTTTATTAACTGTTGGCAACATCACATACAGCGGCGACCCACGAATTCGCGTCAAGTTTCAGTATCCAAATAATTGGCGGCTGCTCATTAATCCCACGCACAGGGAGGATGCTGGCGTCTATATGTGTCAAGTTTCAACGCATCCTCCGCGAGTTTTTACAACAAATCTAACCATTATGGGTAAGCTCATACAAAGATGCAAATACAAACACATATTCGCAAGATCGTGTAATTTAATCTTCTTTCAAGATGCCAGCTAGGCACACCTCTTTATGGGAGCTACTGAACACAAAGATATGGGCGGACGCTTTTACTTGTATGCATGTGCATACATATTTATATAAGTTATGTACTTACGTATTTATGTGTATACCCTGCAGTGAAATCCCAAACTAGTCAGGAAAAATACTTGTACCAAGTACAAACGATTTATTCATGCTCTGTTTCTACTTCGACAGTTTAAACTTAAAACTATTAATTAATAACGGGTGATTTTTTAAGAGCTTGATAACTTTTTTTAAAAAAAAAACGCATAAAATTCTCATCGGTTCTTTATTTGAAACGTTAGATTGGTCCATGACATTTACTTTTTGAAGATAATTTCATTTAAATGTTGACCGCGGCTGCGTCTTAGGTGGTGCATTCGGAAAGTCCAATTTTGGGCAACTTTTTCGAGCATTTCGGCCGGAATAGCCCGAATTTCTTCGGAAATGTTGTCTTCCAAAGCTGGAATAGTTGCTGGCTTATTTCTGTAGACTTTAGACTTGACGTAGCCCCACAAAAAATAGTCTAAAGGCGTCAAATCGCATGATCTTGGTGGCCAACTTACCGGTCCATTTCTTGAGATGAATTGTTCTCCGAAGTTTTCCCTCAAAATGGCCATAGAATCGCGAGCTGTGTGGCATGTAGCGCCATCTTGTTGAAACCACATGTCAACCAAGTTCAGTTCTTCCATTTTTGGCAACAAAAAGTTTGTTAGCATCGAACGATAGCGATCGCCATTCACCGTAACGTTGCGTCCAACAGCATCTTTGAAAAAATACGGTCCAATGATTCCACCAGCGTACAAACCACACCAAACAGTGCATTTTTCGGGATGCATGGGCAGTTCTTGAACGGCTTCTGGTTGCTCTTCACTCCAAATGCGGCAATTTTGCTTATTTACGAAGCCATTCAACCAGAAATGAGCCTCATCGCTGAACAAAATTTGTCGATAAAAAAGCGGATTTTCTGCCAACTTTTCTAGGGCCCATTCACTGAAAATTCGACGTTGTGGCAGATCGTTCGGCTTCAGTTCTTGCACGAGCTGTATTTTATACGGTTTTACACCAAGATCTTTGCGTAAAATCTTCCATGTGGTCGAATAACACAAACCCAATTGCTGCGAACGGCGACGAATCGACATTTCACGGTCTTCAGCAACACTCTCAGAAACAGACGCAATATTCTCTTCTGTACGCACTGTACGCATTCGTGTGGTTGGTTTAATGTCCAATAAAGTAAACTGAGTGCGAAACTTGGTCACAATCGCATTAATTGTTTGCTCACTTGGTCGATTATGTAGACCATAAATCGGACGTAAAGCGCGAAACACATTTCGAACCGAACACTGATTTTGGTAATAAAATTCAATGATTTGCAAGCGTTGCTCGTTAGTAAGTCTATTCATGATGAAATTTCAAAGCATACTGAGCATCTTTCTCTTTGACACCATGTCTGAAATCCCACGTGATCTGTCAAATACTAATGCATGAAAATCCTAACCTCAAAAAAATCACCC
>NW_023458555.1:70983827-70998848 GCF_013731165.1 Rhagoletis pomonella | reverse complement strand
CTGTCAAATACTAATGCATGAAAATCCTAACCTCAAAAAAATCACCCTTACAATAAAGTAAACCAAATATTATTACTTTTATTTTGGTATATTGTAAACCATTAAAGGGAGTACGTATTCAATTATACAAGACCTGTTAAATAATGATTAATATTCATAATGATTATTAATTAAAGCATGTTTCTTTGGATAACCGTTTAATGAGTAATAATTAATTACGTAAAAAAACGTTAATTAATTCATTAATTTTAATTACATCATTATTTTGTTATTTGTGTCATTTTCAATTATTTTTGACTTGTTTTAATTACAAGAACTTGTTTTAATATCAAGAAAAACTATTGACAAAAGTTAAAAATATTTAACAACTGCTTGAATTATTTATTTATTTTATTCTTATCCAAATCTCAAATTTTAAACATTAATTATTACTTTTATAAAATTTTAAAAAGAAAAGACTGGAATGTGCAAAGTTAATGGATTTAATTTATTTTAATGAAAACTCTTATTTTTATTTTAGTTCACTCAAAAATGAACTAAAGTATTCATTTTATTTTTAACTAAAATGTTTTCTTTTGCATATTCAATATTATTAAAAAAGATAAAAATATAGTATTTATTGTACCTGAAACCTTTTACTTTTAATAACACTTAATGAAAAATGTGTAATATATTAAAGTGGACTTAATCAAAAGTGTTTTATTGTATATTCATTAATTCATTTTATTTTTTGGCTCCCAAAGTAGTCGTTTTGGTCCATTATTGGACTAGTATTTTTCTGTCTATTTTGAACTAGTATGAGACTGGTATATTTCTGACCGAAATCTGACAATTGCCATCTCGTAGGACATCCCCATGTTAAAAATACAAGTTGATTGCATGGAAAAAAGGTAGTTGGCTAACTAGTTGGGCATGCGGTTCATACTAGTTGTGAGGTAGTTTACAACTAAATAGTACATTTGACTACAGGGTATCTATACACTTGTATGTATGTATGTACTTTGGGATTGTATAATGCAGCTGTTCTAAGGCGAGGCGATTGTGTCCATTGTTGGCTCTGGGTGCTTTGCATACAAACACACAAATATTTAATTTGGTCTGTAATGTTTTGTATATGTTCTTTTTTTGACGCTCCATTTAATTAAATTTCCTCTACTTTTTTTTTTTTTTTTTTGTATAATAAACGATTGCGCATTTTCCTTCTTCAGTGGCACAAAATAATCGCTTCGCAAATTTGACGCTTCCTTCTCGTGCAGGCTTAACTTTGTTAATTGATTAATACATACACGAAAGCAAGGAAAATACTGCATTAAGTGCTAAAGAACAAATTAATGAGATAATGATGAGCAAAATTTCTCTAATTGCATGCAGGACTTATTCATGTACATGGAGCTTAGTATTAGTCCTTGATGGTGGAAATCTTGTCCCCGATATTTTCATGAATTAAAGAGCAAATACATATTAAGCCAACGGACTCAGATGCCGTAACATTTCATAGCACGGACTCCTCTGGAATAAAATAAAATATAATATTTTGTATTTTCCAGAGCCCCCTTTACGTCTAATAGACGATCAAGAACGGGAAGTAAGTGACCGCTTTTACAAAGCAGGCAGCACCATAGATCTTTATTGCCAAGTCTCGCGTAGTTTTCTACTTAAAGAGAGGGTTAAAATTGAAAACTCTGTACAACCATACGAGCAGAATCAAACAAAAGTAAATCCTAGCAAAGGCCACATAGGAGCCAACCGCTTGGGTTCCGGATACAATGAACTATTATCGAATAACAACCAAAGCAATACTAAGCTGTCAGGCCATGCGTTTGAAAAACAATTCATCAGCATGATATTTTGGGCAAAGGACGGCGAAGTATTACCTTCTACAATAATTAAACAGTCCAGGTAAATTTTAATATACATATGTATGTACTTTAAAATGATCATACACCCAGCTTCACTTGAATAGGTAATTTTCTGGCATAGGCATAGGAGAATCTTCGCTTTTATCTGAGAAAAATATTCTAATTTGTTTCAGAGATTGACAAACGATGCTGTTTTTGTGACTTTAAGCCTGCTCACATTAAAAACGGGGGATGAACGAACACCAGCGCATAGCGTGCAGTGCTTGCAAACACGGTTGCCGTTTTGGTCCAAATGGACCAAATTTGGTCAATTTCTTTTCGTTTGGTCAATTGGTCCAATTCTTTTTAAAATGGTCCATTTCACAAGCCTTTGGTTAGGTTATTATCACCCTTTCACTTCATGCAATAGTTTCGCGTTTTCAATTTTTTCTATTTATTTGATGAATGTTCCGCCCTATGTTGAATATCGCCATCGTCATTAAAAGTGACGATGCGGCCATCGTCAGCCATGTTACTGATGCGCTGACGATCGTCGACGATGATGATGACGGTATTCAGCATAGGGCCGATTGGCAGCACCTGCTAAAAGTGTGAACTCGCCTTGCCTTCTCATTTACCTTACTAACACATTTGCAAATTTTACGTTGGTTAAAAAGAGACAACTAAATAAGGCCATAAGTCGGAGGTAGACGGAAGATCACATGTACACAAATGTTTACATCACGTTTTGCATATTGCTCTTAAAAAGTTGATAGAAGTACATGATTGAGATCTCCATCACCAGTGAGTATCACATGATCAATCAAATGACTATCACTGTTCTTGTAGGGTGCAAATATGGCATGGCTAATCATCTGTCAAAGCACGCTTCAAAAATATCGCGATTTCTTGCTAATTTCAATTACTCGGTGACCAATATTAAAACGGCTGGCAAAAATATGGAAAGGAAAACTGCAGTGAAAACCCTAACCAGTTAGAAAAAATACTAGTTCATAAACTAGTATGTGCCTACCGGTTCGATATTTTCGAAGAACTTAAGCGTTCAGCGACATCTTCCTTTGAATTTCCAAAGCCTAAATTAAAACGCAATTAATTGATTTTCTTACAAATGTCGGATGTGGCGTCACGTGACGACTACTGGTTCTGGTTCTGGGATCGCAGGTTCGAGGCCGCTTGTAGGTGGTTAAGATTTTTAAAGTTAGATCAATGTAAGTAGGAATAATTATTTCAATTTAAATATAAATAACAAACTTAATAATCTAGTTGCATTACAAAAAAAAGAAACAAATATATGGGAAGAAATACTTGTGCCATAAAAAAATAGATTAAAAAAAAATATTTTTTTTTTTAATCAAATTTAAGAATAACTAAAAAAACCCTAAATAAAAATATAAATAAAAGACATATTATAAAAAAACAAAAAAAATAAAAAAAAATTCCCTGCGCCCGGGCTTGAACCTGGTACCTAAGGCATACCACGCGAGTGCTTTGCTCTGTCGGCCATTGCGACTGTTGGAGCGCCGCGAGCAAAAAGGCATACTAATGCTTTTCATAGGGGATGAATTGGCAGACTATCTCATCAACTGGTATGATGCTACTAGTATTTCTACTAGTAGATGCTGATGCATAGCCTGACAATTGACATCTCGTAGGACATCGCAATGTTAAAAATACCAGTCGCTAACATTGAAAAAGGATAGAACGTGAACTAGTTGGGCTGAAACGCAAACTGGTAGAATTCTAGTTCACAACTAGTAGCTTTCCCGGCAGGGAGCATTTAGCACATGACAATAATATTCGATTTCAATCGAAAAGATATTAAACATCTTGAAATTATTACACCACATAAAGTTCTTTCTGATACTGATGTATCAATTTTGCCGCTACTCGTCCACTTTCCTGCATTGGTAAATGATGCAGAAATAATTGAATTTCAATTTCGCAAATTGAGGCTGAGAGAAGGTAACTTCAAAAACTGTACCAATACAGAACGTTTTTGGGATCAAGTGAGTTTGATTAAAAATGGATTCGGTGAAGCGGCCTTTGGAAAATTGTGTGATTTAGTTCATAACATCTTGAGTCTGCCTCACAGTTCCGCAGCAGCTGCGCGCAATTTTTTTGATTTAACATTAATAAAAACAAAATTAAGAAACTAATTATAATTTAAAACTTTAAATAAAGTAATGTTAATAATATACAATTGTAATGCACATTGGATAATATATTAAAAAAAATCGTTATAAAGACTCAATTGGCATATTTTCTTGATAAAGAGGAATAAACTCCACTCAATTTCCCGATGTAATAAAAACTGGTCCATTTCTTATATTACCATTTGGTCCATTTTTTGGTCCGAAAAATAAATTGGAAATGGCAACCGTGCTTGCAAATACAGCCACCGCAAGTGAACGATACTTATAACAGCTCATACTGATATTGACTTCGGCAAACCGGCATTCCGAGTGAACGTGCACGAAACCAGCAACCACCGTATTAATAAAATAAAATTGTTGAATATAATTGTTATAAGGCCATAAAATAACAAAAAACAAATTTTGACCATTTGGATAAAAATATTTAGCAAAACGAAGAAAAGTTTAACATTTTAACACGCAGGAAAAACTTAAGCAGTTTTGCTTAAATTTAAGCAAAACGGCAACGCTGCTTGCTTCGCCAACCGTCCAAATGAGCTCTCACGCTTTCGGTAACCGTTCAAATGCCGCGTTTGCTAGTTTCGAGAAGGACCATTCGGAATACTGGTTTGCCGAAGTCAATATCAGTATGAGCTGTTATAAGTATCGTTTATTTGTGGTGGCTGTATTTGCAAGACAGCACGCTATGCGCTGGTGTTCAGTCATCCTCTAATTTCTTTTATACCGGGGACAGGCATCTGGTATTTCTTCGTAGCATTTCCAAAGTACCATATGTCTGTCACCAAATATTATAATATTCTCCAAAATACTACGTGAGCAGCCTAGTATTTTTTGTAGAAAGAATACAACTTTCCGAAGGTTGTAATTTTGTGGTATTCTCATCGTGAGTGGGCATTTCGCACTGAACATACCCAAAAATGACAGACGTCAGCTGCTCATTTATCAAAAAATCATTAAAATTTTCGCGCGATTGAAGCCAAAAGTTTGTACCGCAAGTTTTGATGTAATATATAAGCAATTTTTGCATTATTTTTGCATTTTTATGTTTATGTCTTGTTTTTCAAAAACATGTGATTTGACACTGAAATACTAAGTTAATGACTGTCACTATGGTAGTATTTTAAATACCACAATAAATTTACCAGAATGTAAATACCAGATGTCTGTCCCCGGTATTAGGTATCGATACTACTAAGTTAACGCGCTGCTCAATCATACAAAGCAGCAGTATTGATTGAGTATGCAATAGTTGGCGTTCAACGCATGCCAGTATCTGATTTGTTTCACACGCCTGAAGAGGTATAGTAAGTGTACCGCTATTGTGGGTTAAGTGTTGTAAATTAAATTGTCGTTAAAAACTCCCTAAGCATTAACAAGCGAATATAGATCCAACTTTTGCATTTTTAATTCGAGAAAATGAAGAATTTGTAGAATTCGTAGATCAAGCGCGTCCTAATTTTGCGAAACAAGTCAAAAACTTGCAAACATTTTAACCAGCTGTATCCCCGGCCTGTGATTTATGAAAAAACACGAAATATATGCAAAACTAAAAACCTACACCGAAATTACAGAAAGCCTATTGTGGAATCAACTTATTATTGTTGTGGTACTGCAGTATAGAACTAAAATTTAAGAAAACAGGTAATGTTCATGCTACCACAGGGAAGATTATGAATAAGTTAAGCAGTAATCCTTTAAAAACTAAAAAACAAAGGACACCAACAAATGCACATCTAAGATACTAGAGAAGAGAAACTAGAATTTATGCTGGCTCAACGAATTTAATAACAATTTTCGAAAGGTGGAAAATTTTTT
The DNA here is from genome assembly GCF_013731165.1 of Rhagoletis pomonella. Taxonomy (NCBI): domain Eukaryota; kingdom Metazoa; phylum Arthropoda; class Insecta; order Diptera; family Tephritidae; genus Rhagoletis; species Rhagoletis pomonella. The sequence goes on along the minus strand of NW_023458555.1, from coordinate 70,993,021 downwards.
CACTCACACCAAGATTGAGAGGGGTTGTAGCGGTGTAGAAAACGGTGTTGTGATTTGGAACTTTTGAGCTTAAATTTCAAGGAAAGGGACATACAATTCTTATAATTAATTACATAAGTACATAGGACATATTTCCAACTTCTTTAAAATCGACGATAACGAATAATACCGCTCATAGGATGAACGTAAACCTTTTCGGCCGACGAGAAAAATGGCAAGGACCAGGAGTCCTTAAATGATTTAAAATACCTATATAACAGACTTTTGAACAGGATTTTGGAATGAAGCTTCTTAGCCGACTTCGGAGGGTGAAGGGGGGTTAGAAAGAGATAGGCTGCATTGAACGTTTAACGCTACTGTGGAGGGGAAAGCAAGAGGGATAAAGACAAACACAAACACAAGGAATAAGACAAAGGCGAAACCAAAGCCAAATGCCAAGACTAATATTAAGATTTAAACAAATCCCTGCTGCATGAAATGCACTAGGGCGCCCTCCTTGAATGAAGAGGTAAGTACCAAATACCAGTCAGAAAATAAATGAAATGAAGCTTCTCAGATGCCTACAGGTCCAGATATAAGCTCGAAATTTTAAGAATATGTAACTATTCAAGGAATGCGGGGTGTATTTCTCTAGAGCATTCATCAGAGTGCATATTAAGGTAACGAATATAGAAAGGCCCTATTTAACATTTTTTCTTTAAAAGTCTTAATTGAATTCAAGTTTGTTGGACGCGTTTCAAGCGCCTATTTTATTGGTGTCTTTAATTGACTAAAAGCTACAGCAGATGTATCAAACTCTATTTACTTTTAGTGTGTAATCGACTTTTGTACAAAGTTCGTTTTTGGAAGAAAATGAGTTCTGTATTCAAAGGTACCCAGTGGGAAATGTAGTAATGCATTACAAGTGTGATGAATAATGTATCTTATGAGTTCTAGATTCTATTACTTTTAAACGTGTAATCAGTATTCTAATGTATCAAAAAAATAGCAAACAATTCATATCAAATCGCATTCATTCCTGCATTACTGGTGATGCATTACAGCCTTTACATGTTTGTCTAATTTTATATTCAAGCACCTCGGAAAAGTGGCTAATAAGTCGTGTTTCGATCATGGACGCCAAACTGCTTGATAGTGGAAATTATTCGTGCTCCATTGGAAAACTCTTCACTGCTATTGTGCAGGTACAAGTGCTGGCAGGTAAGAGAATTCAGTTAAAAAGGGTACTTAATTTTGTCCACGGTTAATATAAATCCAGCATAGAAAAATTTTTTAAGTAAGATATTATTTAAGTAAGAAATGATTCTGTAGACATCAAAAAAGATACCAAAGTGATAAGTGAGTAAAATTTGCTGGTACTTCCTATGAAGACTTCTTGAAGGCGTAGCGCACTGGAGCCAAAGTTCACATTGTTCTATAGAGACTCTAAAAATTAAAATTAATTTTTTTTTCATCTAATACCCAAAATCGATACTTCCATAGTCGAAGTAATCACATATAAATTTTGGTCCCGAATGGAGTTGATTAAAGCCTCTATGCCTCTATGGAGACTAAACAAATTAGAACTATTTTTTTTTTTAATAAGCAAAATCGATACTAAGATATCACATATTAATTTTGGTCCCGATTGGAGTTGGTTAAGACGTCTTCATAGTGTAATCTGTACTTTTACCCCTGTGCGACACGCCTTAACCGTCTCCAATCGGGACCACAATTTATACGTGATCTCTTCGAATATAGTAGCATCGACGTAGGTGTTGAGGCTTAAAAAATCTGATGTAAAAATGCCTTCCTTTGTTTAAGGGCCACCCTAATGTACATAATTTAAAAGATCTCGTTTAAAAGAAAAAGTCATTAAGAATAATGCAATTTAAATATATATGTAGGTATATCTCCGATAACACTGTGGAACAGCTATCTTAGGACCCCAACCAAACGGCAGGCGAACCCTAATAGGGTAAGATCGCAATGCCGCCAGACCTATCTTATTTTTTAATTAACAAAATTTAGGGAATATGTAGTGTTTTATGTGTTTAGTACTAGGTTTATATATAAGTAGATTATCCTCATTTTCAAGCTAAACTCCCTAATCTGTGACTATAAAAAGAAATAAGCCATACGAAATTCATCCCTCCTAATCTGAGATTAAACCCTTGACTTTTCGGTGTCCCACCTAGTTTTATTGATTAATTTTGCGAAGAAGAGAAGAAATGCCATATGTAAAAGTAAACAAAAATGGACGCTGGCAAGGAAAAGAGGTTTGTAAAGGTAAAATATTAAGTTAAAACATATTTTAATTGTAAGAATGCATGATTATCTGCTTGCTTGGGTAGGCGGCCCTTTTACAGGTAGCAGGTAGGAAAGGTACGTTAAACCGTTACTTACCTATGTTGAATTCGAAGTGCTGGTTTTTATATAAGTTTTAGAGAATATTTTTATAAATCAATATTCAATACTGGCAGATACTTTTCGTGGGAGGTAACTTTCGCCAGATGTTTCAAAGTTCGCCAAAAATTTGGGAAATTGTCTTATATTCTCAGTGCCAAATTTTGTACATACTACTAATGGGACTATTTCATCACCAAACTTAATAGGCTCAGATATTATAATGTTGCATATATGTAATACTCCTGAATTGCCAGTAACAGCTAGTACCGTCCCAAAAAACATTACAGTAAAATATATTGTTTTCAGAGCGAGGCAGGCTTATATGATTATTTCAAAAGTGAGATAAAAGGTCATCAGCGCTTCAATGACAGAAAAACTTTATACGATAAGCAGTTAAGAATTGTTGTTGAATTTTGTCTTTAATTTTACTATTTTCTTTGTATGGAGCAGGGATGAAGAGATGTGTGTAATCTGCAACGCTGTGTACACCCCGCGACAAACGATAGCACATCAACATTTTGTACCAGTTTTGACTACTTTTCTTTTGATTTTTTAAGGTTCATTACTTTTATATAAAAGCATAGCTAACAAATCTATACATAGTATAAAGGAAAGTCGAGATTCTCTGTACTCGAAAACTACTGAACGGATTTTGACGAGATTTTCTCTAATATACTCTGTCTCGACAGGAGAGGGATCTTTTTTTACTTAGAATTTTAACATGGTTGCCACCCTTATAAAAAACTATAAGATCCGCACCGTTCGTTGGATTACAAAAGATGAGATGTCAAATGAAAGGGATTGGCCTCTAGAAAAGCACTAACATTTTTTTAATAGAGTTGCCACCTGTAAATAAAATTACCATATTCAATCATAAGCGTAGGCATCAGTTCTGTACCGTCACTATCAAACGAAAAGACTTAGCCTCTGGATGTGTAATAACGTATTATTTTTCTGAGTAGGGCTGCCACCTGTTTAAAAACTATAAGATCTATACCGTTCGTTGGATAAAAAAATGGTGACAGGTAATAAGATCAACGGAAATAAGGTCAATTGACTTTATTTCCCACCCTGGTGCGAAATAAAGTCAATTGACATTATTACCTTTTTAAAAACGAAATAAAATCCATTGACATTATTTCTCTTTCAAACATTAAATTTGCTTAGCTTCGCGGCGGCCCGCGTCAGCGCGCCACACCGCCGCGCCGCGCTCGCGCCCCGCGTACCCCACGCAAATGGCACTTTTGTAAAAAAAAAATAACATTTCAATACATTTTTGTGAAATCCTTTGGGTGCACTTCTTTTTCTCAACTAAAATTTTCTAATTTATAAAGGCTATTCAACTGGTTTATCTTATTTTATGATTGCACTTTTGTTTGGAAAATGTAGCTTTATTTTATTGCTAAATGTGAATGATTAAAAGAAATGCCACCTTTTTTGGCCCTTTTATTTTTCTGTTTTGCACACTTTGGCACTTTTTTATCCTCAATATGGCACCTCATAACTAAGGATAGTTGCCAGCCCTGATTGGAAGATTTCTGCTGTGTTTTGGGGCAACAACTTATCTGCAGTAAAAAAGCATATAATTTTTGTTTCAAAAGTGTGTGAAAACCAATCAATTAACTTATATGATCTCGGTTCCGATATTAAATAATCAATAATTGTTTATACCCGCATTTTGGCACATTGGCTCGTTGAATGTGCTATCTAATAAATAGTGTCGTCATTCTCCTTAGCTGCTTTTAAATGATGTCGTCACAAATTGGTGGCGGAGACATGAACACAGTGTAAGAAAATTCTTTTTCTTTAATTGTTTCCTTATAGAAAAGTTGGTTTATTTTCCACCTTAGACATTCCGAATTCGTCCAAAATATGCTAATTTAAAACACAGAATTCTTTCAGTGTTCCTCCGGGGTTTTTGGACATGTATTGTTTCTTCAATTTAATAATGTTCGCTTTATTTTTGTGGAAACGAAACATGTTTTGCAAGTTATGGATCATTTCTACACTCTTTCTTCAAATATTTCTCGTATTCCAGCTGTGCGCAGGCGTTTAGTTTTTCGCATCGTATTTTTACATATTCGTAATTTAAATTTTTTAATAAAATCAAATGGTGGTAGTTCATGATTGTGTGTGGATTAATATCACAACACTGAGGATTTGGCAATAACCTTTTTCATCTATTAAAAAACAACACTTACGGGGCAATGTTTATTGTAAGAACAACATTTTTTTCTATGAATCGATATACTTTAAGCATTGTTGACGATATTTCCATTTGAATGAGCAAATAGCGTCAATGACTTTATTTCCAAATTTTTGTTGGCTTTATTTCGCTTTTGAAAAGGTAATAATGTCAATTGACTTTATTTCGCACCAGGGTGGGAAATAAAGTCAATTGATCTTATTTCCATTGACCTTGTTACCTGTCACCAAAAAAATAAGATACCAAATAAAAGTGCATGGCCTTCGCATGTACAAAAACTTTAATTTTTTTCAGTAGGATTGCCACCTATTTAAAATTACTATCTTCTATTCATAGTATAAAGGAAAGGCGAGATATTTCAACCGGTGACAGGTAATAAGGTCAATTGACTTTATTTCCCACCCTGGGCGAAATAAAGTCAATTGACATTATTACCTTTTCAAAAGCGAAATAAAGTCAACAAAAATTTGGAAATAACGTCATTGATGCTATTTCTTCATTCAAATGGAAATAGCGTCAACAATGCTTAAAGTATGTCGATTCATAGAAAAAATGTTGTTCTTACAATAAACATTGCCCCGTAAGCGTTGTTTTTTAATAGATGAAAAAGGTTATTGCCAAATACTCAGTGTTGTGATATTAATCCACACACAATCATGAACTACCACCAATTGATTTTATAAAAAAAAATTTAAATTACGAATATGTAAAAAGACGATGCGAAAAACTAAACACCTGCGCACAGCTGGAATACGAGAAATATTTGAAGAAAGAGTGTAGAAATGATCCATAACTTGCGACTTGCGTTTCCACAAAAATAAAGCGAACACTATTAAATTGATGAAACAGTCCATGTCCAAAAACCCCGGAGGAACACTGAAAGAATTCTGTGTTTTAAATTAGCATATTTTGAACGAATTCGGAATGTCTAAGGTGGAAAAGAAACCAACCTTTCTATAAGGAAACAATTATAGAAAAAGAATTTTCTTACACTGTATTCATGCCTCCGTCAGCAAATTGCGACGACATCATTTAAAAGCAGATAAGGAGAACGACGACACTATTTATTAGATGGCACATTCAACGAGCCAATGTGCCAAAATGCGGGTATAAACAATTATTGATTATTTAATATCGGAACCGAGATCATATAAGTTTATTGATTGGTTTTCACACACTTTTGAAACACAAATTATATGCCTTTTTACTGCAGACAAGTTGTTGCCCCAAATCGCAGCAGAAATCTTCCAATCAGGGCTGCCAACTATCCTTAATTATGAAGTGCCATATTGAGGATAAAAAAGTGCCAAAATGTGCCAAAGAGAGAAATAATAAATTATGCCAAATTGAAAAATGAAGTGCCATTTGAAGTAAAATAGGGACAAATGGCACGGTTTGAACCAAGTTGGCATCCCTGCTTCCAATAACTTACAAATATAAAAAGGTGAAATATCGAGGGCTTGAATTCATTAATACCCTCTATCTGCAATTTGCACAAAAACTAATTTGTGATTTTAGAAACCATGTGGGACTTATTACCTGTCGTTATATAAGGTAACATTAATATCACTAATGACAGTTAAAGCTTAGGTGGATTTTTATATCAGAATCTTATCTTTGTGAAAAATGTGCAGATAGAGGGTATTATTGAATATAAGCCCTCGATGTTTAAAATATATAAAAATTTTATTTCAACGTATACAAAAAGTAAATCCACCTGCGTTACAGCACGGTGGGAGACGGGGAAGGGGGGGGAGAGCCGGGGGCCGCGGCGTAGCGTGACGTGGTGTGCGCGCCGGTCGCGCGTGTTGGCGCGCCAACGCGGGCCGCCGCGAAGCTAAGCAAATTTAATGTTTGAAAGAGAAATAATGTCAATTGATTTTATTTCGTTTTTAAAAAGGTAATAATGTCAATTGCCTTTATTTCGCACCAGGGTGGGAAATAAAGTCAATTGACCTTATTTCCGTTGATCTTATTACCTGTCACCATTTCAACCACGCTACTGAGCGGATTTAGACAAGATTTTTTATGTATATAATAAACGAAGTACATGATGACATATGATTTCTTTCTCCAAATACGTAAAAGTACATACATATGCATACATTCAGCGCGTGGCGAAGCCTCGCGCATCCGTGGCCGGCTAGTACCGTATAAATCTAAATTTCAGACTTTGTACAAAAATTTTAAAAATTCCACTAACTTTTCATCCCAATTCTATACATTTTAATTTTAATTTCTAGAATAATTTTTGGTATGCAGTTTAATAGCTTATAACAGAGCTGTCAAACTATCGATAGTCAAGTCCATCGATGTTTTACGATAGTCTTAAGGGTGACTATCGATACTATCGATAGTATCGACCCATTTCATATGTTTTTCTAAATCCATTTATTTTTCGTTATCTTGTTTTTATAAATTTGTTTATTTTAGCGGCTCACGGTTGCATTTTAGTATTGAGAAATATTGCTAGAAATTCATTCGCCGTGTAAACAGTCAAAAAGCGAAAGACACTTTACATACATACATGCAAGGTGCCACTGCTCATGCAACTGCTTTCTGAAATTTCTCAATCTGACAGTCTTTTGAAATATACTACATTGCCCGGTCTGACACGCTCTTAAGACGTCAATGTAACCTCTGCTATTCCCACGCTTAAAATAGAAAATTGCGCTTTTAGAAATAATACGTTCATTCCTTATCTTTTTTGACTAAAATCTGAAAAGTGTCAAAATGTCAAAGCGTAAGCAAAATGCGCTCACTAAAAGAGAATAACAGGAAAAAGTAAAGGAACGCAAAATCCAAATTATTAGTCCAAAGAATAGCAACAACAAAACTAAAGTCAAACAAGAATAGAAATGTATGTACAAAACACATTCACTCAAGCACAAGCACAATAAACACTTACTATATCAATTATTTTTTTGCTTCCTTCCAATTTCAATTCATTTTTTTTCTTTTTACATTATTCTCACTTTTCGCGTATTATTTAATTTCCGTTAATTTAAATTCAGTTGAGTTTGACACTTTTCAAGATTTTGCCAGCAAAAATTCTTCTGACTAAATCTGACTACTTCGGACTGAAGAGAGTCATTCTCACTGAGTGTTGCTCTCTCATTTTTGCTGTTATTTTAGAGTTAAGGAACGCTTTTTGGACTAAATCTGACTACTTCGGACTTTTTCTGGCTATTTCTGGGAGATAAGGAACGCAACTAATGCCATGAACCAACTAAACTGAGAATTTGAGAAAAAAATAATAGTTGATAACGTCATTTTTAATCGGTTGTTTCTCTCACATACATGGTTTCATTCCGTGGCGAAAAAATGACGTCACTGCGAAAAACATACTTTTCTCTCGCACAACGTCCTGGGTGATCTTTATTTTATTCGTTCGCTCATGAAATAATGCTGCCCATTTTTGTTCTCTTTGGACCAATACGTGCAAATGTCAAAAGCGCTAGGAAAGAGAATACGCTATCAATGAAACGATAGTGGCGATAGTACTAAAACTATCGATAGTTATTTCAAGTGACCAGACTATCGATACTATCGATAGTATCGTCGATAGTTTTACAGCTCTAGCTTATAACCATGCATTCAAAAGAGTATCGTAGCATGCGTTTATGGATAGCCTTTCAGTTATTGAAAATACTAAAGATATATTTTAAGCAAATTGGAAATCAAGAAGAGGGCGGTTAAACGGGAAAGTTCTGCTAAGCGAAAATTCAGCAAAAATTGAAATTTTCGTACAAAACTCATTTTGTGAAGTAGTATTTTGGCGAAATAGTGCATGTAAGCGAAAAGTGCACCTAAGCGAATAAGCAGCTAAATGGAATATACTGTATCGATAAAGATCGCTTTGATCATTTGTGTAATTTAAATTCAATTGCATTTATTCATTTTTATGCACATGCACAAATTAAATAGCAACATTTTTACGAGCTCGCTCCTTTCTGAAAACAAATCATACTACCAATATATGAGAATCAGGTTTAATTCCGGGTCCAATCAACATCCAAAAAAAATATGTCTAAAACCCTCACCGCTGTCTTTGCTAAACTAAAAGAAATGGAGGGGAAATTCCAGCAGCAAACCGACCGTCTTATGTCAGTAGTCGAGAGTGTCTCTCAGAAGCTGATTGAACTGGAACAAAATTTAACAAAACGCATCGCTGAGGAGATTGCTGCGCTGTCTAACAAAGTAGCTGAGACGACTGCACGCATTGCTTCGTTGGAGGCGAATATGAAAAAAGCAGAGTCGGATATTGAGAGCTTGCAATTACAACTAGCAAGTGCGCTACAAAACAAACCCGCTCCGGACCTCGCTGCTGATGCTGTTGCGTTTGGGATACCGTTTACAAAAGGGGAGAATCTGAAGAGTATATACAACCAAGTTTGTGTCTCAATCGACTTTCTATCTCCTCAAATTCGCGATATATTTCGAACGAAGTCCTCCTCCCCCAGCCGCAACAGCGCTATTGTGATAAAATTTCACTCACCGCTTGATCGTAATCGCACTCTACGTGCCTTTGGCGAGTACCGTAGACGAGTTAAATGCCTATTGGTTTTGATGGTACATTCCATATTTTTGAGAGTCTCAC